>NC_058030.1:17925885-18525885 GCF_019176455.1 Solea senegalensis
TTTTGCATAGGCATCTTCAGCAAAAGCCCATCATCGATCATCACAAGTTTGGTTAAGATCTGACCTTCAATCTCAAAGTTATAAGAGTTTGTTGTGTGTTGCGAAATACCAGACTTCCTAGTGTTTGCCACCACCAGGAGGCGATGTTTTCAAAATTTACAGTTTTTGCATAGACATCTTTAGAAAGGGCCCATCATCGATTGTCACTTGTTTGGTTACTATCTGACCTTCCATGGCAAAGTTATAAGAGATTGTTGTGTGTTGCGAGGAATCGTGATTTTCGCCAACTTTCCTGACCTTCTTCTTGATCGCCGTGATACTTAATGAAAAGATTTTGATACCTTTGGATCCTCAACTTGTTCACAGTGACCTCACAAAGTTTCAAGGTGATCCCATGAAAGCTCTATGACAAGTGCGTTCACATACCATTGGTGCGAAATGGCCAAAATCTGCAAAAAATGTACTTTCAATCCAAGATGGCGGCTTTCCCGTTCATTTTAGAGCATAGGCTGCTTTGAATTTTTTGACCGTCCTGACCTAAGGAACGCGTAAGTACCAAGTTTAGTGCATGTACATTCAACGTGCTCCTCAGGAGGACAAGTTTTACGGGTTGTAAGAGTTTTGCCTTTTGTTGTGAAAAATATGAATGAACACCAACTTTGGCGCCCCCTATCTCAAAAACCATGTGACATTTTAAAAAACTTTTAATAACTTTAGATCCTCAACTTATTCACAGTGACCTCAACCAGTTTGAAGGTGATAGAATTAAAGCTCTATGACAAGTGCGTTCACATACCATTGGTGCGAAATGGCCAAAATCTGCGAAAAATGTACTTTCAATCCAAAATGGCGGCTTTCCTGTGCGTTTTAGAGGTTCGGCTACGCTGACTTTTTTGACCGTCTGGACCTAACGAACGCGTGAGTACCAAGTTTCGTGCATGTACATTCTACGTGCTCCTCAGGAGGACAAGTTTTACGGGTTGTAAGAGTTTTGCCTTTTGTTGTGAAAAATATGAATGAACACCAACTTTGGCGCCCCCTATCTCGTACACCGAGCGACATTTTAAAAAGCTTTCAGTAACTTATGCTCGGCAACTTGTTCACAGTGACCTCACTAATTTTCAAGGTGATCGCACAAAAACTCTAGGACAAGTTCATTCAAATATCCGGTGTCATAGTGGCTGCTGTCACAAGGGGGCGCTGTTTTTGAAAGTGAATATTTTCAAATAGGTGTCTTCAGGGCCAGACTATCATCAATCCTAGCAAGTTTGGTTCAGATTGGACTCAGATTAGCAAAGTTGTAGCAGTTTGTTTTTTTGTCACAAATATCTGACTTTGCAGTGTTGCTATGGCAACACCGTTGCGCCATTTGTTATCATAATAAGCACGCATCATCTTTCATGTGTTTTAAATGTTGTCACAAATTTTGAGTTTGATACGATTAAATATGTAAAAGTTATTACCGAAAGTGTGTATTTGTTGTATTTTCTGTTACCACAAGGAGGCGCTGTGCTAAAAATGTACAGTTTTTCCACAGACTTCTTCAGCAATGGTCCATCATCAACCCTAGGTAATTTGGTTGGGAAGTGACCTTCTATCGCAAAGTTATAAGAGTTTTGTTGCCTGTGGCGAAAAATAAAAATTTTCACCAACTTTGCCGGCCCCTTTCTCGTACACCATGATACTTATTAAAAAGTTTTTAGCAACTTTAGATCCTCAACTTGTCCAAAGTGACCTCACCAAGTTTGAACGTGATCCCATGTAAGCTCTAGGACAAGTTCGTTCAAATACCGATGGTGCGATATGGCCAAAATCGGCAAAAAATGAATTTTCAATCCAAGATGGCGGCTTTCCTGTTCGTTTTAGAGCTTCGGCTACGCTGACTTTTTTGACCAGCCCGACCTAAGGAACGCGTGTACCAAGTTTCGTGCATGTACATTAAACATGCTCTTCAGGCCCACAATATTTAGGGGGTGGAGCAGTTATTTGTCCCGCCCACTTTCATTTTTTAACGCACATTCCCCGAAACACTAACAAACGTAAATTTACACCAGGTCTGATGCGCTTGCAAAAATTGGTGAGTTTTGGGGCATGTTCAGGGCCTCAAAAATGCGATTCATTTGGTAGGCGGAAGAAGAAGAAGAAGAATAACTCTTACGATTACAATAGGGTTCTTGCGCAACATTGTTGCTCGAACCCTAATAATAACTAGTACCGCAAGCGGTAATCAACGGGTTCGAGCTTGACGGCTCGCGGGTCTCCCTGCGCCCACCTCGCCGTGCGAGTCCTCTAGCTCATCTTCCGTTCATTCATTGCTTGCGGTAGTAGTTATTTTCAGCTTGGACTATTTTCAGCGTCCATGTGTTAAGTTAGAGGGCACTTCCTGTTTAAAATGGCAGACTTCCTCTTTTTCCTATTTAATTTAATTTAATTTAATTTAATTTAATTTAATTTAATTTAATTTAATTTAATTTTATGATTAAGTGCAATATAGGCTATGGTATTGGTATTGGTATTGGTTCAATATGTGCAGTAATTGCAAGTTTTAATAAAAATTTAACCCTCCACTTGTTTTTTTTATTTTGGCCCCCCGTGTATTTGACTTTGGCATTACTGCTTTACAGACATGTTCCGGGCGGGTTTGAGGTCTCACATATCAAGTTTCAAGTGAATACAGCAATCCCAATTAGAGCAGCATGAGAAACTGTAAATGTTAGATTTGATAGATTTGTAGGCAAATGCCTCCATCATGTGGCGAACAAAGGTTACTGCACTGACGAACCACTCAGTAGAGTAGATCCTGTGCAGTGTTCTTATGTCAACACCGTTGAACGATTTGTTATCATATTCAGCAAGCATCATCTACCATGTGTTTTACATGTTTTCATTCATTTTGAGTATGATACAATGAAATTTGTTAAAGTTATAAGGGAAATTGTGAACTTGTATTTTATGTTACCACCAGAAGGCGCTGTTTTCAAAATGTACAGTTTTTGCACAAGCATCTTCAGCAAGATCCCATCATCGATCGTCACGAGTTTGGTTAAGATCTGACCTTCCATCGCAAAGTTATAAGAGTTTGTTGTTGTAGCGAAATACTAGACGTCATATTGTCTGCCGTCAACAGAAGGCACTGTTTTTGAAAGTGAATATTTTCATACAGGCATCTTCAGGGATTGACTATCATCAATCCTAGCAAGTTTGGTTCAGATTGGAATAGCATTCGCAAAGTGGTAGCAGTTTGTTTTTTGTCGCAAATATCTGACTTTGCAGTGTTGTCATTGCAACACTGTTGAACAATTTGTTATCATATTAGGCACGCATCATCTACCATGTGTTTTGAATGTTTTCCCAAATTTTGAGTTTGATACAAGGAAATTTGTTAAAGTTATAAGGGAAATTGTGAACTTGTACTTTCTGTTACCACCAGGTGGCGCTGTTTCCAAAATTTACAGTTTTTGCTTAGGCATCTTTAGCAAAAGCCCATCATCTATCATCACAAGTTTGGTTAAGATCTGACCTTCAATCGCAAAGTTATAAGAGTTTGTTGTGTGTTGCGAAATACCAGACTTCATAGCGTTTGCCACCACCAGGAGGCGATGTTTTCAAAATTTACAGTTTTTGCATAGACATCTTTAGCAAGGGCCCATCATCGATTGTCACTTGTTTGGTTAATATCTGACCTTCCATGGCAAAGTTATGAGAGATTGTTGTGTGTTGCGAGGAATCGTGATTTTCGCCAACTTTGCCGCCCTTCTTCTTGTTCGCCGTGATACTTGATGAAAAGATTTTGATACCTTTGGATCCTCAACTTGTTCACAGTGACCTCAGCAAGTTTGAAGGTGATCCCATGAAAGCTCTATGACAAGTGCGTTCACATACCATTGGTGTGAAATGGCCAAAATCTGCAAAAAATGTACTTTCAATCCAAGATGGCGGCTTTCCTGTTCGTTTTAGAGCTTCGGCTACGCTGACTTTTTTGACCGTCTGGACCTAAGGAACGCGTGAGTACCAAGTTCCGTGCATGTACATTCAACGTGCTCCTCAGGAGGACAAGTTTTACGGGTTGTAAGAGTTTCACCTTTTGTTGTGAAAAATATGAATGAACACCAACTTTGGCGCCCCCTATCTCGTACACCGAGCGATATTTTAAAAAGCTTTCAGGAACTTATGCTCGGCAGCTTGTTCACAGTGACCTCACCAACTTTCAAGGTGATCGCATAAAAATTCTAGGATTAGTTCATTCAAATATCAGGTGTCATAGTGTCTGCTGTCACCAGGGGGCACTGTTTTTGAAAGTGAATATTTTCATATTGGCGTCTTCAGGGCCAGATTATCATCAATCAGAGCAAGTTTGGTTCAGATCGGACTCGGATTCGTAAAGTTGTAGCAGTTTGTTTTTTGTCACAAATATCTGACTTTTCAGTGTTGCTGTGGCAACAGCGTTGAACGATTTGTTATCATATAAAGCTAGCATCATCGACCATGTGTTTTGAATGTTTTCCCAATTTTTGAGTTTGATACGATTAACTCTGTAAAAGTTATTACCGAAATGTTTATTTTTTGGATTTTCTGTTACCACAAGGAGGCACTGTGCTCAAAATTTACGTTTTTTTCACAGACTTCTTCTGCAATGGTCCATCATCAACCCTAGATAATTTGGTTGGGATGTGACCTTCTATCGCAAAGTTATAAGAGTTTTGTTGCCTGTGGCGAAACATTAAAATTTTCACCAACTTTGCCGGCCCCTTACTCTTACGCCATAATACCTATTGAAAAGATTTTGATACCTTTGGATCCTCAACTTGTCCAAAGTGACCTCACCAAGTTTGAAGGTGATCCCATGAAAGTTCTAGGACAAATCTGTTCAAATATCATTGGTGCGAAATGGCTAAAATCAGCAAAGCATTTACTTTCAATCCAAGATGGCGGCTTTCCTGTTCGTTTTAGAGCATAGGCTATGCTGACTTTTTTGACCGGCCCGACCTAAGGAACACGTGTACCAAGTTTTGTGCATGTACATTAAACGTGCTCCTCAGGACCACAATTTTTAGGGGGTGGAGCAGTTTTTTGGCCCGTCCACTTTCACCAGGGGGCGCTGATTTTGACATGAAATATTTTCACATAGGTTTGTTCAGGGCCAGACTATCAACAATCCTAGCAAGTTTGGTTCAGATTGGACCAGGATTGGCAAAGTTGTAACAGTTTTTTTTTTTTAGTATTTTCTACCACCACCAGGAGGCGCTGTTTTCAAAATGTATTGTTTTCGGCAATATAGTGGCCTTCAGCAACTACCCATTATCAAACATAGGAAGTTTGGTTGGGATTGGATCTTCCATCGCAAAGTTATAAGAGTTTCGCTTTTTGTTGTGAAAAATAGGAATTTACACCCACTTTGGCGCCCCCTATCTCGTACACCATGAGACATTTTAAAAAACTTTTGATAACTTAAGTTCCTCAACTGGTTCACAGTGACCTGACCGAGTTTAAAGGTGATCGCACAAGAACTCTCGGATTTATTCATTCAAATACCAGAGGTCATATTGTCTCCGTCACCAGGGGGTGCTGTTTTTGAAAGTGAATATTATCATATAGACATCTTCAGGGCCGGACTATCATCAATCCTAGCAAGTTTGGTTCAGATTGGACTAGGATTCGCGAAGTTGTAGCAGTTTGTTTTTTTGTCGCAAAAATCCGACTTTGCATCATTACCATGGCAACATCATGTAACTCTACGCCATCATATTGAGCACGCATAGTCTACCTTGTGTTTAGGGTGATTTTTACCAATTTTGAGTTTGATACGATAATCTCTGTAAAAGTTATTCCCGAAATTGTAAAAGTAACTTTTTTTTTTAGATTTTCTGCCACCACCAGGAGGCGATGTTTACAAACTTGACAGTTTTTGCATAGCCATCTTCAGCAAGGGCCCATCATCGATCGCCACAAGTTTGGTTACGATCGGACCTTCCATCACAAAGTTATAAGAGTTTCGTTGCGTGTAGCGAGAAATTACAAATTTTCGCCAACTTTGCCGGCCCTTTTCTCGTACACCATGCGACATTTCAACTAACCATAAGCATCGTTAGATCCCCAACTTGTCCACAGTGACCTCACCAAGTTTGAACAGGATCCCATGTAAGCTCTAGGACAAGTTCGTTCACATACCATTGCTGCAAAATGGCCAAAATAGGCCAAAAATGGCTGTTCAACCCAAGATGGCGGCCTTCCTGTAGGACTTACAGCGGCGCTAGCACGGACTTTTTGGACCGTCCTGACATGCTTAACACGTGTACCAATTTTCGTGCATGTACGTGAAACACGAGAAAAATCGGCCTGATGAAAGCTGTTTTTCATTTTCGTAAGCCCCGCCCACTTTCAATTTTGAACGCAGTGTCCCCGAACTACTATCAGACGTAAATTTACACCAGGTTTGATGCCCTCGCAAAAATTGGTGAGTTTTCGTGTATGGGAAAGGCCTCAAAAAGGCGATTCATTTAGAGGAATAATAATAATAATAATAAGAATAATCTTCACAGTTTCAATAGGGTTCTTGCAACCAAGTTGCTCGAACCCTAATAATAATAATAATAATCCTTCCAGTTTCAAGAGGGTTCTTGCAACCTTGTTGCTCGAACCCTAATAATAATAATAATCCTTCCAGTTTCAAGAGGGTTCTTGCAACCTTGTTGCTCGAACCCTAATAATCCTTCCAGTTTCAAGAGGGTTCTTGCAACCTTGTTGCTCGAACCCTAATTACAGAGGGAGAAGGTCACAGAAGTCTTCAGGAGCCTGACAATGAAGTGCACTTTCATGTGAGAACACGAACCTTACCTAACATAAAGAATGTAAAATGGGTGCTTTGAGTGTCACTCTACTGGATCTGGTTAACATTCTATCAACAGTGGAGAGTTTAGAGTTTATTCAATGATACAAGTGAGAAGATAATTACAGTGGCCCAGGCAGAAGGACACATACCTCAAATGAGCATTTACAGCTCTTCTGATTTGAGCGTTGTGAAAACTTTCAGTTGACGATTTAACAGGCTAATATGACTCCTAATCTGATAAAAAAAAAAAGTTTGTGTGCGACCTTAAGCGAGACTCACAGACAAATCGCCAGTTTGCTATAAATAAATAAATAAAGCACTCTCTCAGCAGGTTGTTTATCCTCACTCTGTTTATCTAGAGGCTGAGGGAGACAGATAACATCTAACGGCAGCGCTGACATTTCCACCATGTCTCACAGTTCCTTCCTCCCCTTCACTCTGCCCTCTCTCCAACAGAGCTGACTCTAATGAGGCAGTGATGAGCCTGAGAGGCAGATTACACAGGGTATCACCAAAGACTTATCACTGAAGGAAAAACTCCACACTGAGGGAGTGTCTTACAGCACTGCAGCGCTTAGTGGTGCAAAAGAATAGCTATTTTAGTACTAATGTTCAATTTAAAACACATATCTTTGTCATTATTGTCATCATCATTCCTCCTACTACTACTAATAACTAGAAAAGGCACTCGGAGAATGGAAACCTCCACCAAGGCTGCACATTTTCCCACAATAACAAAATGCTCAAGTAGTGAGGGTATCCAGGTATCCAATCACAATATACGAGATGTGATAAGGTGCAAGTGAAGAATGAGCTTTAAAGGATCAATAAAATCTTCCAACCAATTCTAAAATTTGCTCTCAACTTCAAAGATGTAGAGACACATGGAGATGAGTTAGCAGTTTAAAGCTGGGGCACACTACACAACTTTCAATGTTGTTACCAATTTTGAAAAGACAACTGACTGGTTTCAGCAGATATTTTTTTGACGACTGACTGACAGACGAGGGATCACATGTTATATGATGTGTAACTGAACGGACAAACTCCTGTGCAAACTCTCAATTTTGATATTCCTGCTACTTCCTGTTGTCTTCTAACACCATGTCTTGTGTCCCACACACTCTTTTTCATTGTCTGGTCTGTTGGCAATATGTGTTTGCAGTTGGGTCGGTAATCAGTACTCACTACCTGATTGCGTGCAGAGTCGGCTCAAATAATTTAAACATGTTTGACTGTGACTGAGGTCAGGTCTGTAATCCTCACACACTAACAGATTTCTGTGTCAACTAGCCATGCCGATTGTCCCCAACTAGTGCTGACTGGTGCAGACTCTGGCCAACTGTGAAAGGTGGGTAAAATTGGGCAAAGAAATCTTTTAGTGTCCCCCCCAGCTTAAGCTGTTACAAACTCTAGCAAATTAATATAAACCATATAAAACAATTGATTTTGTAAGGAGTGATACATTCTTAGCAATGTTGTGGAAACATGTTTTTGTTGCTCAATGATAGTGAAAGTCATTATTTAAAAAAGTACCTGATTCAAAAACCAGACAATCAAGACAGTGGTATTTAAATGTGATACTATCCTGATGCATGTGTCATATTTCCTCTCTTCACTAACAATCACTACATAGAAGCACATCCACCTTTAATATATTCACAAGCGAGTATTTAATGAAAGGTTAAAGATTCATTAGATTTCTTAAGGTCAAAATGTTTTTAACAGTGCAACACTCACGTCCTCTGTGTCCTTTACTCTCAGGATCTGTTCCCGGAGGTCCTGTAGGTCATTAAATGTTGACTGCGCTGTAATGGAGTACACCAGAGCAAAACCTTGGCCATTCTTCATGTACAGGTCCCTCATAGCTGTGAACTGCTCCTACACAACGATAACGGAGGAACCGGACCAATCAGAAGTTTGTTTGCATTGTACCTCACACGACCTTCATCTCAGACCTGTGTATGACTCCACTTACTGTTCCAGCCGTGTCCAGGATTTCTAACATACATTGCTGCCCATCGACCTCAACTTGCTGTTGGGAGAAAAACATGAAGTGCATTTCTGTAAGACAAATGGAGAATTTAAAATGCCAAAATCAATGAAGAGATTTGAAAGAGTTTACCTTCCTGTAGGAGTCTTCTATTGTGGGGTCATACTTCTCAACAAAAATCCCTTGCACAAATTGGACTGTCTAAAATTGACAAAAGGAAGGAAACTTCAAGACAGTGTTTAACAAATGGCATATTTGTAAACATGTACTGTATACTGATGCTCTGAGACACTAAAATCAGAGGAAGGACCTAAATTTGATTCATGTGCAATTCATTTCTTAAAAAGAATCACCCTCATCCCAAAACTCCAATCTCAGAATTATTCTTCCCTCACATTTTTATTGCCTGTGGTAATGTGAGCCACACAAAATAATTTATTTGATAAATTCTATATCTACAGAGCCTTGGGGGTGTTATGGTTGAACAAAGAATTACAAAACGAAGACAAATGTGCACACAATTGAATAAGTATGATCAGATATCTGAAGAAAACGGCCAGAAAAAAGACATAAGTGAATTGCTCCAGAAACCCTGAGGCTGAGTTCTTACAAACTTTTTTAACAGTGAAACATTGCTACCCTATAATGGGGTTTTGAAAAAAATCAGTAAGTGTAAGACTATTTAATACCACACAAAATGCAACTTTGAAAATGTTTTTTTCAGTCATACACCACAAATCTACAAGGTACACAATCTTACAAGGTATACAAGTATTGACATTTCCGTGACCTTTTTGTTGACCCTTCTCATTTGTACCTAACAATTTATTCTCATAATATCCTTTCATTAAAAAGAGCAGATGTTTGACTCAGGTTGGTGCTGCTGCACTCACACACTCACCAGTGCTGACTTTCCCACACCTCCTGATCCCAGCACCACAAGCTTGTACTCACGCATGGTGGCCAAGTTCACTGGACAGCACAGAGGTCTGTGATAGCAAAGAGGAAGGACAACAAGTGAGACAGAGTCAGCTGAATATAAACTTTGTACCTTGTGACAATTTATTAGTTATCAGTTATTACTGTAACAATCATTCATAATGCATTGTATTTTCTATTTGAATTCAGGTGTTCAAAAGAAAAGATTAGTGAAAATTCAGTTTAGACACAGTTGACAGCAGGACACAGAATTATAAACATTATCAACAATGTCCAGTGGAAGTAGTGAACCTATAAATTGTTGTCAGACTGAACACCCTGTATACTACACTACAGTAGCTACAACAACCATGAAAAAAAATCACCGCTGACATCAACAGATTAAAATGTCACATCACTGCCAAAAAAATGAGCTCCATTTCCCACCCACTACCATGGGACTTTAGCTGTCATGATGATAGGGGCGTAGCCTCTTAAAAAAAATAGAAAAGAAAACAATGAGAAGTAAAACTATAGCCTGACTCTTCAACTCAGTCTGTCAGGACAGCCAGTTTACATGACATTAGAAAAAAATTATAATAATTATCACAATCTGACTAAAACTGGACTTTTAAAAATAAATTGAAAAGGAACAAACTTAGCTTTCCAAAGTTGGACTAACACACCTAGACAATGTGTTTGGGAGGTGAATCATTTATGCATGTATCCGTTCAGTTGGACCAGAGTCAGACTGAAGCTGGACTGGGCCTTCTGCGCATGTGTACAATTCTCACTCCCCAGCTTAAACACAGAATTAGACTAGAGCGACAAAAAAGTGGGAAAATGGGGGCTCTTGTCCCATCTGCTAAAAGAATCGGATATTAAAGTTCATGGATGGTAGGAAGACTTGGAATGACACTTGACATTAGGGATGCAGGGTATTGCACTTTTTGCCAATATGCGATATATCACAAGTTCTTATACTGATATACAACTTTTTCCATGCACCCAACTGCAGAAGTCATTTAGTCACTTGTGTAACAAAATAACTGACATATTCATGTTGCAGCAGATGCAGACGTAAACAATACAGAGTAGAAAGGCCATGGAGAATGACCAATCATCATCTTCATCAGCCTGACAATTTAAAGAGCGTACATTGCCAAGAAAATGTCATAAAAGTGTTTGAAGTGAAGGGGGGGAGACCTGGATCATTAGGAGATTAGAGGTGTTGATTTTCTATATTATAAAATCATAATTAATCTCAGGAAACACATGTGTTTCGTTGACTTGTGGATGCTCAAGATACATGCACCAACAAATGCTGGGAAGCAACTATCGCTCACCTCTCAATAGAAATGATCATTGTATAAACTATTATGAGAAAACTATGTTAGACAAAGACAAAATCTTGAATCTTGAATTGGGATGTGAAATATGAGATGATTCTCAACAGCATGCAGTACAAATGAGCTGTGTGGGTAAGCCAAAATTCATATGACATTGGAGGAGCTTTGTTTTAAATGGCGTTCTGATATGCAAATGTAAATTTCATTTGATGTACAAATGTCAAAGAGGGGGAGACGCACAGTAAAATCCCATTTAAAACCTCTTTGAATCAACTAATC
Organism: Solea senegalensis; assembly: GCF_019176455.1. NCBI lineage: Eukaryota > Metazoa > Chordata > Actinopteri > Pleuronectiformes > Soleidae > Solea > Solea senegalensis. The sequence continues at coordinate 17,937,254 of NC_058030.1, forward strand.
AGACCTACATCTGTGGGACCTTTGTCAAACGCTGAGCCAAACAATACAAAAACCACTCTGTCACACTCGACTGGCATTTGCAATTCTAACGACGACGTATGAAGCACCACCAGAAACCCACAGTGTGAGACAGGCACACGAGGCACTTTACAAAGAGCCACTGTAATGACCCTTCTCTACTCAAGCACACCATACAAACAGGAGATCAGAGGGTGCATGCTCCACCACTGCAATGAAATCATTACCAGTGCAAGGGGGGCACGCCTCGGGGGGGGGGAGGGTGACGCAGACGTGTGCCTGATGTATTTATAAGCCTGAAAATGCATGCAAAGGCAAATCGTATAGTGTTTAAGATGTAAATTAACGTGGGTGTCGGATAAGAAAGCCAAGCATCCACTGATAAGATATGAGCCGAAATTCAAAACGCTCACGTAGGAACATTCTTTGATCTTGCTGATGAAAGCGCTACACTTAATGAAACATTTATGAAGATGTAAAATATAATTTTAAACCTGCCACCTGTTTGCAAATCTCTAAAGTTTGTCAAGCACAAAATCTGAGAAACAAAAAGAGCTTTACCTACTGTGTACAAGACTGCTGCAGATGACAACTCCCTCTACATCTGGGGAGGAGAGGAGGTCCAGCAGATCCTCAGGTCCACTGTTTGTCAGCGGGCAGGTGCTGTGGGTTTGACCGGGAGCCAGGAAACACGGCTCCAACAAACTCTTCAGACAGGACTCTGGTCCTAAACCTAACCAATTAAACATTAAGGTCAACTCTTTGCATAAAATCGGACCGGTTTAGATTAATGCACACCAGTAACCATTATGATCTTCTTAGGATTAAGGTATGCACAAGATGAGTAAATTTTGATTGATATACATTCTACACAGATTTTTAACAAACACATTGAAAAACATTAATATCTTTGAGTTTTACTTCCTTGCATTAGAAGATAGTTGATATTTTATATATTTTGTGCGTGTGTGTTGTTGTGTTAATGCTCCTGCACTTGAATACTAAAGTGAAGTTTTTGGTTGTTTTTTTTTTACATTCTTCCTTCCGTTCTGTGATGCTTAGTGCCTGCTCATAGTGTGAATTTTGAGTTTCTCTTCTCTCTATAATATTGTAAAAGGTTTCAGCCTTTCGGTGCACCATGCCTGGAGGCACTGTATACTGTGATTTAGCACAATACAAATAAAATTTAACTGAATAGCATAACAAATCACAGCATATCTGTCAAAATAAAAAAATGTTTAACCTGTGTCACATGTTGCATAAACATAACAGTTTGACATCACTTTTTGAAAGACCTGGTTTCCTTTTGACACAAAAGGGTTAAACGTCGTGAAACGTGACAGCCTAAAACTTTAAATAATAATTTACTGGTATTTCGTATTTTTAATAACTGGGCGAGTGGAACTCTTCAGATCAAGTCAACAGCAAATGTCCATTGAAAAGGAAAGGGAGGAGTTATAATTTAGCAGGAAGACAAACATACTTCTAATACACACACGCATACTAAAAACATAAATAAAAGTTTACAGTGGTCCATCTTACATAAATGTGGCTGTAAATGTGAAGAAATGCGCATCGTTCACTTCCTGGTACACGAAATAAAGAGCAGCTTATTTTCGTGACAACTTTGCCCGTAGTTTGGTTTCGAAAGGAAGGGTGTGGTTATTAGTTTGTTAGCGCTACAGGCGGTGTCTGCTCACCCGATTCAAATAGGTACAAGTCAACCTAAATATAAACATAAACCTAACATTTTCCTTACCTAAAGTCTGACAGGTGGCTGTAAAAAAGTTGCTGAATAAAGCTTGACAACTTTAACACTAGCATTCGGCTAGCAGCGATGCTAAGTGCTAAGTAAAACACCATGGATTCAGCAGTGCTACAATAACGAGACACTTGTACATATACATTCTACAAAGTGAACTACCGTCGACTTTGGCGGAGAAAAGCCAACATTATAGTTCCACTTTGACTCTCATTAAACCCCACTTAAATTTGACGTAACTGCTAAGCGACCACCGGGAGCTAATAAAGTTAGCCACTTAGCGCAAGGTTGAACTCTCAAATCTTTCTTAAAACTTGTTGAAAGTAACACAACTTTAAGTGTGACTAACACGTGGGTAACTGCTGCACGTCTAAAAGTCAAATGAGACACAAGCCGCGGGTTACTTCACGGTTAAACCACAAACCCTAACAAGAGTTAAAGATACTTAAGTTATTAGCTGACATTAGCAGCCCGTGTAGCCTGGAAGCTAAGCAAGTATTTAAGCCACAGTTATTACTCAGCGAACTCTGGAGCCACAGGTCGACTTTGGTGTCCGTAATTTAACCAATTAAGTCTCTGAAACTGAATAATTAGATAATGCGTTGGTCACTGAGCAGAAAGACAAGGTTGGTTTAACACTCACCGTGTTCCGCTGCGTGTGCGTGTGTGTGTGTGAGTGTGTGCGGTAAATCTCACAGAGGACGCACGAAAGGGTCCGGAGAGGAGCAGCCGATGATTGGACCACAATCAGCCAATCATAGAAAAACAGCTGAGCGCAAAAAAAGTCCACTTTATTGTGACATTTATATAAACTGTGATGAATGATTTATGATTTATAGGTTAAAATGGTACACACGTACAGAGAGAGAGAGAGAGTGAGAGAGAGAGAGAAATGCAATTATCTCCATTAGCAACTTTTACTTTTAGTCCACTACATTTCCTTTAACTATCTTTGTTACTCGTTACTACCAAATAAAATCAGAAGAAGAGTTGGTATTATGGTCTGTATTTTTATAGAGCTTTTCACACTATAGTTTTGTCATTCAGCCATCCTTACACTGCAAAATGGGGTTGAGTGTCTCGCTCAAGGACACACATAGACCAGCAGAGCCAGGAATTGAACCTACAACTCACCCTACCACTGAGCTACCATGGCTCAACCCTTTTTTTTAATACTTTTACTTTCACTTCTAAAACTTAAGTAAATTTTATATCAGAAAATTACTTTTTATACTTAAGCACAATACATGTTTTATGCTTTAAGATAGTAATAAGTAATATGATACAAAAAAGTGACTTCAACTTCTACCAAAGTCATTTTCTGGTGAGATACTTGTACTTTTACTCAAGTATCCCTTTAAGGTACTATACAAGACTGCTTATCCCTAACCTTAACCATAACCAGTTAATGCCTAACCCTAACCTTTAACTAACAACTTTAACCAGAGCCTCAGAAATTACTTCTCATAGACAGACAGACAGACAGACAGACAGACAGACATTATCTACCTCTTTCCTTGCTACCAATGGGGTCAGACAAAGTGGATTATTGCCTCCTGTTCTTTCATGTGCTGGTGGACAGGCTTCTTAATCATCTGATGTCTGCTGATGATTTAATTGTTACGGCGCCATATAGTAGCTGGTCTACAGGAATTATTGACAGTTTGTCCAAATTATGGAATGCAGTATGATATTAAATTTAATCCCAAACAGTATGTTGTTCCAGAACAAAGGAGGACCAGAAGATAAGTTTCCTCGCTTTTTTAATTTAACTGTTATTTACTGTTGTAACAAAAATGAAATACTTGGGTCACATCATCAGGAATGACTCATGTAATGATGATGATGATGATGTCCGTGTTGTACATTGTATGCTCAAGCAAATATGCAGCTGTACTTCATTTTTAGTGGTAATTAAACAGATAGTGGTAAGTGTTAAGCTGGTTATATTCTCAGAATCCGGCCACGTTACTGAGCCAAGTGGTTTGCTGAGAGACATTTACAGTGTGAAGGTGTGTCACATATTTGTTTGGAACCAAGCTGTTGCTCATCCACTTTATATTTACACATTTCCTCTGTCACTGTGAGTCTCTGCTCTATCACATGAAGAAGCAGGACGTCCAGCCGGTCACCGCCTCTGTGACTGTGAACGGGGTTGTTTTCCTTATAACTCACTAAATATGGACGGAGAGTTCATGTCAGACAACAGAGGCCGTTCATCACCGTCATCACATGACTTATGGCTGCAAAGATCATCTGAAAAGGACTGTGCACTGAGTCAGTGTTGCCATGCTACACAAATAAAACATCCCTGCCCTTATTCAAACAAATTAAAAGTTTTATTATCAGTCGCCATCGTAAAATAATATCATACCGTAGATAAAGTCGTTATGAATGACAGGCCTAACATTGGATTATGAGAGTGAAGCAGATGTTGTTTTCTCTCTCAATACTGTGTCAACCCTGACTGCACTCTGGTATAAAGTACCTTGAAGGGATACTTGAGTAAAAGAAAATTACTTAGGTAGTTAACTGTACTTAAGTATCAAAATTAATTTTCTGATATAAAATGTACTGAAGTTTTAGAAGTGAAAGTAAAAGTATTAAAAAAGTGAGGTGTTAGGATTGAGCCATGGTGGCTCAGTGGTAGGGCAAGTTGTCTTTTAACTGGAATGGTCCTGTTAGTCTATATGTGTCCTTGAGTCCTTGAGTACAGTATATGAATGGGTGAGTGAAGCAGCTCATCAAGACTAGGAAAGGTCTATATAAATACAGACCATTACCAACTCTTCCTTTTCTTCTTCTTCTTCTGATTTTATTTGGTATTTGTACTTTGTTACATTACAACACTGGCTGACTGAATAACCTGTGTCTTTTTTTTACCTCAAAGAAATACTGTGATGTTGGCTGGGATTTCTTATGGTAATTTGTAATTCTACCAAATGAGTCGGATGTGAAGATTTAACATGTACTGTATATACACAATGTGTTCCTCACTGCACTCTTACAATGTGTGACGAAATAATAGCACTTTCATAGGTCTTCTTACGTAGTCATATTTACATGTATCTATCTATACACATACATATATCTCTAAATATAAGATGACATAAGAAGTGCTATTACTATGAAGTAATAGCACTTTCATCGGTCTTCTTATTCACATTTGTGTCTGCACTATTCTTGTTTACATCCATATTGATGTTTGTTTTTTTATTATAATGTTTTTCTTCTTTTTTTCTGACTTATGGTGCTGTAACTCCCAAAGAGATCAATACAGTTCCGTTCTTTCTTTCTTTCTTTCTTTCTGATCAAATATTTCATTAAGCTGTTTTTGGAGTCCAACAGCTGCTCCCTGTAGTTTATCTCTCATTATATCTGCTGCAACTTGCTGCACAGTGAATGAATTTCCACTTGTGGCTGCAGAGGCTGCTGTTGACCTTCTTATATTTGATGGTGCAGTGGAGATAAAGCCTTTTTTTTCTTCTCCCTTTTATTTTTTTCTACCTTTGGATAAATGAAAACAATCAAAACTACCTCACTTCTTGTAGACACAGTTGCCCTCAACCATTATTAGTTTGTATTTGTACTAGATGAATGAACTATGTTGTTTACAAGGATTTACAAAAGGCGTTACGCACATTTGTTACCTGCATGATTCATGAAAATGTTTAACCCTCTGATAGCGAAGCTTTTGTTGAAGGGCCTGATTCGTGTCACGGCCAACTGTTTGTCTTCCATTGCTCTGAAAGCCTCAGCTGCTCATGTGGTGTATTTGTTTTTCTCTGCTGCCATAGATGTTTTATAGTCTTTTATATGATGATGGATTCAATTCGAGCACAACCTCCTGTCACTGGCTTCGTCTACAATCTGCATACATAAAAAAATGAGACTAATACCTATTATGTTCTGCATAAAAAACACATTTTAAAATTACAAATTAAAATCATGTTAAACAATGTAATTATTCTTATTTTAACCTGATAGTTCATTAAATTTGTGACCCACAGTTGTCAAAAAAAGCATTTAAAATCCACAGTTCTTGTGTTAAATCTAATTGTGAAAATAATCCATCATATTGAGCTGGTAATTGTTAATGTGTTAAACACTGACAGGACGATAAACTGCAGTCCCTCCTGCTTTTATGAATTATAAGTTTGAAAAATGACTCTAACGCTCTCTTAAAAACCAAGGTTTATGAAGAACATCTTGTACTTTGTTTCCACCGCATTCCAAGTCAAACAATGAGACTTGTCAATAAAACAAAAGGGCTTTATTCCACAATATAAACTTGTAACATCTTCAGCTACTCCCCGAGTTCTTTCCCGGTGAATCATGAAGCAGATTGATGCTGCCGTGGGATGTGGATGCGGAAGTGTCAGCAGAGTTCTTGTTCCTTCAGTCTGCCACATTTCCACTCCACGGCAGCGGAACCGTCCACCCGTGTAGCTTTCTGTACACTACGCCATCGCTAACACACCAACACAACTCAGCGGAGATCAAGCCAGTTAGGTCAACTCAGACAAAAAAATTATTGCTCAGATAAATAAACCTATTCTACAAAAAAACAAATGGGAATAATTATATTAAGATGCATGTACTAAACACTGGATTTCCAAATAAGAATAATAATTAAAAAATCAAAAACAGTTAGAGTAAGTGTTTTGAGAGAAGGGGATGAAAACCTGGGACATCTGTCCCCTTTTTCTCTCGTTTAACATGCAAGGAGGTTCCAGAGAAGAGAATATTAACCCTTAATTAACCCTCTGTACAGGGTGCAACATGTAAGACTCCTTTGCACCAATGTAACGGAATCCCATGCAGCACGCTTCACATCATGTTTTGATTTTCCTTTTTTTCTTTTATCGAGACAACCACAAATTCATAAGAGTAAATATATATATATATATATATGTATACATACATATATATATATTTATATAATATATGTAAAAATACAAAAAAACAACAACCCCTAAACATTATAGTTGTGGACAACAAGTCAAAAAGGAGATAGCACCGTTGTTACAAAAGGGTCAAACAGGTGAGACGGGGGAGGAAATACAGGATCAGTGACACGTCCAGAATGATGGCTCCATAAACGGGCTGACGACGGACGGGTGGACGGACGGACGGATAGACAGACAGACGTCTTCAGTGAAAAGACCTCTGCTTTCTCTGCGTCCTCACATATGTCCGTCACTCAGAGTACACTTGACGCAAACGTAGTCTTCGTTCTGCGCCATCGCGGCCGTGACGCCGACGCAGACTTGGTGAAACCACTGGTTACAGCTGCCGTCGCACTGGACCCAGTCCACCTGCAGACAAACATGTTCACATTACACCTGAAACTACAGATTCTGCCTGCTGCTGTTGTCCGTCAGTGTCAGTGTTAAGCGTAAGGGGACGTTCACATGCAGTGTCTAAAAACGTGTGGAAGAATTGCAACCACTATCTGGGAGCCTCAGAGATAACTCAAGTTACTGAACTGAATTAACGCTTAAAACAATTATAAATAACGGATTAGCAGCACCAATTTCCCCTCGGCCCAGCTGTGTCTGTTTGATGTGCGTGGAGAAAAAAGCGTGCCTGTCATTCACTAACTGATTCAGGAGCTGTGTGTAGATCAGGGATCTGTAACCTCTAGTATTAAAAGAGACATTTTTGTCTCCTCTCCATCCAAATAAATATAATCTGGAGCCAGAAAACCTATTTGAACCCATAAAATAAAGAGATCATCATTTATTAAGTTTTGCATATACTGTATATATAAAAGAGCTATAGTTGGTTGCATTTATGAAATTTAATAACTACAAAAATAAAACGATGACATTTCATGACTATTTTTTAAGGAAAAACAGCAAACCCTTGGCACATATGTAGGCCGACTTTGAAATAAGACCTAGACAGGATGTGATGCATATTTTAGTGCATATTTCATGCATCACCTTGATCTCTAAAAATGAAGTGTTGACTATGAAAAAATAATGAAAATAAACTTAAAATAATAATAATAAAAAGCTACAGGAAGCCACTGCAGAGGAGCAGAAGAGCCAAATGTGGCTCTCATTCATGCATGGGTCTAATACAGACATTTTCTTTTATTTTTAGATGATACTGTCAACTTTTAAGTTACTTGTTTAAACATTTTATATCCAAATTATTCCAAAGGACATATATGAGGAAAAGCCTCTAATAACCTCTGAATTTGAGGAATAGTGGGAGTAAAAGTTCTGATTAAACTCTGACTTTTGGCCCCACCAGTTCCAGAAGGACACATGTGACACTTTAGTTGTTGAATGCTCCAGTGCTGTGTGTCCAGCAGCTGCTCTCTCACTGTCTTGACTGCTGTTTGGTGCTAAGCAGGTGGTGGCACAGAGTTTCTATGCTGTGGGGATTAGTCAAAGAGAATCATAATGGTGACCTTGTAGAACTAGAAGAACCAAAACAAAGAGCTGAAACAAGTCGAGTGGTGAGTGTCTGTGGGCGCTTCACTGTAAGTGCTCCCTTATGATGTGTTGTTAATGAAAAGCCAGCATTAACCGTTAATTACGTACGACTGCAGCAGCCCACAAAAGTGTTGTTTTCTCACCATTGTTTAATAAATTGCTGGAATTCTATTGACACTTCACATAATAGCAAAACAGTGTTTGTTGTGGTTGCGTCACTCTGCCTCCTACTCTCCATCTCCCTAACCTTGACATAGTCAGACTGACCACTGCAGACACTGTGACTGAGTTTATATTGTTCTCAGCAGAGCAGCACAGCTTGAGCATAAAAACAGAGTTTGCCACTTGAGCTGTGCCCTGATGACTGTAGTGGCAGAGTTTGCTACAGGTGTGAAACCCACAATTCACTGATAAAACAATTCAATTTAAGCTACATATACAGCACATTTAATAGTCCTGTGACCTGCAAAAAACAACTCAAGACTAACAGTATGTTTTGGGGGGGATTTAAACTTTAGACTTTTCACAAACTTTTCATGTAAACTATTTTGACCCAAATCATGATATAAACATTTCTGAATATTTCTAATGCCTTTTATATGAGATTCTGAACAGGTAAAACAGTCATTTTCAAGACATGTTTGATTAATGGTCACAACAGGCGTGCGTTATTAAAATCAATATACACATGTGAATGAGACTAAGTAAATGCATTTAGGCAGAGTTAACGCAATATCTACTTATATAAGCTAAATATAAGCAGAATATGAATTTTACTTACAAGTTTCTAATGTAATTGGAAGGCCTGCTTGCTTTTCAGTATTGTATCCCAGTCCATAGAAGAGTGCGACTTTCAGTGTTTTGTCTTTAGTTTGAAGAAGTTTGGCTTAGTTTGGCTCATGTGAGCAGCAGTTTGCTCCTTACGTGGGCTTTTGTGTTTCAGTAACTCAAAAGGGGTTGGTTCATATCCATCCTCATGGTAACTTACCTCACAGATGTATTCTGTATTATTTTTGTTTTAGTTTTTTAGCCAAACAACTCTGCAAGTACTGTAAATCTGGTGGCCCACAACCCGTCTCTGGGTCCCAAATCAGTCTCAATGTACTATAATTTTAGAGCATAAGCACTTGATTCGATTAATCCAGGCTGCTGAATGTCATTAAGATTCAGCTACATTCTATTTATTTGTTTTTTAATATAAAAAAAACAACTAAACTTTCTGCCTGCATTCCTTGAGTCAGTTCAGTGCTGGATGCTCCTCTGTAAGTATTTAGCGTAAGCATTGCGATTCTCATTTTATCAACATTTTAAAAAAAAATTAAAAAAAAAGATTTGATCACCAACGACTACATTCTCTGTTAAACACAAGTAACCCATATTATAAATGTGTATACATGTAAAACCGGTTGCTCAACATTCACATGATGTGACAGGGAGGATGTTGCCCTCTGCAGAGAAAAGAAAAAACTGTATTTCACAGGATAGACTGTGGTCTCTCAGACAACTTTCTCACCTCATCTCCCTCTGGCAGTTGACACCTCTCTGCAGGACAAACGGCCATTTCCTCATCCGACTCTTCGGACTGGGAGAAGTCAGAGCGTGGGGAGGACGAGGTTGAGGTCGGTCTGTGTTGCGGGTTCTTCTTATTTATCCTCTGTCTTTTGTGTGAGTGTTTTTTGTCCTTCCTCCTGCACTCTGCGTCTGAACCTTCCCTCTCCAGATGCCGCTTCATCTTCTTTCCTGAGTCTGGCCTTATTTCCCTCATGGCGTCGACATCATCCTGAATATAAAAATGACTTCCATTAACACTGATTTTGAGGTTGTTATGATGTATGATGGGTTTTTTTTTGCCTGTACCTGGTTGACTGGCAGATTATTTCCCTGAGAGTTGAACTGCATTTGTTTGTCACAGTCTGAGGACTCGTCCTGTGGTGGGGACATGCACCTGTCTCTTTGTTGGCTGACAGCCCGGTTCAGTAATGTGTGGTAGAGAATCTGCACCTCTGGCACCTCCACCTGCAGCAGGAGCCCTTCCACCATCAGCTCCTCCAGCTCATGGCTCAAGCCTGTTAGGACAGAAAAATACAATCTACTAACACTAACAATAATCAATGTACAAAGAGACTTTTCTTCATTCAGTCAGTCAGACACTAACCCTGTAGCGGTATGCATCTCTGCTCAGTGTAGAAGACAGCGTGGCCTGTCCTATTCCACTCTGGAGTTAAGGAGGGCGCCTGTGTCAAACACATCAAATATCAACCTTGATTTATCTGTGCTAACTCAAGTTTGCAAATGATATGTAAAAAGAAGTGAAACAAGCCTGTGATAAGTGACCTGAGTGTTGTCGTGAGTATCATGGTTGCCTGATACCCAGCGGGTTAGAGTGGGAGGAGTTCCTGGTCTCTCTTCCAGCTCTGAAAGGTTACACGTCTTTAAAATCTGCTGAGCTCTGTGCTGCCAGTTAATTGTCCTCTCAGCCACATGGTGCAGAGCGTCGCCCTCCAGCAGGCGCACGCCTATGCCCCGTAAAGACGATTGCAGGGAGAGTACTTTGTTCAGCGGGGGGTTTTCTGATCGCCGGCACTGCGGACAGAGCCAGGGCTGTGTTTGGGAGGAGTGGGACGTGTCCCTGACACACACGCTGTGGAAGGCGTCCCGGCAGAGTTCACACTGCAGCATTGCCCCCATGGGAGCCTTCTGACAGACACACACCTTGAGGTCCGTGCAGTCTGCTGTGGGAAGGAGCTTTGACTCATTTGCTGCCCTGAGATTAGAGAAAGCCTCCATCTCCCTGACACACAGCTCCTCCAGAGTTGCCATCTGGAGAGTCAAACAAATGCATAATCAGAACAATTCTATATCAACATAGATTGCAACAGAGTACATTTTCTTAGGAAGGTTCCTAACTGAGTGATGTGACCGAGAAGAATCTCAGTGGCAGCCACAGTAAGAGCTTTATATAACCTGCATAGGGTCAAGTATCAAGTGATGAGTTTTTTGTTTTCCATGTCCAAAACACTGTTTCATTACAACAGAATTTCGTCTTAAATGCCTGCCATTGCATATTTACAAAGTCTAGTGTATGTGCAGTCAAATTAAAAACCTTTATTTTCCTCAGTCCTTAAGAGTTCTCCTTCACACCTTTCCCTGACCATGTAACATTTTCCATCGACATCGAGGGAAAGTGGTTAGGACTACTCAAATTCACCTATTGTTCCTTATGGGCCTTTTTCACGGTTTTCATTTTGACAGGTGTTAGTGAGAACATTAACGTAGCTCTGTGGAGTTTATGGAGTCAGGACACAGTGACAGCAGTTTCCCTGAAACATTCATTTGATTATTGACACCTATGGTTACCTGTCAAAATATCTGCCATGGAAAAGTCGTATGTAATGGAAAACTCTGAGAAACAGCACACTTACTGCAGAGGTAGAATCCTCGCACTCTGAAAGCACCTTTTCCACATCGCTGACAGTGCTGAGTCCTGGCATTTTCTTTTTGTTACTTTTAGGCGATTCTTTGCTTTTCTTGGCCTTCCTCTTTGGAGAATGTGCATTTCCATTTCCACATCTTGGAGACAGAACCTGTGAAAAACCAAAATATATGTGATGCTCATTTAGCTCGGTTTGCCCAGCACTTCTTCTTTCATCTTCTTTCGAGAAGCAGATTATAACACTGTGACATGAATAGGACTTATGATAAATATTTAATGACACATTTCATTAGTTACTAGGGTTGTTTGCAACGACTTTACAGCAACTACTTCATGAGTTGTATAACTAGTGAGTCAGCAAGAGAGCGAGGAAGTATGAATCAGTGGCTGTCATTTACAAAAATTAAGAAATAGTAAATGAATCATGGTTTGCAATGCTACATGTTATTAAGGTAGTCAGTCTGTAAACCTGCAGATCTAATTCTTCAAATTTTATAACAATATTAATGTGAATACACGTTGTGTTAGGTTTTGATACTTAAATGAGTGATCTCAGAGAAAGTAGTCAACCAGCAAAAGAACTGTATGTTATTTTACCTCCAGCACAGTACTAGCTGAGTCTTTATGAAGGAAAGCCGCAGCTGTAGATTCTTTCCATTCCCGCACCTCGACCATTAAAGACTCCAGCCTGTCTAAAGGTTCCAGGTGGACTTGGATGGCTTGTCCTCGTAGCACCATGTCAGATAGTCGGTCCACCAGCAGAACGCAGCCACGGGCCTGAAATGAACAAATTGTGTCAGAGTTACAATCACACTCAAATTGACCCACATAGGGAAAATCATCCTGTAAAGATTGTCCTTACCTGAAGCTCCTCTGATTCTTGAAGCCACTCTTGGGCCTTTCTTATGGTGTCCTTTAGGATCACACAGTTAGGGAGGTAGGCAGGGATAGCAGACGCCTTCTCAGCAGCAGCATTAAGAGTCTCTATGGAGTGTGGTGGACTGGTGGGCAACAGAACATAAATTATTCATGGACACAACACCTGCATCATCTCCAATTTACGACTGCCTACAACATCAGTCATTGCATTTTATTCAGAAATAAACCAATGTTTTACCAGTGTTGAACATATCCTGGACAATTGTTTTAATAGGATCATGTAAAAGCTACAGGTTTTTGTTTTTAAAGCATTTGTTTTACATGGGAGTATAACTTTATTCTTGAAATGTATAAAAACTTTCAGCCACAAACCTAAATAAAAACAGTATTTTAATGCCGTGAAAACCCAAAAGCTGCAATGGACTAAGAATGGCGAAGGATCATTAACTTTTAGAACGTGTAGAAATTTAAGTTCTGACGTTAAATTAGTTTCTCTGATAATGAAGAGAAGATGCACATTCCTGCAGCCATGCCATTAAAAGCCTCTGAAAAGCACTTGTGACAGTTAATGTTGAACAGCACTGAGAACCAATGGAATGAGGGCAGAACTAAACATGATGCTCACTTTTTGTTGATCTTGGTGAATATTCTAGCGGCAGCATTTTGCACTAGCTGTAATTAAAATGAAGCAAAATCAGGAGCACTGACATAATATTACATTAATCATTTGCTGTCTGTCAGTGCTAAAACCTGAACAGAAAGTTGAAGCTTTGACTATAAAATTACACTTCAGGAATAAAAAAAATCTTCAGAGCATAACAACCTATCACACATCTTCTTTGTTGATGTTTCAGGGGTTCTTTTGACCCTGAAGTTCGAATGATAACATCATCATAGATGAGTCGGTGCTGCTCTCACCTGGCTTTTAGGAGGCTGCACGCCTTGTCCTCCCAGTGTTCCGACACGGTGAGCAGCTCTTGTAGACACGCCATGGCTTTCTCTACGGACGGATGAGGCGACAGGCCGACTCCCTGATCGATGAGCCTCCTCATGGTCTCCAGAGTTAGGGTGGCAGGCTGAGCGTTGGCATGCCGCACCGCCTCCAGCCAGCGCGCCTGCTCAAGCCGCACTCTCAGGCGGGGAAGCTCGGGCAGCTCCACGTCGAAATCGAAGCTTATGTCCAACAGGCTCTGGATCTCGGTGACACTGGGAACTTCCTCTGCCAGGACCTTCTCGCTGTGCTGCTGAAAGTCCTCAATGCGGTTCAAGAGTTCCTAAAGGAAGACATTGACACGCACGTACAGGTGATTAAAATGAGTGGTTTTACATTAATCAATCACAATGTTAGTAGTTTAGACTAGGGCTGAATACAATAATTGTTCTAATTTTGATTGATTTATGTTCCAATTAAAAAAATGCACATTGACGTAAGGAACATTTCATATCTTTCAGAATTGAATTTCTGCCAGTTAAACTGTTGTTTCAAACTTATTAGGCTTGAGTGTTAAATAATTACAGCAATTTCTCTCAACCATGTATGCAGAAAGATGCTCCAAAGTCTAATAGACCACATTGTCCATATGTGGTACCTGTGGTATAAGCATATGAAGTTTCTATGTATTTACTGTTCTTCAGTCATTATGTTTACATGGACATGTCTGCACTCAGAGACGCCAAAAAAAAGACAATAAGGTGTCCATAACCAACAGCATGACATCAAAACCAACACAGGTAAATTGTATTAAGTCTATTGTGGTAACATCACAGGAAACATTTCCTCTGCTCAGCCTACCTTTAATTTGGGAGCCTGAGGAAGACTGCAGCAGAGGTTATACAACTGCCTCACAAATGAACTCAGCTCCTCCACAGTCAACTGGCTCCGTGATTTCACACTTCCACACCGATACCTAGGGCAGAGTTTTCAATGAATGGGGAAAAAAAGAACAGAGAAACGGAATCCCACTATGGCACTGGTACTAGTTCATTGAGAATAATACTCATGTAGAACAGTGTATTAATGCTACCTGGTCTGCCTCTTGCCATTCAATAGCTGCTGTGACACCGAGGAGCACTTCTCTGCATCTTGTGTGACCAGACGCAGCCGACGCAGCAGGTCGTTTTCAGGGAACATATTGACCTCTGAATCTGCAAGAAGTGTGCGAAAGACAGGCAGGCCTGAGGGGAAAAAGGAGAGAGAACACCTAGTTAATCATAGTCAGGCATGGTTTGGTGAATAGCCAGTCAATTAGTGTGTCTACTTGTTACTTATTGTTTTCATTTAATGACCTCTGCCAAGGAGATGATGTTTGTGGCGGTTTTTATCTGTCTGTTAGAAACTGATCAGCCTTAGAGCAGATGTGTGCATCGCAAACTAGAGTGCTTTCTCTATTTTAAAATGCTTTTAAAGTTACCTTACATACTTTAAACTTACATACTATTGAGGTGCAGGCTGACTTTTATTATTTGGCTTTAACATGTAAACCAATAGTATCTGGAATGCTTGGATTTCTTATTTACATTCGATGTTTACCTTTCTTTTTCTCTAGTTTAGCCTCCAGAGTCTCTGAGACACGGGCGGCCCATTCATCATACAGCTCAGCCCGCCGCTTCACTGCATTCATCATGGGAAACAGCTCTTCCAGTGTGTATCTGTAACTGTAAAAGGAAACAGCACCTTAAAGTTACTGGAAACACAAAGATCTGCCTCAGAAGAACCAGAATTTCCAGTAAAAAAAGATGTATTTTCCCAAATATTAATTTCACTCAAACATCGCGTGTGCTGATCTTTGCACACAATGTCTGTTAACCATCTCTACATCAGCTGTACAAGGATGACCTACTTCAGCGTGTAGCTGGTGACTGGGCAGGAGCAGAGGTCGTTGATGTGGTGTGGACAGACTAGTACCCCTGATCTACAGGGACATGTGATGGCAGACAGGTAGCAGGTGGTCCTGCACTTGGCACACTGCCGCTCGTCGTCCTGGAGGTTATCATATTTTGCCTGCTTGGCATGTATTACCCCCTGAAAGTTTGAGACAAAGAAAACATGCTTTAAGTACACCTACATAAAGCCCAACTCCCTGATTTATATAAACCTGAGTTCTCTTAAGACTTAGACATGTAATTGTTGTACGGAAAGCCCCCCTGCATAAGGTGCTATTAATAAAAAAAAGTCATAAAGAGACTTTTCAGAGTGTACAAGTGCAGCATAAAAAAGGCATGAAAAATGCAGAGGAAGCCAGAGGTGTTTTTAACCAAGGCGCATGAGGGTCTCCATGCTGTCGCATCTGTTACTAAGCAACCAAAACCTGAGAGCTGCTTAGATGGCCAGCCTAAGTGAAATAATTAATAAATTAAACTAAGAGAAATAATCAAGATAATGGATTAAAGGCACCACATTTCATAGCATTCAAGTCATGTTTTTCTTGCTGCATCTGTGTGCATCCTACTGTTCCACCTGTGTGGAGATTGCTGGTTTCTCAATGTGTGTGCATGGGTTTTCTCCAGATACTCATACTAAAACATGCAGAGGTTAAGTGGCGACCTGTCCAGGGACTACCCCGCCTTTCTACCCATGTCAGCTGGGATTGGCTCCAGCGCCCCGCACGACCCTCAGGTGGAGTATAAAGCAGTAGACAATGAGCGAGTGACTGAGTGAGTCATTGTTTGTGTGTATCCTCTCCTTCACCAACTGATTCAGGAGGTTCGGAATTAATTTAAAAGATAAAGACCATTCTGATGTACTTCTTCGAGTATCCAATGAGTATCCAAAGATGCAGTGAAAGCGCTTGCTACATTCAAAATATGAACGACAACCATGTCAATGTCATTCGTTCACGTGTCTGAGCCACAGCTACACACGTTTTATGTCTTTCCACTTGATCTATAGAAAAGAAGTATGACGGTGTATGGAGATGATTGAGGGGACTATTTTACCATTTTCGCTATTTTCTCTCTCACTCCCCGCTCGTCACGGATCATGATGACCATGTCCTTGTGGGTGGCTGAGGCCAACACCACATCAAGTGTGTCTGCTTTTAAGGCCATGTTGCACACCATCTCATCGTGGGAGAACACGTTGTACCGGTGCAGCTGACGGTAGTGGTCAACACACTGTCTGCCAAGAGGCATCTGGTAACAAACAGAAACATTAGGATTAAACGACAGTTAATGTTATCAGTAACATTTTGAAAATCTTAATTGGATAGAAAACATGCCAGACACTGAGTCACCTTGCGGTAAATTCTGTAGAAACTAGACAGAAATACATTTGAAAGTGTAACAGCTGAGTCAGTTTTATGTGTTGAATATATGACAAATGAAGCAATGCATACCCAGTCTACGGTGCAGAAGTTGACAGCCTCAGCAAAGTTGAAGCCCTGGTTGAAGCCACTGTGGTAAGATCTAGGAAACGTGATGACAAACTCACCAGCACACTGGTTTGTTCTATAAATCTAGAACAAAGGGGTGGGGTGGGGGGGATATGTTGCTTTGATTAAAAGAACAGATCATTCATTAACCCTGTGTTAAAGAAATGGAAAAAAGAATAGTGCTGATGAAAGTCATATAAACACATACTGGAACTCCGTGGGCCATCAGGGTGTTAGGGTTCATGATGGTGACCAGCTGGTGCAGCAGGTCTGGCTGAGAGTCAAACAGCTCTGGAGCCAGTTTCTTCATCACTGCCTCCAGCTGCTCTGCTGCAAAGCCAGGAGCTCCGTACCAGGTTTTGGGTTCACCCCTTAAAGTAAATATAAATAATTGTCAAGAGAAAATTACTTTTCCTCCTACTGTTTTTTTCAAGCTCTTCTCCATTAATAAAATGATTACAGACAGCTACAGGAATGGGCCTAATACTGATCGGACGAAATCTGCGAGATGATGAGATGTATTTGCTGAAGTACCAGTGCAGGTAGTTGATGGAGTAACTCCAGTGATCCTCGATGTGCCAGCAGAAGGAGGAGAAGCACATGCCAACATAGAGCCATGGCAGTGTCATCCCACAGATGTCAGCAGTCACATGAGTCAGCACAGATGGTTTCATCATCGCCAGGTTATTGAGGTTCCAGCCACACTTGAGGTATTTCTGCAAGAGGGACAGCATATTCAGATCTATACTAGAGTAATCATAACAGTTAATTTAATAAAAGGCTACCAAATACAGCCAAATAACATGGCTGCGGCATTCTGATTCCACACACACAGCCCTAAGGTTTTGAATGGCTCAAGTGAGAGCCATCAGTTCACCTCGTCAGCAGGGGAAACCTTAAATTTCCCATTTGGAATTGGGAATCCGCTCCCAAACTCTTTTGAGGCAATATCTGCTCCGTATTCCACGGTAACATCCTCGTCAATGGCTCCGACCAAACGCCAGAACTCTTTCTCCACCAGCTCTGTGGGCACCATCTATAAAACACATGAAAAGACAATCGATTTAAAAAAATAAAAATAAAACCAAGATGGTGACATATATAATTTGAAATCAGTTAAACTTACATGAACTGGCATGTTGAAGTAGTCAGATTTGAATGCATCTGCCATTTGCCCAAATGCACGCAAGGAATAGTCTCTGAAGGCTTGTTCAAAGCCAAATGCCTCGAGAGGTTTGCTGCATTCCTGTAACCATAAAGAATTCTATACATTTTTATGTCATTTTTTATGTATGTATCGACTGTCTCATATAGGTTGAGAGGCTTGTTGTTTTGAAATGTTGCACTGCTCATTAAAAAGGAGTCAGTTTGCAGCTTGGCAGCGTGTCCTCACCTGTGCTAGACACTTGGGGCACCTCCAGTCTCCTTTGGGAACGTCGAGAAGAGGAGGGATGAGGCAGAAAGTATGATAGCTGTCATCACAGCCGTCACACAACAACAGGCGCTCCTCATCGCCTCCACTGCCACACACCAGGCACACAACAAGATCCACCTAGAAAACAAACACAAGCAGGAATCAGCTTCAGAGCCACAACCACTGACTTCTGCAACACAAATTATAAAAGTACATCTATAATACTAATTTACACTTAGTTTTTAAGATGATAAACATACCTTTTCTTAACTAGCCACACCAAATTAGACTAACTAGCCTAATTCATTTTCATTCCATGATTCATTTTAGGTGTGGAAATGTCATTTTATGGCATACAAAAGACGTCTCTACTTACTGGACTTGGAGGAACTGGGGGCGGGATGAACTTCTTGTACCGTGATTTGAATTTGTCAGCTTCAATAATTGGTTCTTTAATTTCAACTGGTTCCTGTTTTACTGGAATGGGAATCTCTTTTTCTGCAAGACAAAAAAAGATATTAAACATTGTTAACAGGTGATTTAACAACAGGTCATAACAAAAACATTTTCAGAAAATACAGTGCCAATTTATCTATTGCAATCACATAATAGACATTTTTTACATGATAATATGCTGCTTATAAATACTAATTTGTGTTAAATGAAATGCAAAGTATGTGAATTTCTGCTACCTCAGTTCTCTAGATCAAAACAGTACGGGAAAAAATTGATGGACTTGTTAAGTAGATTGGTATCATCGCAAAAACTGTCATCATTGCAGTCAGCTGACACAAGCACAAAAGATAACTTCATTGACCTAGTAGTAATTGATATGTAAATCAGATGTTGACTGATATGGGTTTTTCTGTGGCCAATGCTGGACTCAGTGGCACTGAGGTGGCCAATTTATGATACATTTTTATTATTATATTATTATTTTGATGATTTTCGTTTTTTACTCCATCAGACAAGGTACAACAGTTTAACAATGATAAATAATACATAAATAAGTATTATTATAAATATTATTGATGCTAATCGAACAAAACTTGCACTATATCCCTTTACTCAATTTGTGTCTGTACTGCAGTGCATTTAATATAAAAGAAAGGACAAATGTTACTTAGCTCCTTTAATCAAGTTGCTGAGAACACAACTGTGTAGACATATAAATAAGTGATACATGGCCAATTTATTCAATAATTATATCCCAATGTTGATTATTAATAAAAGGGCAAAGATTGGTCTGATTAACTGGCCCAACCACAGCAGCAAATTTACATATCAAACCTCTTGAATTTACTGTAAATAATAGTATGTGGAATATGGAGTATGTCTGACCTGGTTCTGGTTTGGCAACAAAGGAACCCATCCTCCGTCTCAGGTTGGGCCGGTTATCTCCTGGTTCTCCTGGTTCAGTCTTCACACAGACAGCCTGAGTATACAGAATACGAACAAACAACTAAAACCATGATCTGTGTGGAAATAGGAGACGAATGAAGAATGAAGTGTGTACTGCTAGATCTGGGACAGTTTTAAGCCTTATCCACTCAGAAACTTTCCTTAGACAATCTTTTTCTTTTTGTTTTTTAAAAATATTTTCCATAAACACAGCATCCTGTCAAGAAACGTCTTCATACACAGTAAAACCCCCAAAATGACTCTGAACACTAAAGTGTGCCAGGTTTGCAAGTGGAACTCTAGTGCTGCCACACTAATACACCAAAAACAGAGAAGAATATGACAAATGGAGCCTGCACATAAAGCTAGCATGCTGTGTACAAACTCCAAACACAAGAAGAAGGCAACGACAACAAAGATGGCGACAGTGAGTGCAAGAAAAAGAGAAAGGTGGGCTATGACATCATCATTTTCCCAATTGGTTGTATACACGAAAACACAAGCCAGTTCAGTGCAGATAAGAAGCCAACACGATGTAAAACTCTGGCAGATTCTCCTGAACATGTTCTCATGTGTGCAGACCCTTAATCAGGTGTGTGGCGCTCTCTTACATCAATAACACCCACCTCACACTTCATGCGTTTGCCTCTGCGAGCATTGGAGTAAGTGTCCATCGTCAAGGCAGGTGGTCTTTGAGTCTGTGCCTGCAGCTTCGGCACCATGGCGTCCACGCTCTCCATCCTTACTTTACTCTCCACCGACTGGAGTGGCTTCTGAACACACTGAGGAATATAACATGCAAATTAAAACAACGACTCGATGATAAACACAAAGCCTTAACGTGCCAAACTGGAATACCTGTACAAAAGCAGTGGTCAGTAGATACAGTAATAGATATAAGGGAGACTTTAATATAAATACATTAACACAGACTAAACTGAGCAGACAATACATTTACTTTTAAAAATAAAATAATTAATTATTTGATTATAACTTCAGAACATCAATGATGAATTAAATTGAACAATCCTCTGTGACGATTAGTATTAGCAACAACCAAATGAGTTTCAGAGAAAAAAACAGGAAACTGTCTCAAAGACATTGTTTGGTACCAACAAGGTTTCCTGAAGTGAAATGGCCAGAAGATTAGAGGCATGTGGTTAGTTAGAGTCTGTCACCACAAACAGGTAGCACTGAAACTGAAAGTGTGCATGCCACATTGGTAGTACAAAGACAGAATTAAGCTGAGACAGTGGAGGACAAGTAACTCAAGATTTATCTTTGACTTAGTTTTTTTTTTACATTAATTATAAAGGACAGATGAAAACTGAAAAATCTACTAAAAATATTTAACCAGACTTTTGCCTGAAACAGAAAGAGAAGCACTATTCTGTCCTACATGTGACCTACAGAGGGACAGACTACTTTTTGGATGCGAGCATGAACTGTTTTAAGAAGGGTTAAATTCACAGTCAGGTCTGCAAATATTAAACCCACGACATAGACATGCATGTTGTTAGCCAAGTGGCTTCTTGACCATGACGCAAACATACCTCTTCAAGTTCTGGATAAACCTCCAAACCCATCAGTTTGGAAGCTGCCTCTGGTGCCTGAGGCAAGAGAGAGCTGGGGTAATTAAACAATTTAGAGTGACCTCCTACTGGAGGTCACAAAGTACCAATCCAAAAGAGTTTGGATAAGCTCTCTTGCAAAATATTAAGAGCATATTAGGGTGCAAAAACTATGACACTAAACAATAAATTTGCACTCAGGAGAGCAGTAGAACAATGATGTGGACTCAAAAGAATCCAAAATGTGTCCTTTTGGATTTAAAACAAATAGCATAAAACATAAACATAAGCTGCAGTTGAAAACAAAACATGCACATCCCCAACAATGCCCCCACATTATCATTAAGAATAATTTCAAGTTGACAAAAAATTGCATTATAAACTTGTAATTTCATGAAATTTTTTGTTGCATCATAGTGATGGCTTAGCATTATTAGGTCTTTGTTTACAGATGAGCCACTTGTGACTGTATGCACAACGTCTCTGATTTTTCTCGATTTTCGGTGCAGCCCTCTGGTCCCCTTGTTGTTTTTATTAAAATGTGAAGGACAGATAGTTGCTGGGATTTCTAACATACATTATGCAGAATTAAGCTTGTCTGCATTTTTACACACAACTCTAAATTGACCCATGTCAATTTAGAGGGGGACCCACATCCTGTGTTCTCCTAGTCCTGAGCCTGGATAAATGGGAGGGTTGCTTCAGGAAGGGCATCTGACATAAAACTCTCTGCCAAATCAGAGATGGCCAAATCACTGTGGTGTCTAGAAAGGGAAAAGCTGAAAGTCAGTCATCATCTAACCGCTTTATCCTCCACCAGAGGGTCGCGGGGGGTGCTGTGCCAATCTCAGCTACATCGGGCGATAGGCGGGGTACACCCTGGACAGTCCGCCAATCCATCGCAGGGCCACACACAGCTAGAGACAAACAACCATTCACGCTCGCACCCACTCCTATGGTCAATTTAGAGTGTCCAATTTACCTAATCCCCACATTGCATGTTTTTGGACTGTGGGAGGAAGCCGGAGAACCCGGAGAGAACCCACACACACACGGGGAGAACATGCAAACTCCATGCAGAAAGGCCCTTGTTCCAACCGGGGCTCGAACCCGGGTCTTCTCGCTGCAAGGCGAGAGTAAAGCTGAAAGTAAAAATAATAAATATGTATATATATATATATATATGTATATATATATATATATATATATATATATATATACATATATATATATATATATATATGTGTGTATATATATATACACATATATATGTGATAATTTAAATGAGATGATCATACAATAGGTATAGAATCCGATGTGTGGCTACATGGCCAAACCACAATTGGAGGTTTATGCCACTGAGGCAGGACAGAAATGAGGAGCTGTAGTTTTCTACACTGTGTGTGAGGCTGCTCTGATGGAGCCACGGGGCCATCTATTGGTGAAAAAGTAGAACTGCAGGGCTCTGCTCAGCTGACACTGTGCATAAAGAGATAATTTAATGTGCTTTTTACAAAACAGCAAAAACAATTCTTATGTTTGTTTTGTCTGTTTATGCCGAACTCAAAAAGTACAAGGACAAAATGTGATGAAATGGTCTGGAAACAATATAGTTAATGACCCAAGGATGGTGATGTGGATCCAGATTCAGCTTTTCTTTTTTAAATTAAAACACTTATTAACCTTGTGTGATCGTTGACACTGTGGGAAAGTCATTTGCTCTCTGTGAGGTTCTGTGCTTTCTCTACCTGGGTGATCCATTTCATGCAGCTACATTTCCAATGAACACATTTTGATGATACGTCACGTCTATTAAGACCCATGCACATGAACGTTGAGTCAGACTTGTAAATAACTTTTAAATATAAAGACTACAACATTACAAATCTGTCCATATCAAACTTAATACGATGGAATGATTTTGTTTCTCCTGAGTAGTACTTCAGTTTGACTCAAAAATGCACAATTGGACAGAATGGATGTTTTAATAGAATAAGGATACAAACATTTGTGACACAATCATTCCTTTGGATGGATAATAATACCCTAAAAAAAAAAAAAAAAAAGAGGATCAATCATGATTATCTTTGGTTTGATTGTTCGGCTTGTGTCTGTATTTTAACCGCTGAAAAAACAAGATTCAACAACATACACTATGTACATTTTACTACACATTCGTCTCTCACTTTAAAGGTCCAGTGTGTACAATTTTGTTTTTTTCTTTTTGGCAGAAATTGAAGATAAAATAATTATACTTCACCTGATTGTATGACCATTACCCAGAAAATGTCTTTTATATACATTTTACACACTGTACCTTTAAGCTTTAAAGTATTTTTCTACTTCTAAATATATATATTTTCTGCCATCTTATATGTACAGTGTCATACAGAGCGTTTTGAAATGAACACAAACGTGTTGAACACAGATCCTTCAGGTGTCACTCGTTAATACTTCTCAGCGCGATTCTCTCGAGTCTATACATTTACTGTCGTCAGGCGGAATTTGAACAATACACAATTTTAAGAATCTTAAATGTTTGCTATTGTGGGAACTCGCTGTTAAATCGCACATAAGGGGTTGTTGTACTTTGAGGCTTAAAACTAGATATGAAAACATTTCATATATAAAGGCACAAATGGAAGAATAAGACCGAGAAATGTTGAAATGATGGAAATTTAACAACATTTCTTTGCCGGCACAATTGATTCTTTTTTTTTTCAGAGGAATGATAAAAACATATACTGTAAACCAAAGAGTTTAACCAAAATGGCATCTTAACCAGAAAAAAACACTGCAGATGTGAAATGTAAGGTCTTGTGCGCATGACACGTAACCTCTGAAATGAATAACAAAGTGACCTTTTAAGGTGCTTCCCTTGTTATGTTAATGAAAGACAGTTTACTCACAGACTGCAGCCACTGTTATCTGATCAAACAAAATACTTACAGTACTCACACGGGAGCACAATGAATAAAGGCCAAATCACTGAACATGAAGGTGTAGTGCAGCCATGACTCCAGCAGGGTGAGCCAGCATACAGGAGCAGTGTGGCTCAGGAAGCGGGTCTTTGCTGTTTAGTCTCTCAGTCCTGGATGAATATCCTCAGCAGGTCCTTGTAGTGGACTGTGCTCGCCTCAAGTAACCCAGCAGCCTGGTCCTTTAGTCTCTAAGTTCCACCAATTGTCAGTTTAAGTAGAATAAAGGGGCTAATGCTGCTCCGACTCCTCTCTGGTGCCGGAGCTCAGCTGTGAGCCCGAGGCCACAGTTCGCTGTGTGGAAGGCGCAGTGGGACAGGCTGGATGGTGGTTCAAAGGGTCTTGTGTGGCCTCGTACTCAGGCAGCTCGTCTGCCGATGGAAGGTCTCTATCGGGGAGGTATGGAGGAGGAGGGAGATCGAACCAGGGAGGCCGACTAGGGACAAGCGGGGTGGGGGTGATAGAGAAAGAATGTGATGTCACAATGTGATAATGTAAGTGGTAATTGGATTTCCATAGGATTAAACAAATAGACCCTCACAGTTTACCTTCCCTTCATCTCCATTTACACTGAGTGGTGAACACAGAGGCTGTAGGTACACGTTTTCATGTCTTAAGTAACATGCAGGCCGGGGTTTGAACCGCCAACCTCCCACTCCCCTAAGGCAATTATGAAAGAGCTTGTCCTGATTAAGGAAACCTGTAACCCATAAGTATTTCATGCTCATTATTCACTGTATAAACGTGACCTTTAAGGCCATAGTATGAATGACTTTGCAAATGAGTTCCGTTTTAAATGTGAATATTATTGAAGCAAATGCTTTCATTTGTCCTGCGACAGTTTAGTCTCCTCAGGAGTGTAAAGTTAGGACCCGCTTGAGTTTACTTGGAGGACATTTTTTTAACCTCTCACCTGAGCTTATTCTTTGTACTTCACCGTTTCTTGAGGTGGGTACCGTGACCTGGATGACTGAGATCCTTCACTAACACATTGCTAGACTTGACAATGAGCTTTTTCAAAGCAGTGGAGTTTAGTTCGGCACGGCGCAGTTTGGATCTGACACGGGGTGAGTGGGCCGGATACGTAGATAACATAGCGACATGAAAAGCGCATCGTCATACCAGAGCGTGTAGCACAGTGCGGCTCGCCAATTAATTCCACAAAGAAGAAGGCGACACAGTAAACAGAGAGCAACAATGGAGGACATCAAGCATTCCATGTTCTTTCTTCTCATTTTATCACCCGAGGAAGACGAGCTTTATTTGAGAAAAGGCTGCAGGCCGAGTGATGAGTCTCTGTCCTGCTCCACCCTGTGACCACTGTGCTTGGTGCCACAACACAGGGATGACAAAAACTGTATTTTGGTACTTCCTTATATAATACCGTACTGTAATGAACTGAACTGGACCACTTGTTGGATACGAGGCTTAAATGTTTGTGGGAGTAAAGTGAATCATTCAAAATATCGTATATGTGTGAAAAGTATATTAGCGGACACGTAAATGAAAAGACACTTAGATTAAGTGGCATTAACACTAAATCAGGGATTTGAAACTATCAAAAGCATCTTTTTATGGTTTTACTTTTATGACACATTCCCAAACAACTGTTGGCTTCATTTTTACCTGACATCCAGAACAGCTTGTGAGTATGACGGGGGGGAGTCCACGGAGAGTCCAGAGGGATACAGGGTCCCAGACAGCAGCTGCAGCGCCTGAGTTGTTGAGCTGTACTGGCCTGTTGTGAGGGAGGAGCTGGGTGAGAGACCAGGACCACCGGGATGGCCGTGGCCTCGGTCCAAGATGACCAGGCGGGACAGCAGCAGGGGCTGGTGGTGGTGGTGGTGGTGTGAGCCCCCTCTGACTCCCCTGGGCAACAGGACGCTTCGCTTCCTCTGGTGGTGGACCACCAAGGCCAACAGCGCCACCACCAGGACGAAGATGACAGCACTGCCGATGACCGCGTAGGTAATGCTGGGATAGTAGCGCAGGCGGTAGTCAAGTGTCACAAAGTCCTGGCCAGGGGCTTCTGTGGTAGAGAGGGACAAGGTGAGGGATGAGCCACTACGTTATTTATTATTGTGCGAGTCCAATATCGGAAAGAGAAAAAAAGAAAATCCAATAAAGTCCAAAAATGAATAGATCACAGCTGTCATTTTGTGCGTCAGAACCATCCTGTTCCCTTTGTTTTATGTGAGGATGTGCCGCTGCGGCTCTTAGTGTCACGCTGATGCATATTTTTGGTACGTGATGTATTAGTGGCGTACTACTTGCTTTAGAATGTATTTGTGTGTCAGCATGAGCACATAAAGAGTTGTTTTGTTCACAAAAACATCCCATAAATGCTTCACTAAGCACAGGCAGTAAAGAGAGACAAAGAGAGAGAGAGAGAGAGAGACAGCTGTGCTCCACCAACGTCATGAGACACAAGGCATCGCTTAACTCAGAGTGTGAGCTAGGAACGCACATGTCCGCCGTCCTGCAGGGATCGTGTATGAGGACATATTAAAGCTCTAGTGTGTAACACTGATTAAGCCGATCAAGCTCCACACATGACGCTCTCTGTGTTTCTGAGGATCAGCAGTGTTTTGTTGCCATGTTTGTGGTGAAGAATAACAGCTAAAGTGAAGAGAGACCGCAACATTAGGTTACTTTAGGGCAGTACTTCTCAAATAGTGGGGCGGGCCCCCCTGGGGAGGCATGAGAGGCGGGGCAGGACAACTCATACAGTGGTTTATACGGATAAATAAATAAAAATGATCAGGTTCTCAATAGTATTTCAATTCAGGGAGTGGCCTCTGGGGGGGGGGGTGACATGACAGAAAATAATAGAGAACCACTGCTTTAGGGTAACTTTAGGTAACTTTAGGTTAGAGAATTGACGGCCCTGGTATACTTCTGTGCACAGCACACGCGGACCCAATGCTAACTGCGTCATCAACACACAACGAGCAGAGCAGCGCGTGTCGCCCAGATTTTGGAACCACACACAAAGATGGGGTGTGTCTGGACAGCGCATGTGCGAACTGAAGCTCCGCCCCACCGGTAGGTGGAGTATTAAGCCGTAGCTGTAGCATCGCTCTCTTCTTCTTTGGCAGGAATGTGTCCACTTCCCCGCGTCCAGACATGTACCGCCCAAGCGAGATACTATAGAGTATACCAGGGTCCGCGAGATGCTACGTGCTACTGCGGAATATACCAGTATGCCTTAACAACAGTAAGAGGCAGTAAGATAGTAAAGATACAGAAATGAATGTTGAAATATGGACCCAAAGTCATGCTTTTAGAAAGTTCACCTGAGGTGTGGGGGTTAAGAAGTTTAGTTTAGTTAGAACTTTATGATAAAAGATATCAGGAACAAAAAGGCGGACGAGTGTCATTTTGAGAACGTATTGGACTGATATCAGTATCTATCTGGACCAGTATGTGACATAAAAAAAGTAATACTGAGCCATCCCCAGAAGAGATGAAGAGAACATTGACGAGGTTGGGGAAATGAGAGAGTAAATGGTGGTGTGGGAGACGCTGAGGGGAATGAATGAAGGAAGGAAGGAAGGAAGGAAGGAAGGATGGTTAAGAGGTAAACAATTTAGGGGAATAGAAGGTTGAGTAAATGGTACGATGTCTACTGGAGTTGCAGAGCCAGGGGAATAAAGAGGAGGGGTGAAGTGAATGGCTGTGAATATCAAGCAGCAAATTGTTTTCTGGTTTCATTTTGAAAAGGAGTCTCTACATGATTCAATGGAGGCGGCCTCTCTCGGAGATGAGAGTGCAAAATAATAAGCATGACAGCAGTCAGAATCTCCACCAGAGCTCCCAGAGACAAGGCGAACAAATGCAGCATCGTACTCAGCGTGGAGGGTACTTCTGAAAAGTGAGGACTCAGTTTAAATTAGAGACCGTACTCTTTGTTATAAAGGCAGAGCAAATACAGAGGCTGAACAAGGCTTTGTGAGGGCACAACAGTTACCAGCAGTTTTAGATTCAAAAAAAGGAACCCTTTTTTGCTCAGTGTTGAAGATATGAGGAGACAGAGAGGACACCGGGGACTGTCACAGATTACCAGGTTTGTTGCAGGGGGAAAAAGGAGAGTCTATAAACTACTTAGTAGTCTGGGCAATGTTCGCAATGAGAGCTGGGGCCAGCAGTAGGAAACACGCAGCAGCCAACTCGCTGGCTTGTGATAAGTAAAGGGTCTACTGTACTGACAACAAAGCACTGCGGCTTATTATTTGAGATGGGATGAGGGAATATCACTTCACCATTCACGCAAAGTGAGAGTTTCAATCAGGCACTTGGAGTGAGAGTCGTGTAAATGGCATTTCAGCTGCTTACAGCAGACAGTGCTGTTGTACTGAAGAGGGAGGGAGGATGGAAGGGGACCTATTTATTATGGATGTGCAGCGAGACTGTGCTAATGAGGAATGGGTTACATAAAAGTCTTTTACAGTGCCTGTTTCAGTTCAAATTACGCTAATGCCTCTGGGGGCTGGGGGCTGGGGGGCTGGACTAAACATTAAACCTCCGTGTTCCTCCTAAAAAGGTTCAAAACACTCACTGGAACACTTTCAATGTTCTTTGTTTGAGGTTTTTTTTTTGTATTGAAGATGAATGGACTGTGTGTATTAAAGCCTAATACCCAACAGAATTCACATCTTTGTGAATTTCACTAGCAATCATGCAGGCGTGACAGCTGAGGACACGCTCGCCAGAAAATGACCATTACATGGTGATGTAGCCTGAGGTTGAATCAATAGTCTGAAAATGCTTCTGTGTATCCGTAAGGATTCCATCTCCCACATGAAGCCCTTTCGGTGCTTTTTTAATGTATTCCAGGCTTATAGACTGACAAGCTCCTGGGGATATACTGTGTTTAGCGCAGGCAAGAGATTCCCTCCACCTGTGCAAGCCAGAGAGAATGAAGCTGAAGTTGCACAACACGGCAGACAAAAGCGTGAATAGTCTCTGTGTTGAAGAAAGTTACTGCGTCCAAATGCCTATTAGAGGAAAGTCTATCTCTCTCTCAGATGTAAATAGAATCAAGTAAGGTGATTATTCAGCCTAAGGCCTTGTTTAGATTGCAGATTGTTTTTTGTAAGTGGGGACATTTTCCCTGCATCTATGGTTGAAAGCCTTGCCACCTACTCTACTCTTTGTGTGAGAGTGCTTCCTGGGTGCAGAGTAGACATAGGTCGTTTTCACACCTAACAGTCGGCTTGACTCCGTACGATTGGGGACAATTGGGGGTTGCAACGTTCAGCCGGTCCGAGTTTGTTTCACACTTTAGTCAAACGAACTGAACCTTTCAAATAACGGATTAAAGAATACTCCAGGGCACTCTCTCCCTAATGAAGCTCCTAGTCACACTGGTTTTATGGGACAAAAGGAAATCTCATAGAGGTGTTCCATCACATTGATACCAAAGCAACCCATGCAAACAGGTTGCTTGTGTCAACACACACACACACACACACACACACTCGATTTGATCGCTTGTCAGATCAAACCGTGCTGACAGTCTGCCTGAAAATCTGACTGAACATAGTGTCAGACCTGTGCTCATTGGCTAAGCTACTCTAACCAGCTGCTGGGAGTTAGACGTACTATAAAAGTATATGTCAAACCATTTATGTGGACATGCCAGCAGGCTCTCATCAGAGGGAGGAGTGTTTTCCAGCCCCTCCTCTGTTTCCTCCTGAAGCCACGCCTCGTGTTTTCCCCCATGTACCTGACCTTCAAGGCCTCATGGCGTACTCAGCGACATGTGTGAGCACATATTATTCAACTCCCAACAACGACCAGCCTGGCATACAGCCCATTTATGTACCAACGTGTATCCAGGGGCCCCATGCCTTAATTAAATCTAATCTAATCAGATGCTCCACCCGCCCGCTGCCCCGACCTGGCATCAGCCAATAAAACAAGCTCCCCTCGACTCCTCCCATGTGATTTAAAATTGGCCGGTCCTTCACGCTGCCAATTAATTAAGAACTGGACCGTCAGCAGAGAAAGGCCCGGACAAAGAAGAATTATTTCCATAATTACCCAGTAAAAGAAAAGCACCAATAAAGAGATCTCACCACTGCCACCCCATGCTGCCTATCATGTTTCAGTGTGGGCTTCTGGGGGCAGAGTTGCACACACAAAAGAAACTCATAATGCTGTAACACTAACAATGGGAGCCTATATTAGCAAGAGAGGCCTGAAAGCCTGCTCAAAATTGCACAAGAGATGAAAAGACAGCAGAAAAAAAACAGGGAAAAAAAAGAAACTGAAGCAGTTTCTGTCAGAGGAGAGGGATTCTCTCTGTGTGTGTGTGTGTGTGTGTGTGTGTGTGTGTGAACCCCCTAACCCTTGGTGTGTGTGATTAAGTTCAGCATTGTTTTGTTCTGGCTAATTACGTGTAGTTTGTTGTCCATGAATATGGTACAAAGAGAAAATGTGTCCATCACATGCAACAACAGGGTAAGGGAGGTCACACTATAACAATGATTTTGATTCAAAAAGAAAAGAAAAATGAAAAGAGTCTCTCACAGAGTTGTATTTCCTATGTGCACATCAGCACAACAGCAAATTTCATCTGTGTGAGCCAGAGCCAGATGTTGTTATTATGGAATATGAAAAGAAGAAGGAAAAACAATAAGGTCTTTCTATTTTAAATTGTATATATAACATTTTTGTGCACTTTAAAATATAGGACAGAAATCTACTGCTACACACAGTAAAGTACAGTATACTGTACATGAAGGTAAATGAAATAAATTCCACACAGTGAGATTTATGTCATGGCTTTCATAAGAATCTGTTACACTACATGAACTCCATCACGCCTGGGTCGATTGAACTGTCATGATCAAAGATAATCATCAATGCTCCTGTGTTGTCAAGACTTGACAGAATAATTAGCAGTGTTACTTCCCTCTTCTTGCTCGTTTGATTTCATACAAAAACTTTAGGTCTTAAGACCTGCTGCAGGGCTCGTCATCAAGTCCTCTGACACATGAGTGTGAATAAAAGGTCTGCGCATAGTAGTGCTGAGCATGAAAATGGGTTTTTATGATACTAATATGATTATTCATGATTATAATGGAAAGTTTGTGGTGCAGGCAGGCATTTGATTAGTGCATTACATATGCTTTTGCAGAAGTGATGACATTTACAAGGTTTCCTGAATGCATCTTGAACCTCTTCCTGTAAACTGAAGTGAAGAAAATGACCAGGGTCACTGAAAATCTGCCCCACAAATACAGTTCTAGGTTTGCTTTTCCATTAGCGATAGTACCCGGTGCTTTTCTTTGGTACCTGCTAGCACGAGAAATGAGCATGACGTCCGACACAAGAATCAAATCGAACAACGCCGAACAGCAGATCAGGTAAAAAGACTTAAAAATCCTGAAAACATGCGTTAATCGCCAACATTTAGCAAAGACATTTCTAAAGTCTCGATATTTGACAGAGGAGCCTGGTGTATTTAGCGACAGCACTGCTGATTGTGAGCCAATCACAACACGCTCAGCTCTGTTTTAGTTCAGTGACTGTGGCAGATGGAGTCTGCGCTGCCAACATTACATGGACCCAGCATTACTCTGACTAGCTCTCATGCACTGGGCTTGTTTGTTTACTTAGAGTGAAGCAATGCCCTCTAAAAGAAATGATGCCTGATGTACAAGAGCAATTTAAAGTCTGTCGTGTAGGTTTGGCTGGAGCACTGACGCTTTTGACGGGCAATACGAATATTCATGGTATAATCCCCAGTGACTGTCAAAATGCACTTTTGCTTGAAATACCCATCTCTAGCACATAGACGCACTTGTGTTGCGCATTAATAACCTAACTCTACAATGGTGTCGGCGTCTCGCGGTGCTTTTACGCTGTCTTCATAAACTCATAAACCTGCCACTGTACAGTGTATGTGGAGGCTTGGAGTGAATGGGAGGGGTAGTGCAGGAGGGGAGTGGGGGCAAGGTGCAGCCTTTCAACTAGGCCACTTTAATTACATGAGAGTGGCTTCTCCCCACATCACTCCATCTCCCCCCCCTCCCCCCACCCATCCCTTTTCTCCCCTCTCGCCTCGGCTCCACCACTTCTGCTGCCTTTTGTTTCCCTCCCATCTTCAGCATTGTGCTTTCCAGAGCTCTTCCCTCTCTCCTGTCCACCCCCTGTGCCAGTCTTCTCTCCTCTTCCTGGTAATTTACTGTCACAGGGATGACTTGTTCCTTTGTCTTCATAATATACATCTGCACTCATCATCAGTGAGAACAAAAAAAACTTTTGGATTTCTCTATTCAAACTTTCTTCACCTTTTCTTACGTTCCTTGTTCCCTCGTTCACTGCCTTGCTCTCGCCAATAATCTTTTTTCATTAGGTCCTCCTTGCATTAATCGTATTCCCTGAGCAGGAGAGGAGGGAACAATGACCCAGAGAGGTCATAGACGCCGCAACGCCGTGAACAATGGGAGCTGAGAGAGTTAGAAACAGGTGAGCGTATGTCTAAAGAGAGCAGCGAGAATCTTTTGTCGTGAATTTCCAGGGTTCTCCCTGATCGCAGTGCAATAAAAGCCAACTTCACACCAATCAGTTACAAGAGGATGAGTCAGACAGTTGTACGTCTCAGTACCAGGAATGAGTTCTTTTAGCCTGGATCCCTGACCCTCTTTTTCGTTTTTGTGTGTGAACTAAAATCCACCAAACAAAGAGCTGTGGTTTGTCCGAATTCAGACATGACACAGATGAGCATTCACACTCTTGAGGCCACTCCAGAAGAGAAAAAGAATCGTCGGACCTTGTGAATGTGAAGCACTTTTTTATTCTGAACTTTAAAAAGTAAAAAAACAAACCTTATTCTAATAATTATTCTTATTTTGACTTCAGATGCACAATTGATTGACTTTCAGATTGAAACACAATTTGGAGCGACAGTATCTCAGTGGTGGAGTGAGTTGTCTTTCAACGTTGTCATTTTATTTAGGATTGTTCTGTGTTCTATGCCAATTTAAACATGCAATTTGATGGATGTGAATTGTTGTTGTTTTTTCTATGTTTATATTTAAATATTATCCTGTGTTATATGGAGTATATTTGCACTTTCTCAACTGTTTTGAAATTTCTGCACTGAAAAGGAGAAGCTCTCCATATCTCGTTGTACACTGTATAATGACAATAAAGGGCATCCTATTCTATTCTATATTTCTAACATGTTAATTTATATATATATCCATAATTTATTTAGACGGCGGCTACTATTGGCCTATTTTATATATCATTATATACGTTCCTGTATGCCTATGGTAATTTTAAAAATGTTAGATTGTACTTTGACCACATGCGCACGTCTCCATGTTAAACAGAATATTCACTGTCATGTCATGTATTTAATACTTTCATATTATAGGTTAAGGTGTACACACCTATCATCAAATGAATAGAACATCATGTCCACTTATTTCAGTCCAAATCTTATTTGTATGAATCAATTATTGATTTTTTTTTTTTTACTATGATACTGATACTGCTGGAGTTCACTCACTCACTCAAACACACAAAGCTACTGAATGCAACCACTGATGCAAAGTGGACTTTCGAAGCAATTTGTTTTCTTTCTTCTCTTCTACTCTTGCCGCAGATCAAGAGTGACCTTACGTAGTTGCTGAGGTACAACTTTTTCTAAATGGAGCACACTTTTTCATTCCTGATTGGCTACCTGGCACCGAATATGCTGACTAAACACAGTTGAAATAAGCTTATCGACGGATGAATGAGCAAAATAAAATGTAAAGAAATCGGGCTAATAAAACACTCCACATTAAACAAAAAAGAAAAAGAAAAAAAGAATGGAGACATTTCCCTCCTCTGGCTCCTTCCTGAAGGAAACTATACTGGGCTGCACAGATGTGCTGTATATTCCCTTCGCACTGAGGACTCATTTTACATTCACAAAGTGCCATCTTTGAAAAGAATCCAAAGTGTTTCAGGGGGGGAAATGTAATCATTCCTTGGCTTCAGTATTCCAGGGTTTGCTGCTGCATATCGAGAATGACTGTCTTCAGTCGACAGAGTTTGTTCACAGCAGTGCTTTCTCTTACTGCAGTCACTTAGTCTGACGTTAATTACAGGTGCGGGCCTCACGAATCCTTTGGCAGTCCTGTTGCTTCAATTACATCCACAATGACAGAGTAACAAAAAGTGACAGACTTGGACAGAATGTAGCTCTGCTCAGGGGAAGAGGGGAGGAGAGGAGAGGAGAGGAGAGGAGAGGAGAGGAGAGAATCCACTAGGGGGCAGACAGCTCACATCTTTACTTGGTTACATGCATATGTACTATTAACACATACACACTTCATCTGTTAGTATGGGGCTGGCATCAAGAGCAGGGGGAGGGAGGGCATGAGTTGTGAGTTTAGTGCGTGTGTGTGCGTGTATGTGTGTGTGTGTGTGTGTGTGTGTGCCATCTGGCTTCAAACATACCCACAAAGCAATGCACACATGTGCAATTAACATACAGTCACCAAATGTTCTGCGGGAGCCAGGCACATTCAGGAACAACAACGCTTGCAGGAAGTTCAAAGGTAACATTTCAAACACACACACACACATGAATATAAGCAGCAGGACAAACACAAGCACACAGAACCTTTCATCCTGGCACAGAGCGAGCTCACTAAAGCCCTGCCTCATGGTCTGGAAAAAATAAAACAAATAAAGAACTGGGGGAAAACGACACACGACAACTTTACTTTAGTGCCTTTACTATCTTCACACATCACTGCCAGCACAGTGGAATCAAGATGGTAAAAAACAAACTGAGGGAAACTGTGGTCACAATACATCACTAACAAGGATTATAAGCCTGGGACCATATTACTTTTACTGTCTCACACTGACTCAATTTTCCCCCATCTATTAAACTTAAAGCACAAACACAATGTTAATATAATATAACTCTGCATTTACTCCTTCACTTTTCTTTCCTCTGCTCTGCATTTTGCCGGCTTGTACTTTTAGAGTTTTATTGTCTGTAAAATCACTGAGGTGACGTGAGCAGGACGTATTTTAGAGGTCGACCAATATCTCTAAAAATCAGGGCAGCCCATGGCTGATATATGATGCCGAATTTTCTTTTCGGCCAATATGTTCAACTGGTTTCATATTTTTAAATATAGCAGCTTATTTGAAGACAAAATTGTTCAAATTAAACATTTATTTAACAGCACTTTGTCTCTCCAATTTGCAATTTGTGCCCGCACTGCAGTTCATTCAGATATTGTATAAGAAAAACAATGAACAGGTCATGCAAAGAAACTAAATATTGTTGAATAATAACAGAGTCACAGGATGATTGCCGGTTCACATCCCGGTTCTGGCCTTTCTGTGTGGAGTTTGTTTCTTCTCCTGTGTGTGTGTGTGTGTGTGTGTGGTTTTCCTCCCACAATCCAAAATCATGCAGGTTAAGTGAACACTCTAAATTAACCATAGGTGTGAATGTGAGAGTGAATGTCCCTGCGATGGACTGGTGACCTGTCCAGGGTGAACCCTGCCTTTCGCCCTATGTCACCTGGGATTGGCTACAGCTCCTTGTGACGCTCATGTGGAGGAAATAGCGGTACAAAATGAATGAAATAAAAACGACTTAGTGCACTAAAGAACATTCATCAAGTTTCTGAGAACAAAAATGTGCAAGCTTTCATAAATAAGTTACATCATGCACGGTACAACACCGATAATATCACGATACAACGATTCAGTGATAATCAATAAATTGCAAGACAATCATATAGCAGTCGACGACCCTCGAACCAGCTGACTCCGAGGGAGCTGTAGTGTCGTTCTCTTCTTCTTTGGTAGGAATGTGTCCTATTCCCTGCATCCAGACTTGCACCGCCTCCCGGTGCTGGAGTGGGATACTACAGGACCCTGACGCGATATTTCGACGTGCACTTTGATTTATTAATTAAATTATCGATTTTTTGCAGGTCTTCTGTAAAAAGTGGTTGATCGTTACAGCAATTTTCATCTTTCATACTGACTTTGAAGATGAGAACTTCCTCTTGGCTTGTAGAAGAGCAGAGCCTTTTATTTTTAATTCATGAGTAGACACCGTCTAATGTAATCCAATCACTCGGCCAACCTGAACAACTCCTGAGGTGTTCTGTCTGATTCAGTCACATGATGACCTTCCATTACTCTACTCTAGTTCAGACGCCCAGATACAGATCAAACATGTTCTCCCGTGCATGAACGTCTCCCGTCACCTCCATCGCACGCTTTGACCATTGTACCATGATACCATGTTGTTGTACTGCGTCTTACAGATGAGACACACGCACTCCTGATAAACAGCTTTTGATGCAGGTGTCCCTGCTGAAAACCATCTGTGAAGCATTGAGACATTTTATCTCCCAGAAACCTGGTGTTCACTGCATGTTTAGGCTTAGTCTGTGCAGTTTTCATTATCAGGCTGCTCTTGCCTCACATGGTGTCTTTAAATACTTTATCGCTCTGACCTGCGCCCACTGCCGAGGCCCTTTGAGCTTCAAGCAACCATTTCAGGCTGCATCAAAAGAGCCTCACTTAATCAACACATGCACTTAACGTGTGGATTTCAGAATCAAAATGGCTGCTTTCAAAATTGAACTGGATGGTTTGATGACTTATTTAGCAAATCCATCCAAAAATGTGAACCTCTACTCGCTCTCTCTTCTCTCACTCTGGAGATAGTGGGAGTTTACACCCTTTACTTCACAATGTGATCACCCTGGTTGTGTTGGCAAAGTTTTCCCTGCTGGGACACAAAGGACTGCTTGAGTGAAAGCTGCTCTTCCAAGCGAGGCTGGGAAGCAGAGCATGTTAGCCGCTCTGTGACAGGACTGTTCCAGATCCCTTCAGCACCTCAGTGTTATTATTCATGGCCCATGCCGTCTCCCTCATCCTACTGCTGTATTTTGTCATGAACTATATGTCAGAGGAAGGCAAAAATATGTATGCAATATTGCATAAACCCACCTTTCCCTTTCCCTCAGTATGAACTTGTGCATGTCTCACTTGAAAGAGAGCTCGCATATTTGTGCAAGAAGTGTTTGCATGTGTTCCGTTTGTGTGTGTGTGTGTGTGTGTGTGTGTGTGTGTGTGTGTGTGTGTGTGTGTGTGTGTGTGTGTATGTGTGTGTGTGTGTGTCTGTGTGTGTGTGTGTATGTGTGTCTGTGTGTGTGTGTAAGTGCCGCTCCAGGGGAAGGAAGGTTTTCATGCTTCATCGAGCCTCTATTTGCCTGTCCTGTAATAACTTGCTCGCTCCATTGCTTGCCACTGTCAGACCCCCCATAACACTCAGTCAGAGCTTAGTGTGGGCGAGTGGAATGGAGGTGGGTTAGAGCTAATGGATGTCTTCAGTGGCTGGAGAACATCCACACAGAGCAGAGACGGGGGACAGATGGGGAAGATAGGACACGCAAGGTTGCGGGGCAGTTGGAATAAAACGCGAGCGATAAATTGATGGAGCAACTATTTCAAATGAGCAAGGTTAAATACTGACTGTAAAATAATAGAGAGCAAGGTTGGGGTTAGGGAAACGGCACAGCTGATAAATGAGGTAAGCACCACCGCAACAAGCATCTCTAATAACAGCGACGTGAGACTGCTTTAATAACCAATAACCATGCAAATTCCTGCTAATGCCTCCACAAAATGTGTATGATTGTGAAAGAAGAAAGGGCAGGACCGACATAAGTAGGCTATGTATAGTTAATGTCTAATATTTATTCATCTTTTCTCCACGTGACTCTCATTCATTATACATGGAGCTGCACTTGGTTAAAATGAGGTGTTAAACTGGACTTGTATTGGTTTATGTACATGTATCTGTATGAATATACACTCACTGGCCATTGGGAGGGAAGTCGGGCAGGGTTTGTCGCCGCCGTAGCACAAAGGAAGTAGACTTCTGGTGAATTGATGGACTATGAATATTACTGCAGTACACACTCGTTGCACTATTCACTACATGTTGCATACTTCAACCGAGGCACACAAGTGGGAGTTTCTGCTCCTTCTCTTTTGGAAAGCCCTTCAGTAGCGCGGCTCTGAAGGCTAGGCGTTTTTTGTTCTTCCTGCCTGCAGGATGAGGAGGAATGGGAGGGTGAGAGGTGGCTCAGGATCACTGAGAGGCTTTCACTTGCCAAGCCCGTCCCACCGAAGCTGACGGGCGCAGTCACCATGGCAACTATCCTTAGGGGCAGAAAGGTGAGTTGGGAAACCAGAGAGTGGACACAAACAATACTCACATGTGCGTGCTACACACACACACACACACACACACACTTAGTACCCAACGTCTGGATGTGATGGAGATGACAGATAACACTGTGGTGATTAAGAGTCTCATACAGGACAGTGAGTGTCTGTGCAGGAAGAAGCAGCCTCCCGTGAGGGACAGGAGATTATAATAAACTGTAGCCTGTGGATAGACAGCAGGCAGGATGACATGCAGGAGTCATGGAGGAGACGTTGACTCATCTGTCAGTGTTGAGAAGGGTGTTGGCTGATGTTCAGAGCGAATCAGGAGGTTCATTAAATGTGGGGAAACTAAGTGAATATATTTAAAAAAATAAAATAATAATAGAAGAATGACTTGTTTTCTTCCGTGTTGAAATATAGTTCTGTCACGAGTTTGCAATAATCTGTTAGAAGTCTGCGAGGGCAGAGTTATGCGAGCACAGTGTTGAATTTAAATGGCTTACTTTTACACTTATCTGCCCCATTTGTCCTGGAGGACAGACGCGAGCTACACAAATATTTTGGGAGAGACAGTGGATGAGTGTATTTCATCTTTAACATCGAGAGTTATAACTAAAGCAGATTTTCTGTCCATTACCTTTGGATTTATCATGTTAATGGTGCCAGACGCACCCTGGCCAAAAAATATGATGACAGAGATTGTTTGATGCCGAGGATGATAAGTTGAGCAGCAAAAGCTGCTGTCACATAGCTTTTTGGAGACTATTTCAGATACAGCACACAAGCCCAATTACTAAAAAGTCTGGCAGGGGTAGCACAGAATGTTGGAAGTGATTACCTCCTGATGGAGCACACAGTCCAGCATTTCCTGAAATATGCAGTCTTAAAACAACTTCGGCTTCTTTTAGTTAGATTCTTGCTACTGCTCTTTAATGAGCCTCGGTTGATGCACGCTGATTTAACTTTATTTTAAAGATCCAGTGTGTAACATTTAGGTGGGTATATTGCCAGAAATTGACAGAATAATTCTTCCTGTGTGCATGAACCATGAACAGATCTTTAACATTAATGATGGAGACAATGTATTCCAACATTAACCATAATCATAGATGAGGCTTTAGTGGAAAAATGTACTGAAAGTATTCTAGTGCTGGACGACATCCAGAAGTACCCGTATTAACTCTGTAAAGACGGATTTGCCCCTTTTGTCTCTCGTCCCTTACATCCAGAGCAGGAGTGTCACATACAGAGCACTCTGGTCTCAAGTGGGCCGGGCGAGTAAAGTAATAGCATAACAAGGCAATCAGAGATGGCAGACTTCACCCCCATCCACGCAACAAGCCTCTGTCGGCCTGAATGTGTATAACAGACTCTGTGGTGCAACGGTAGAGTGTCTGACTCCAGATCAGAAGGTTGCATGCTCAAATCCCATCAGGGTCAAAATTCTTATATATTCTCTGTCAGCCTCTTGCTCATATTGTGTGCGGAAGTGCGAGTAATTGTTGTAAACATTACGTAAAAACTGAAAATGTTGCTTAAATTTACCATGTACACTTATTACATTACAACTTACACATCAAAGTGGCTCTACAAAGGTACAAAACATTTAGTCAAAAAAATTCTAGTACTTCACATATGATTAGAATGTAGTATTCCTGAGACTGAAGTGGAAACTAATAAAATGCCCCCCCAGGGGACAAATTAGGAATGACTGTATGTATAACTACATAATTGTAGCTGATTATCTTCAATACAGTGTTAACTTTCCTGCTCTGCTTCTGGACCGTGGTCAGGGAGGCACAGGGGGGATTTGGCCTCCAAAGCTGGAGCTGTGGCTGCTGCAGGTTAACACCTTTACTTCTACAGATGATGACAGGGATGAACGTGCAGACAGTCACGCTCAGGTGATCTGGAAGAGTTTATTTCTCTCAACAGACTTGGAACACAACACATATTTACCTCACTTCATACTGACACTTCTCTCTCTTCACACACATACACATACACAGCGCTGTATACAGTAACATTTGTTTACACAAATTCATCTTGTGGGCCGGTTCTGGCCCGCTGGCCGTACGTTTGACACCCCTGATCTAGAGCATCTTTAATAGCCACGATTAAAAGCTGTAAAGTTCCTTGTTTGACTCTTTTTCCATTACTAATTGAATCTAGAGGGAAGATGGAAGAAGCCTACGGAGATGTAATATTTAGTTGAATCTATGCACAAAGTTCAGAAAACGTGAAGCTCATATTTCAACAGCATGCCTCCAAAAATGCTAAATTGTAAGCATAATTCCTTTGGTCTGATTCATATATCATTCTGAATCTGCAAAATCTCTGGGCACAAAACGCCTCACTGAGCTCACTCTGTTCACCTCTGATACACCGACCTTCACTCGAACACTCTGATTACCAATTAGTCTCAGTCAATGTTGCACCAGTGCAAAACCTAATTAGAAGCACACTTCAGCCATATGTCAAAGAATAAAAGGGGACCTCAAGTGGCTCCTACTTAATGTTTCTTTTGGCACATTTTTGCATCCATGAGCTCATTAACTCTGCAATGTTTCTCATTGTACTTACATAGTGGAAATGTTGTGTTGCCTGTACAAGTATTGTAAATCCTATTTTGGGACAAAAATTCTACACTTCTTCACTTATTAAGGCACTTTTTTTTTTTTTACTGTATTGCTTGAAATCCTCTTCACACCCCAAATGTAACCAATTAATTAATGAATTTTCACAGAAATAAAAAAAATTCAATCAGCTGTGGAGCAGACAGGCTTGTAAAAACAACATCCAATCATAATGATCGGTCCAAATTAATTAATTGGATCGTGACGCATCAGTCAAACTGCCATTGCCCCGTGCTCTGGAGGTGAAGCGTCTGATGAAAGCACTGCTCCAACTATTTTTCCAGGATCTCCAACCCTACCTTTAAGCATATACTATTTAGCTGTGTGTATTATTTGTGGATTAGTGAAATCCTTTGAGTTGATAATGTGGGAACAACTGGGGAAAACTGTAAATCCCCAATGTCATCGCATTGCTGAAACAAGAAAAACTCTTGTGTGGACAGGTAAATAAATCAAAAAAAAAATTAACTGTTACCAAAAATGCTAAGTAGCAAAAAGTGTTAAGAAGAGAAGAAGAAGAGCCAAGAAATTGCACCGAAATGCTCCTCTCACATTCTGCTGTACAGCTGTCACTACTGTCACAACACAGAACTGTGAGTTAAACTGCAAGCACTTATCCAACTCTCTGACGGGAGCTGGCAATCAAACTGGCGCATGCTTGTTTTAAGGTGTGTGTGTAATTCCAGTGTAGATGTCAGGTTTATTGATCACGCAAGTTACAGTTAAGCCATCAGTCATTCTCAAGCTGCCACTCAGAGTTCCAGCAGCTGCATTTGTCACAAAGTGCACTGGTTGCTGTCAGGGCTACAGGAGGAGATTAAAGCAAGTTAAATGGCTGCTGTGCTGCAGCTTATTGTATCAGCGCTGAAAAATGATGACACACAAAGACGCAGTCTTTCTCTAATCTATTTGTGTGGAGAAAAAAACAAAACAAAAAAACAATTTGTTTTTAGTTTTGTACAGAGAATTGCAAGCAATGGTTTAATCATTTTAACCGGGTGTTTACATCCAATTACTTGTTTGGTGTTCAGAGGAAATGAGTGTGACTGCAACTCAGGTCGTCTCCAGGTTGAAAAAGAGCACTTCATGTTCCCTTCACAAACAAACGAGTGTTATGAGATGAAACACAGATGACAAATGTTGAAATTGAATATTTAAATCATTCCAGCGATTATTATTCTTTTACTCACTGCTACTAAACAGATCTTTTATTGTGTTGTGTTTTTGTTGATGTTTGTCAGAGGACGTCTGGATCCAGTTTTTGGCCTTTTTTGTCCTTTGTCTCTTGTTCCAAAGACAAATAGCCTTTGGGATAAATAAAGTTGAATTGAACTGTAAGT
Organism: Solea senegalensis; assembly: GCF_019176455.1. Lineage (NCBI taxonomy): Eukaryota > Metazoa > Chordata > Actinopteri > Pleuronectiformes > Soleidae > Solea > Solea senegalensis. Next base: position 17,979,731 of record NC_058030.1, read on the forward strand.
GCTGCAGGAGTCTCAGGGTCAACACCAACCCTCAAGGCATACATACAGGAAATTGTGTTTTCAGCAAGTGAGCTTCCAATTAAACATCATTGATTTGGTTCTCAGAGACCTTACCTACATGGGATGCATTTATGTGTGCAGTTTTTAATCTATAATCAATAACAATATGGAACCACATAAGTGACATATGTGTCAGATACATTACAGCAAAATCTGGTACAGTTTAGTACTGAAGTAAGAATTGCGGCTCAATCCTTATGCAAAACACCTGTGTGCCGATTCCTTTTGTATTTTGACTCTGCTTTATTGCCATTTTCCATTTATAGATAATTTAATATAGATAACTGTCAGTCTTTTTCCCTTTCTAAAACAAAACTTAATTTGACAATAAACCCTCAAGTCATATCTCCAAAACCAATGCAAACGTCATTTATCTAAAGTGAATGTGACAGTGGTACGTCACATGAAGACAGAATTTAAGTGAACTGCTACATTCAGCTGCACTTGCTCATAATAAAATAAATACAATCGGGCCAAGAAGAGAGAACTTTGAGTTTGAGCTTTGACTGCCCACTATTCACTGAGCGAGTGCCAAAATGAAAACAGGACAGAACAAATGTGAGCCTTCAAATGAAACTGAAATGTCTTTTCAAAACTGCATGGACTGCAGAAAACACTGACAAACAAAACCGCTCATACTGTTAAGTAAATTGACAACTGTTCACTGTTTCTGTTCATCAAGCAGGTAGAAATACACAGCACAGAGTACAGAAAACAGAACATCAATGCCACTGTGGTAAAATTAAAAAAAAAAGATCACTATCATGTTACAATCCACCCATCCATCTTCTACCGCTTCATCCTCCACACGGGGGTCACGGGGGGGCGCAGGTGCCAGTCTCTGCTGCCATAGGGTAAAAGGCAGGGTCACACCCTGGACAGATCACCAGTCCATCACAGAGACACATGGAGACAAACAACCATCTATTCGGCATGGTTATTTAGCTTTTCCATTAGCAGTAGTACCTTGTACCTGGTACTTTTTTTAGTACCTGCTCTGAAAAGGTTCCAAGCGAGCTGAGATGACATACGTGAGACTGCCGGCCGGCCACTGATTGGTCAGAGTGCCATGACAGGAAGAGGCATGAGCAAGACATCGAAGACAACAATCAAAACGAAACAATGCCAAAATGTAGATCAGTTAAAAAGACTTAAAAATCCTGAAAATGTGCGTTAATCTCCAACATTTAGCACGGAAATGTCTAAAATCTCACTATTTAACAGAGGAGTCTCGTGCATTTAGCAACAGGACTGCTGAAAGTTCAGTGACTGTGCTCCGGTCATGCAGGAAGTACTGAACGATTCTGTGAACAAATCTTTTTAATGAACTGATTCTAATGATTCAGTTACACTGAAAACAACTGCTTTACTAAGTCACTAGTTTGTGCGCGTCGCGTATAAAACAAAGTCACGACAATGGCTGGGGTCACAACAATCACAATTTCATCCACCGTGCTCAGTAACAGTAGAATCTCACCATGTCTCAACCCAATCAAATTCTGTAATGACTTATTTTTATTAATCAGTTATCTTCAGCTGTCCAAGTCGCAAAACGCATCGCATTTTCACGTTATAACACCAAACATGAAACGTATCCAATCTAATAACAGTAATATGCTGCCAGAGAAATATCACCATTGTTGGGTAGTAAAATATTTTCAAAACTGCCTAAACAAATCATGATTTATTGATTTTTTTTTGAAGATTTTCACCCACGATACAAGTTGGACACGAGGAATACATTCATGCAGTACACTGGTTAATGAATCCATGTGAACTGTATGCACACTTACTGTCTGCATCCATTAGTATGCACTGGGGCTGGGATATGTCATTGACTGCAAAGGGGAGGTAAGACAGGCTGCTCAAGGCTTCTATCTGTTAAAGGTACAGAGAGTTCAGTCCAGCAGTTCCCACACACCCACGCCACAGTTCCACTTCATTCTGACAAGCCATGCTATGATAATTCTCAGCTAAAATAAAAAAACCAGCAAAAATACACACAAGGGATGGTTCAATGCCTCTTTTTTGTACCAATGAGATATAAATCTTTATATACATCTTTATTATCTTTATCTGAATCAACATAACTTACAGGTAACGGGATCAATGCAGCCCGGCAAACGTGTGCATTCCTAACTTACAATTTGTTCACGTGATGTTGCTGGAGCACGTCTGTCTTAACGGCATGTGCTTGCTTAGTGGTGCATTTATGTGATATTTAGGGGTTTTGAATCGTATCAGATCTGTTTGCAACATCCGGTTCAGTGACCAGTATTGGCCCAAAAGAACCTGAATATCATTTTGGCATCATCCATGAAACGCACACACACACTGTGCAACATCCACACACCAAAGACCCGTTGCTGCACATCAAACTTTTTCATCTCCAGGTTAAGAAGCAGAGTGAAAACCCCTCATGCCCGTTTTGCCATCGAAGCCCCTCTCCTTCAACAATAGGACTGGCCAGGCTGGTGGAGGCATAAGGAGCCTCAGTGTCTTTTTATCAGTCAAACAACAGAACAACACAGCCCACTGGTGAAGGTCCATGGCTTGCGCTCATATCTCTTGTATCCAGCTCGTGCAGAATCAATGGGGCTCTGTGTCAGTGATAAGAAGCAGAGCATGATGGTCAGTCATGCTGCTGGTACACATTGACTCTACGTGTGACAGCTAGGCTTGAAGAAGCAAGGAGAGATCGGGGGATCCGCGCCTAAAGGCATACGAGTGTGTGGAGGTCACAGATAAGGCTGGTTTGTTGGAGCAGTTCCTGAGATAAATGTGTCTGAACAAAGTCATGACCTTTCTCGTAGGGGGAAGCCAGGTTTGGAGCCGATCTGTGAAAAAAAAAATACTGGTCCTGCGGTGCTGTGAGCTGAACCCACATTCAGAAGCAGCGCGGAGAGAAATGAAAAGCGAATTGATCAAAATCCCAGCAGGAATCTTAGTTTGCCGCACCAGAAGGTATGATAAGTATGTCACCATCTCTGTGTAGTCCTTTGCATCCACGCTAGCTATTACCGCATCTCAATCTTTCTCTCGTCTTTTTATACACCCTGTGGATTGCACATCAAGTGAAGCGCCGCGACTGGCTTGCTCTTGAAGTCCAAAAAGACTCTATACAGCAATATCTGATGGCTGGTGCAGATGTCTTGTGAACACGCATTGGCATCACTCCTCTTGGCCACTTAAAGTAAAACCACGGCTTCATTATCCAGAAGAAAATAGAACAACAGTCCCGTCGCTGAAGGGAAACGCTACAAATGTAACAACACAGCCAGTTAGGATCAATGTTTCCAAAAATCAATTATGCATGCATTATACAGCTCTCCAGCCATTTCTAAATTAAGATCCACTTCTGATTAAAAACAACAGCAACAACAAAAATGAATTCTGAGGATCAAACTCTGAAATAAATCAGAAAAAAACACAAAATGTCTCGAGGCAGGAAAAAAACCACTGACGATAACACGCTGCGATTAGTATGGTGCTCGTACTAATTATGGATTTTGACTGGATTTTTGAATTCCGTCACTGCTGAAGCCATTTACTAAAATACCAAGCTTATAAATCTGAAAATTATAATGATAATAAATTGAATCTAATCGTTTGGCCTCCATGGGACACTTGATCGCTGTATTGAATATTGTACAGAACATTGAATTTAAGCAAACGGCCTCGAAGGGAAAGTGGGAGAAATTGATTGATTTCCTCTTCTAACCTTGCTGCTACACAGCATACTTGTTCAATATCTGTTTTTCCACTCCGTCCCCTCATTCACCCACTTGCCTTGAGTTATTTGTCAATCTTTATTGACGAACTTCTTTCTAGCGTTTGATCACTAAACACTTTATGAATATTTGTTTTGCTCTCTCTCTCTCTGGTGTCTTTATTTTCAGGCTGTACCCACCGTTTCCCTTTTTCTTTTTCACGTCTTATTCAAAGCAGGAGTTTTATTGTAATGAGTTAGACATCCACAGTAATGGCTGCGCATTAACGTACAGAGTGGCATCATTATCCATATAATTTATCCCCATCAATTCACGCGGTCTCGCAAACACCTTTTTTGCCTGTCCCTTATAATTACAGCTTTTCAAAATATGTGCATTAATTGATGATCCTATCCGTCAGCGCGAGGCTCAGACATGTGTGCACAAAAATCCTGCAACAAAGAAACAGGATCTCTCACCCACCCGACCACAGACGAGGCCGACCACACATGAAGCTGCGGCACACAGTGCAGCCTGAGTTAACTTGGTGCCCGTCTAATTAATAATGCAACTTCCGCCCATGCATCATCTGTAGCCTCGGGGAGTATTATGATACCGCGGAAAAGAGCGATATTGTGCAGCCGAGCTCTTGTAGGTTCTGTGATGATGCACAGCTTGATGTAATTACACACACACACACACACACACACAAAGCAGGAAAGGCTCAAACTAAAAATCATTATTTGTCTCCATACAATAGGAAATTATTTCACTTTGAACCACAAATAAGATTTAAAGGAGCACATTTACAGTGTCTGAGAGGAGGATTACATAAATGACATATTTTGGTGCCATGGTTTAATACATTCTTGGATAAATGGGATATATATGGGATGAAAAAGAAATAGGTTATAGAGAACTGCAGCGTGAAGTTCTGTAGATGTTTCTGTACTCGCGTACAAGGCTTAAATGTTTCCCAGTAGACTGACAGAACTGGTAGAATTTGCTTTGAGAAACTAGGCTCTAACTAGGAAACATCACTCACGAGCCATCCCTCAGGAATACAGCCAGTGGGTCTTAACATCCATGGCTGTTAGACGTAATCTATGAGGAAATCACCTATAGCTCAGCACAGTAAACCATTCAGGGATCTCCAGCCAGGAGTCTGCAAACTTACATTTTCCCCATGACACGACATGGAGTTTATTCCGTGAGATTCCGTAGGAACGCGATTAAGACTTTTAATACTTCTTAAGACCCCGCGGACACCTCGTACTTATTTGGTCTCTATTCTGTTGTTGTTCAGTGATTATCTTGTGGTGAAATGTGCGACTGCAACCCTGTAACCCATCTACTGCCAAACGATCTGACTACTCACCAAACACACAAGTGTTTCAGCTGTTCAATTTTACATGCAAATTTCCCCATTAAGTCATTATGGGAAGTACACGACTGCAGAGACGTGACGATGGGCTCTGTTACACTGACAGTGAAAGTTATCAGTTGTGTTGTTAGTGAATGTGTCACGTCGTAAAAAGTTTGATGAACTGCTCTCTTTTTTGGAATGACATTCATTCTGACTGGAAACAGGTTTTTTATTTATTCACAGGACAATTTCAAAAAAGTCTATGCGCTGCATGTGCACCACTACAGTTGAATTGCTCCTGCAGGCACACTTGTCCCTTCCTCTTATACATAATACATCCACCAAACAAAGCTACTTAAGAGAAAGACCAAGGGTGAAAAAACACCATAAAAAGCTCTTTCATTGTTCACTGTATTGCTCTTGCCTCCCCCCCACCTCCCCCCACTCCTAATCTCCAGCATGGTTTTAACATGCCTCTGGCATGTGGGCGTCCATATGCGAGGGAGTGAGAGACAGCAGAGGCTGCGAGTGTGAGGGAAGAGAGCGGAGGCGAGAGAGAAGCCCGTGATGAGAGGAGACAAGACAAAGGGTCACGAGGAGGTGAAATAGTGCGAAGTAGTGATGAGGAAAAGGTGGAGACTGGAGTCAACTGTCAGAACTGTGAGATGCTGATGGGAGGTTAATGGTACATGAGCAGAGTGAGTCAGACAGAGAAAGGAGTGAGAGGCCAGTGGGGAGAAAAAAGACTGCAGTTGAGAAAGACTGAGCAGAACCCAGTAATTACCATGAATTAGACCACTGTTGCATGCAGAGACCAATCAAGGCTCCCTATTCACTGTTTGAGCTGTGACCTCCAACTAAATATCATTCTCTATAGATCTACTCTCATCTCCACACTCCCTCGCCATCATCATCATACACACACTATTCTTTCCCCTCACATTGTCCACGCGCTTGTCAGCCCTGCTGCGTTTCCTTCCCACCTCCCTTTTTCGAGCTCAACTCCCGTCATCCTAATCCTGATTGCTCACTTTGTTGTTATCCGTTCCCCAGTGCTCCTCTCTGTTCCGCTCGTACCTTTGCTTCCTGCACCTGTCAGTCAGTTTCCTGCCTGCGTATTCCTTTCTGTGGCTGGTGCCCTGGTTACTTATCTTTCCCCACACTCTGATCCCCGCTTCACAGTCCATGGTGGTTTTTCTCTGTTTCTACCAGCAACCGTGACCTCTTCCCCAGCGACCGTTTCCACTGCCTCTGCTTCTTTGTCCTCTCCCTGGACTCCCTGTCTTTTTACACAATGAATCCAGTGAGTTTTTTTTGTTGTTTTTTTTTTATCTTTTTTTCCCCCTGTGTGGCTTTGCCACTCACCCTAATCCCTCATCTCTGTCAGCTTCCGTTACACTCTCTATCACTCTCACCCCTGTGCTTTGCATCCCTTCTCTGCTACATTGTCCTCTCACAATTCTGTCTCTCATACTCTCTGACATGTAATTCCTATTTTCCTTCCTCCGAGGCACTCTTTTTTTTTTCTTCCTTCTTTGTGAATTTGCCTGATGGAAACCCACACGGAACACCAAGCACATGTGTATATGGACACTCAAACCCCGCCCCAAAACACACACACACACATCACATACTGTACGTGCACACACTCTCGCTTTCACCACCATCCAAACACACACACACACACCCACCCACATTCTATACATCTCAATAACTCGACCATCACAATAACTGCAGCGCATCTTTCTCTGTCGAGCAACACCTCCGGCTCCACCATGCCGTGTGTGAATACACACTTAAATAATGCATTTGCAGGAAATAACTCTGGCCCATTAGAGTGAGAGCTGACTGACACCCGATGCATCACTTATGGCCGTATATCAGTTTACACCTAACAGCTGCACACCACTGTGGTCTATAGCGACTTCAGACGTACGTATGATGCATGACGCTGCCCCTGAATAATTAATGCGATACAGTTACTGTCAGATTATTCAGACTAGTTATTCAGAAGGCGTGTGTTTGAGATGGGACCGTTCCTGTCAAATATCGATAAACACAATTAACTTGACTCATGTCAGCGATCCAGATTCAGGCTGATGGGGTTTTTTTTTATGCATTATAAATACTGGACGTAAGTTATGTAAGTTGTCCAAGGGAAGCTGACCGTGTCTCTGTCCATGTCACATAAAGACAACTGAAGCATGGATTTGGCAACATAAACACTTCTTTACAGGATGCTCAGCAAGAGAAAGGAACGTTTCACGATTAAACTGTTCAAGTTCTGTCTCACGCATCATACCAGAACAACAACAAACATCCAGCACGAGCAATGGTGGGTTTCATCAAATATCCAAGTCACGTATCAGAATCTGAAGTGAAAAAGAAAAGTGAATAGGCGCATCTTCAGATTTTGTAGCTTGATCGTGTGGCAGAAGACGGACTGACTGAATAAAAGTAACATACTCATACTTGCTTATGCTGCTTCTCCACTACATAGTCCTGGCTCGCCTGGCCTCACCTTGGCACGGCACGTTTTTTTTTTACCTTGTACCTGTACTTTAATACCTGCTCTGGTGAGGTTCCAAGCGAGCTAAGCCGAAGAATCAAATCGAACAATGCCAAAACTGTAGATCAGTTAAAAAGACTTAAAAATCTATCCACAGAAGTGTCTAAAATCTCAATATTTAACAGTCCTGTGTATTTATCGCGAGCCGTATCACAACCCATGCAACTGTACTTCAGTTCAATGACTGTGTCTGTTCTCCGGTCATGCAGGAAGTACTGAACATTTCTGTGGACAAATCTTTTAAATGAACTGATTCTAATGATTCTGTTACACTGAAAACAACTGCTTCACTCGTCACTAGTTTGTGTGTATGTCGTACCGTAAAACAAAGTCACATAGTTTCATGCAGCAGGGCAGTGGTGGCTCCGCCCACGTTGAGGAGGTACTATATTGTAATGTTAAACCAACTAAACCGTACCGAGACCAACTGAGGTGAGGCGGTACTATGTAGTGGAAAAGTGGCCTTAGTGATGAGTGTATAAGCCTGTGAGGGCAGTGTTATGTTCAGGTGCTTCAGTTCGTCAGGATCAGCACCATTATGGTCAGGTGGTCAGTTGACCAACTAAATATCCTGAAATGACCTTGTACTACAGGCATATTCCAAGATGACAATCCCAGGATTAATCAGGCTCAAATTGTGACCGGAACAAGTGCCCACACACCGTAACTCAGTTGAGAATCTCTGGGATGTGCTAGAAAAGACTTAACACAGCAGTCTAACTCATATATCATATATCATAAATACAAGATCCTGGTGAAATGCAATGCAAGTGTGGATTGAAATAAATGTTGTGACATTGCATGAGCTTATCAAAGTGATGCCCCAGCAATGCAAGTTGCAATCACAGCTTCAGGCGGTCCAGCAAATACTTTTTTTTTTGGCAGTGTATGATGAAATGGAGCACCTCATACCTTTGTTGACTTTTTTTTAATATTTTTATTATATTCATATTTTATTCGTATCGTTTACACTTAAGATTTATTTGCAGACTGTGAGTTTGTAACGTTACTAACTGACTGCTTCCATTTGACGGGAGCATTAGACAGAAAAAACAAGATTATCTGGAGGAAATTAACTTAAACCATCTCTCAAAACTACAGTTTCTAAATTTCACCAATATTCAACAGAGCTACTAAAGAGGATGAGAGCCACTTCAGTCCATCTTTTCACTTTGGTTTCACAGTTTTCTTCATTTTAAAGGTCAGTGCGATGTAAAAATGCAGAAACAGCACTTTTCTCTTCTCTTAGGCCACACTGAGCCAACTGAGATAAAAAAAGTGTCTCCTGTGGATAGACATTTCTAACCGTTACCAAAAAAACAATGGGTGATTAAAATTTCCTTTTAAGTTTATTTTACTGCATGCTGATCCCATTAAAGACTTAATGAGTAATCTTTCGCAAAAATAACCCTCTAAGTACTACTTCAAAACTAGTGAGGAATGTAGCATGGAGATTAACACTCTGTATGTGACATTGTTCTAGAAATACACAGTTTAACCTCATGAGCCGAGACACAGTCAAGAACTGCACACTTTACATTGTGCAGTTCTTTCTGCCGTCAGCCAACCAGTGAGAGGACACTCAGGGGCAACGAGGGGGGGCATATTTTCAAACACAGCGTCCCAGGAGCAGGAAAATGCTGCCGCCGTGGCAACGGGTAACACACTCTCACACAAATGTGACGCCCGTAGAAGCACAAATCAGTGAGCTGATGAACTTGTTTATGTCCTATTCAGGGATTTCCATTTAATGGTGTCACTCGAGCAACATGGCAGTTCAAACTAACGCCACAGAACATGATTCACTGCTTTTAGCTGGGTAATGGAATCAACCATTAACCACAAACATGGACTTCCTATGGACTCAACAAGGCAAAAAGCTACTAAGGTAGAAATGTAGAATGAATGGTTACGAGAAAATAGTGAGTGAAATATCCCTAGTGCACACACACCGACGCACACGTACACACACAAACACAAAAGTACTCAAAGTACAACTCTGACCAGCACCAACAGCAGAGCTATTGTTCCGAGTGAAATTCCTCGGCTAGCCTGTGGGTGCAGGTTGTCACTTGACCACCATCACCATGGTGACTGAATGAGGAGATGTTTGGGAGGGAGAGATTGTTAATTTACTGGAGCCTGAAAGGCAACGGCTGACAGGTCCTGATTCATGGACGGAGATGATTCATGCACGCTATGGTCCCGAGAGTGACCCCCCTCCCCCCGCCCCCCCGTGCAGCTATTGCCAATAGCAACAAGGCCCTCAAACAACAGAGGCTCAGAGGGAACTGGTACTTGGGAGAGAGGGAATAACAATGAATAAAAGATTAAACAAATATGTGCAAGTGAGGTAACAAATAAAGTAGGACGGGTGTACGACAAAGATCTATGGCATTCATTTCCAGAATATAACAGTGTATATAGTGTAGATTCTAAAGGCTACAGCCAGACCTCTAACTTTATGCCTGCTAAACTTATAACTGTGCTCTCAAAAATTATTATTATATCTACTGTTCACTGAAGCCAGCGGCAAAAACACATCTTGCCAACTTTTTGGCCTCGTCCTGCAGACCAGCTGTCAAGAGGCCCTCGACTCTGCTCCACGAACGTGCTTCAGGGCGAAGGAAAAACTAAAACTGTACATTACAGAGTTCCATCCATGGGCGGTGACATTCCCCCCCCCGCCCCCCGTTTGTGCCCGTCTAGTGCGCGCTGGCTCTGCTGAAAAGTGGCACCGTCGCGTTTCTCTCCCACACCTTAGTGCACTGCCATTATGTTCCCGTGCGCCATTTCACGCTCCCTCCCACACCTTACTCCATGTGCCAGTGCGCTGAGTGCTGCCGGTGAAGGGCACGAGTAGATCCACATCTCAGGGCTCCACCACAAACATTGCACAGGGATTAACTTGTCATTTTAATCTGCTGGCCACAGTCAATGGAGGAGGCCGTGGCCGTGTGAGGAGCTATCAGCAAGCTAAAAGGACACTATTGCTACATGCAACCTATGGGATTTTTCATCACCCTGACGTTCTTTGTTCTTTTATATCTCAGACAGGTGGCAGTATATTCACTTCTTGTTTAGTGGTGACTTTAATGGAGAGGCAGGAGTTACTGCTTTGTCAGAGGACACACACACACACACACACATTTAGTTGCCCCGTGAATGGCAGAGCTGTTAAGACTGGTTATTGAATACATGGTGCTTATGCAAATCAGCAGATGCAGAGCTGGTGGATCTATCGAGCAGTTCTTACACAGCCTTAGGAGGATATAACAAATAGAAAGCTGCAGATTACTCACTGTAGGAGGGGGAGCATCCCTGGAGTTAAAAACCAGGGATTTTACATCTTACACACAAAGCTCCATACAGTACACAAGCAAGGGAAGGGTTAAAATTGCATATTGTTTACTGTGTGTGTGAAATAAGAGCGCTTGAGAATACGTGGTGATGCCGGGGCAAAATAAAGCGAGCTTGCATATTACTGTGGTGCTTTATTGAAAAGGAACTTGTTCAAATGAGTCAAATTGCAAAAATCCAGTTCAAAATGATGCATGGGACTGGCCAGTCCAGGTTGAGAGCAAAACTTTTCCTCATTCTGAACAAACAGAACAAACACCTTTATTATACATTTCAACCAGCCACCCTGTCTTACACGTTGTGGTTTTGCACCAGGATGTCAGACTTTCACATGCTTCTTATTCATTTTTAATTCTTTATTTTTCTAGATTCTTTTGACATCAATCCTTTCTGCTGATACATTATACAGTTAGTTTGACTAACCAGCCGTGAATTGTGCAAATATTCTATGTTCTATTTATGTTGTATATACTGTATATTATACTTACTTCTTTCCTCTTCTGAGCTCTGGATATTGACATGAATAAAAAAACAGGTTTCCGGAAAAAATATGGGAAATTGGGCAAACTGGACACTATTGACCATAGGTGTGAGAGTGAATGGTTGTTTCTATATGTGGCCCAGTGATGGACGAGCAGTCTGTCCAGGGTGTGACCCCACCTATCGCCCTATGTCAGCTGAGACTGGCACAGCACCTCATGTGGAGGATAAAGCGGTAGAAGAAATTCTTCTGACAACATTGTCACTGAAAGGTGTATCAAAATAAGGCAAAAGACAGTAGACACTCATGTTCTCCATCATTTTGGACACATTTGTTGAGTAGGATCATTTTCATCTAACCAGTGAAAGACAGGGGTGGTGTTACTGTAGCTACCAGTGTTCTGACAATGTAATCATGGGACAGGCGAATATTAACTGTCAAATCTTGCAGTTCTTTGACAGAACTGTAAGCCAATGATTACACTGATGAGGCTCAAAAAAAAAGAAAAAAACCATGACAAAAGAAACGATTGTGACAGTTCTGTTTTACCCAAAGTTTGCCCTGGGCTTTGCCTGTCGACACAGGAGTGTGGACAAAACAAAACTCAGTATGTATGCTAATGCAGCACACACACTCAAACAGTGCGTTCAACAAAGGCTTTCCCTGGGGTGAGATCGCTTCTATGTAAGAGTGATAAAAGATACAGCCGAGTAGAAAGCTTTTTGTTTGTTTGTTTACAATGCATTGGAATTTAAATTACATCCAGCAAACAATGGGAATGTATTCAAAGATGTGTTGTGAAAGACAACATTTTTGGACCATGGAGGTCTGCGTCATTATTATTGGCCTCTTTAGCCAGAGAAGACAAACAATCTTGATTAGCCCCCTTGCTGAGTGACTGCAGTACATGGCCATAAAACCCAAATCCTTCATGTCATGCTGCGTTTCCATCATGGTATGGTTCGGTTTAGTACAGTACGATACCGTTTGAATGGTAAAGCCCTGGGTCGGACTTACGTGACGACAAGCACGACCACAAAATACGGCATCGAACGCAACATAAATTGAGCATATCCAGCAGCCCTTTTTTTCCCAACTCGGTTTGTGGCTGATTGTCTCAACAAGACATCAAGCTTTGTATGAGCACAGCAAGGGAGTAAGGTTTTTTTCTGTCGCCCGTACCATACATTTTACTCTGGTACCCCAAGGAAAGGGTGCCAATAATGGAACAGTTAGGGTCGGTTACTTTTCCTAATGGAAAATGTAAAAAAGAAGACGTGTACAGTACTGGACTGAACAGAACTGAACCACTCCTCTTGGTGGAAACAGAGCTTTAGTGGATGGGACACTTAAGATATTTTTAACCCTTTGTACCATATTTGACTGGTACAAAGAAGCACAAACCCTTCAATGGCCTCGATGGATTAGCTCCATCTTATTTAGAAGATCTAACATCCACACCCCAGTGAGAGCACTGCGCTCAACCAACCAGTTTCTCTTAGATCCAGGTTGAAACTTAAAAGGGGATCAAGCTTTTTCAGTGGCTGCTCCAGATCTGTGGAACAGTTTACTATTCCATATGCACACTATCCAGACTGTAGAGATACTTAAGTCACTGCTAAAGTCTCATCTCTTCTCGTTGGCTTTAAACTCGAGTGGAGTACAACATCTAAATTTAAAATGTGTCTTTATTGTTTTTATCTTCTCTTGCTACTGCTGTCATTCTCTCATCTGGTGATGACTGTTCAAGTTTTCATATTCCCTTTGGTTATTTGATTCTTCATAGGTCAAATGGGTAGCAGGAAATGAATATACTTCACACAAGTGTGTTTAAGTGTATAATCACTTAAAAATAAAATAGTTTGGTTGCCATAGCCCTAGAAAAAGCCTTGTATATGTACTTTATATGTACTAGACATTGGCCTTGCATTGGGCTGCCACCATGCGCTTTGAAGCGGACATTTACTCTGCAGACAAAGAAGGAGGACGTGCTCTCTGGTGTGTTTGGAAAAAAGAAGGATCATCCGTTTGTTGCAATCTACAATTTTACTAGTTCTTATACGGACTCGATGTTAAACGTGTAACTGGGGTTGGTTCACTTTATTTTGCACATCCATCTTTAACTACAGCTCATTTATGTCTCTAGTCATATAGCATACTTTTAAGATTCATGACATCATTCCTGGACATATGTAGGGCTTGTTTTGTGTCATCATTTATATAAACGTCATATGATGTGGATGAATATTAGCTTCAGATTCTCTCTCTCTAGCCCCATTATTTGCCGTGCTATATTGGAAAGCGTCCTTTCTGAGCACATTTCCAGTCCACACACAAAACAAACGTTTGAAGCTTGTGTCCACAGAAAATACACCATATCTTCCAAAATGCACAAAGCCAGTTGGTAGCTTTTGAAGTCCTCAGTCTCTGTTCTCGTACCTTCACAGCATTTATACATGCCCTCTGTTACCTCAACTTCAGAGCAGCTTCACAGAAGAAGAAAAAAGAAGTGGGTTCACTGAGACGGAAGGAATGCAAGAATCAAGCCCATCGCTCTTCCACAGTCACCACACCATCTGATATTTTTTTGTCTGCTGGTGTTAATTAATGTGTAATGAGATGACAATGGGTTTAAATCATTTACCTTTGATGAATGACTCGAAATGGATTGTGTAGCATGTTTTAAAAGCCGGCGGCTACTTCGCTGCTAATCACTTCTTCTAATGGTTTCTTAAACTTGTCAATGTCATGACCTTCAGTAAGTTTCCTCTGGGAATTACACTTATTTCTGTAATTGAATATGCAGCGAATCACTGGCAGATGTACTGGACTCTAAGTGTTTATATGAGAGGTTCTCAGCGAGGGCTCTGCAGGCATCTAACGCCAAGTTCGCTACGCCCTCCAGCTCCCTTCAACATCGTTTTTTGTTGCAGGGGCAAACATGCACCCTGTCACTCCACTCTTTATGCAGACTGGAAGACGAGGACAGAGCAAAGACCAGAGAGGCTCCTCTTTGCAAAACTATAGCTTTCATGTCATTTCTGTTTCCACATTTACACTTCTTGGCCCCAGGGTTCGACTTGAAATGGATGTTCCTCTCATCTCTGCGGCTTATCACCACCCTTCACGGAATCCAAATCCCCGCCATTCTCTACTAAATCACCTAACTCTCTTTGCTTACCTCCGTCTTCCACCCTATTGCTATTCATTGCTGCACGCAACTCCCTTTCTGGTTCACCATATTATGTTTATGCCATTTCTCTATCTCTGTTCTCTGTTACAGACTCTCGGTCCCACTCCGTCTATATCTCTTTGTGACGACTGCAACTGTGCATTTATAAAAGATTGTTAGTTTGTTGTGTTGCCACTTGTTTGCCACTTTGCCACCTCGCTGCCATTTCAAAAATCAATTACACAACAAATGAAATGATAAACGTTAACGGTTCTGCCAAGCGCTGTTTGTGTCTGACTGTGCCAAATTGCTTAAAATCCCTCTGATGGACAACTCGAACACTGGAGACATCAACAATCCAGAGGGACGGTTTCTGTAGATGTTATTGTCTTGACACCTCAGCCGGTCCACAGTAATAATAATGTATTTGCTGATAAGGTGCATGATTACCCGTCACTTGACCAAGAGGACGCAAATGTGGAGACACTGAGGCAATTAGTCATGCATGGGAAGGAAAAAAGGAGTGAACAGAGGAAGCAGCCGAGGATACAGGAGAGAAAGTGAGGAGGGAAATGCTGTACTCCAGTGGGTTAGAGAGGATATTGTACGTCTTATCTGTCACCTGCAGGTCTCTGCTTATTATAGACTGAGGGAAAGTCACAGCAGAATGCAAGGTGAGTGTATGGGAAGGTGTGTGACTGTGTGTGTGTGTGTGCACAACAGGAAAAAATCGAGGGCAAATGCAAAGTGCATCGATGCCTTCACTTTCTCCAAGGGGCAAACCAAGGAAAGAAAAAAACAAACAAAACTAAACTGAACTCCTCTTTCCGTAGCCTAACACAACAAAGAGCTCAGCACAGAACATTAAGCGCCTCTGCACTTTTTCCCCCAGTAAAATAAGCAAGTTTCTCGGCACAAGAGCGTTCAGGACATTTGTGCTTCATGCATACAAATTCCACTATAAAACCAGTGATGACAGGAAGTCCTTGGGAATATAACAACTCACCTAAACAGACTCGGTGGGCACAAGCGGGTGTACTGCAACAGTTCAGGAATGAGAATGAAAGAAATGCCATTTACCCGGCTGCACGGTTGAAAAATCGTGCATTTTTACGACGAGATAAAGATGTCACTCTATTTGGACGACATTACCTGACACCTGAAAACCTTTAAGAGATGAGGCGGTCTGAGAAGCCTCTCAATCAGCTGCAACGGCATTTAATAAAACCCCTGCGAGGCAGAACACTTTATATTTAAGGGAATGGAAAATCCTGCAATCATTAACTGATCATTTCGTTGGTGTCAGAAGCAGAGGGAAAACAAAAATGGTGCTGAAATGTCTCACTGAGGTAAGTCTATGATGTGACTGCTGCCAAGCACATGTTCTGAGTTTCAATGAATTTTGACAGTTTCTTTGGAAATCTTCTTCCCGGTTATAACTTTACAGAGTGTGGCCTTTGCTTTTGCTTTTTTCCCTTTCATATTCCAAAACTTGGTGTGTTTTTATTTTTTTGTTATTTTTGACAGGCCTCTTCTGTCTCTTCGAGGAGCGTCACAGCAAACATCTCGACACACAAACAAAAGAAAGAGGTGACACTCAGCCACATTTCGTTGCCCGGGGTTTTATGGGGCATCAGGGCTGGACTGCTGGCAGATAACATGTCAGCCTGCTGAAGTGATGACAGGAGCAGACTGTTGGACCATAGTAGCAGCAGCTGCCAGTGAGAAGTGAAGCAGAGGAATTACCATGGTACTCCAGATGTAAGTGGCTCCTGCCATTGAACATTTTTTTTCTGGGATTTTATATCAGGAGACCGACTGTCACTGATCCTTCAGCTGCACTGTTACGCCGCCAACTCGCCACAATGTATCGTATTTTACACCAATGATTCAATGTTGTGTCCTCTAGAGTTATCAGAAGAAAATCTCAGCAAGCTTTTCTTCTTTCCTCATGAAGCACAAAAAAAACACAGACTATTAATAATAAGTTATTAGTAGCTTTATCAGACGCGACATACCGAGTACTTTTCTGTCAATATCTCATTCACATACAAGATAAATACTGCATCTACGAGCCACAACATGTTATCGCATCTGCTTCACAGTTCACTGCCAAAACGTCAATTGAACACATTCCACTTTTGTCACAACAGACGACGGGGGTTACCTCTCGGTCTCATCTTGAAATAATTCACATTTGTGTGACAGCACAAAAGCACTTGTGCTGTAATTAATTGAAAGATAACGGTGGCTATTTCCAGTCTTTTCCCTTGAAAACTTCTCTGACTCGTTCAGCGTAATTGGCCTGTGCAGCAAAGTCTGTCAGAGTGAGTCACACAGTAAGTCAAGGCGTCGGGTTTTTCATGTGCAGTGTTCTTTTACTATTATGATCTCCAAACCTTCCCAGAATACAATGGTAATCTATATTACTTCGTCTTTGTACCATGTCACAATTGTTATCACTACTCCAAGTTATTGTAACTGTGGCCTTTTTTTTTTTTTTGTTCTCAGTCATCAAGGTCATTGCACGCTCATAACTCCCTTTTTTATTTCCAACAAAACAACACATTTTACTAGAGAAAATTCAGCCACCGAAAGACTTTTAACACCGAAACAGCATGTTGTGATGACACAGCACGCCTGTCTATTCCCTCACCAATAACACCAATAAAACGGTTCCAGCAAGACGTGAGTACACAGTGGAACAGCGACTATTAAATGCTGGAAAGTCTCTTTGCGCAAAAGCGAAACAGATTATGAACTCCCTGCGTCATGCACTCAAATCCCCTGCACTTCAGAAATGATCCAGGCTGCGTTGGATACGGAGAGCCCACTAGGAGACGGAGAAGCGCACAGCATGCACCCTCGATGTCTGGCATAATAATTTATTTCGGTGTTTAGGTGTTTTTTTGACTGATTTTCATTTCAGTGCATCCCTAAATTTTACAGATAACAAATAGATATCTGTGGACAGACTTTAATTTACATCACAAATCTGCACATTCTATGGACAAGCTAAAGTGATTATGTCCCGACTTTTTGGTGTATATTATTGACTGGGCTCAGTGGATCACTAGGGAAAAATAGGGCAGATAGCTAAGGTGAAATAATATGATATGGAGACATTGTTTATGTATATAACGTTGTTGTTTTTTTACTGTATTTACCTAAGTATTTCTTGAAAATAAATACATTTGACTGTTCTGGGGGGAAAAAAATATTGCTTTGGTTTTACTACTCCAATATATTGCTTGTTATTATAATTATTGTCACGCTGGTATCAGGACACACACTTAAAATACTCAGCCCTAACATGTAGGGGAATCCTTTGCTGACACCCTTGTGTTTACCTTTACTTCATTTGGAGCCTTCCTAAGCAGGTGTAACCTTCCTTCCTTCCTTCCTTCCTTCATTGCTAACGATAACAATCACTGGGTGGGTCTTAAGTGTGTGATCGATTTTGCAGAATCCCTTCTTAGTTTGCTGTCACAGCTGATGAGTTTCCTTAAAGGCATGAATGTGCTTTATTGGATTGGGTCACCTTTTGACCGTTTAGTGAAAGGTGTCCATTAACAACCAAATTCAGAGGAGAGTTTGCTTTGTAAATGAAAGAATCTCTCTAACCTTCTATAATTCAGCCTTTATTGTCACTAATTCCTAGTCCTGTGTTTATTTCTTGTGTCTGGGTATACATTTCATGAACAGACCCGGTTGAAACTGAATCTTTTTAACCCTGGGTGACTTACCTGCTGTCGTCAGGCAGAGCTCCTCGTCGCTGTTGTCCTGACAGTTGTCCTGGCCGTTACACAAGAAGCTGCGGTCCACACAGCGGCCATTTCGACACTTGAAGCGAGACTCTGAGCACACCAGCGGGTTGCCTGCTGTAATTAGGTCAGAACAGAGGTAAAAGGTTATGCAGAGAGACACATGAGCACCTGAGTGACTTTCCCTTTAGGAATCAAATGTTTATGTGTGTGTGTAAACAAAACATTTCAAGGCAAATTTCATTAGCATTCTCTCGCGGTGCTCCCTGTGACGCTGTTTACTTGCTATTTTCATCTGTAAGACTTTGATATAATAAAATCGAAATAAAAAACACAGGGGTTTCAAGAAAAACACATTAAAAATCCTACACCTATATGACTTCTTGTTTTAGCACAGATTCTTACGTCTATGTTGGAGCTTCTGCAAAATGAGGCAGAATTATCTGGTGGGAAGATCCAGACAATTACACAGTGGTGACGCAGTCTCTGCTGGGAGTGTGGAGCAGAGCCCCATTTAAATGGCTAGATTAAATTTGTGAGTGTGCTCTCCTGCAGGCTAGGAACACTGCCTCTGTCAATGCTGAGTGATTGGCTTAATGCACATTACCTACTGGGAAAGCAGTGACGGGGTCATGCGAGGACAATGTTTATTCCTGATAGTACACAGTGCAATTACAGTCAGTCTGCTGCTGAAAAGAAAAATGACACTCTCCTTCATTTTTCTCTGTCAGAAAACAGAACACACCAGCTTCAGCTTTTTGCTTCAGTTTCACAAAGAAGGGCCAGGAAATGAGCAACAAGTGCAGACGTACTAATCAGCAACTCATTTTAAATGTGGGATGTGTATGTGGCAATTGCTAATTTTATATTTCTGACTACCTCTGTTGCTGTTTTAATTAACTAAAGTATTTTCTTTAAAATGACTGTTTATTGATCCGGTGTAACTAGATAAGTGAATTACTGAAGAAGCCTGTATTTACCTTGAGGGACGCTCCAACAAGCTCAGTATCAAATTTCAGTTTAAGTTGAGGAACTTCAAATAGACAATCGGAAGAAGAAAAAAAAAAAATGACACATCGGGGCCCAGAATATACTCATTATACCCAAAATACACTTAGTGTGGGTTAACTTCAAAAGCACTTGATCCTTACTCCCCCATGACGCATCATTAGCTTTCTCCCATCTGATTAACAACCTTAACTTGAAATCCTCAGATTTAACTCTCTGTTGTGCTCGTTTATTTAAATATTTTAGTGAGCTTAAGACCAATTAATTGTGTCCATTTTTGCCAATTATAATTATAATATTCTTTTTTTTTTTTTAATAATGGGCATTGCATGACTATTATTTAATTAACTAGCGGAACATAACTTATGACACATTTTTGTTATGCAAGTCACTAAGACTTTTTTGTGTAGACACACAATGTGTATTGGTGACATGGACATTCAATAATGTATACATCATGTGTATTTATTAAACTGTAATATTTTAATTAGATGAAGGGGGAAAAAAGGGAAAATCTTATTTTGGGAATCAGCTACAGTAAAACCAACGTTCTTATTTATGATTATTAAAAAAAATTCCCCATTCCAATGTTGACAAAACAAACATAAGTAGATAAGCAGAGGCATTAAACTTGCTGGAATGCCCCTTTAGTAAATTGCTCAGCGTTTACTGGCACATTTCTTATCTGTTGTCTTTTTATATGAGGGAATATATATTCATTACAACTCGACTGTATGATGAGTGGCTGCAGTAAAAGCTGTTATGACAGGAGGACGGTACATCACTGAAGGGACCGTGACTTCCTGTGACCACAACATGAGACTCACTGCAGTTCTCCTCGTCACTCCCGTCTGGACAGTCGCTGAAGCCGTTGCAGCGGAAGCGGCCGATGATGCAGTGGACGCCATTAGCACAGGCAAAGAATGTGGGAGCGCACTTCGACTTGACCTTTGCTGTAAATGGATGGGAGACGGGGGGGGAGAGAGAAGAAAAAGTGGATCAGTCTGTGGCTGATGGAGAGATGATGCAGCAATTTCCAAACAGTGACGACTTTCCAAACAGCCTTGGCTTTGATGGACAAGTGGAGGACTGACACAGCCAGGTGGCGTTTTTATGGTTACAGACACAACAGTTTGTTCTAAAATGAAAACTAAACCATTTCATCTGGGTTCAAACTGCCAAACAGCTGCTGTGTGATGGAAACCAATTAAGAATTGGAGCTTATCTTTAAGTTCTCTTAAGTATGACAAGGAAAGGGTAAGATCCCCAGCAGCAAGTACTGATAAGAGGAAGAAAAAAAAAAAAAAACTAAATTGCAAAGACAAAAGAGAGTAAATGGTGTGGGAGAGTGTTTGTATGGATTGTGCTATTGATCAGCCTAAGCAGGCTATGGGTGTTATCTCCCAGGGCAGGCTGGAGACTGAGTGACAAGCTCGCAGAGCATCAATGTCTGCTGTTCTCCACTTTGCACAAACTCTTGGTTTTGACTCAAACACATTGATCTTCGCACAGGCAGAGCGAGAAAAAAACAAGATAGCAGGTAGAAGCAAGGACATCAAATAAAGAAACTTGCTTTTGCTGTTGGATCCTTTAAAGTTTCATTTTTTTTTTTTAAACCTGATGGCAACAAAGACAAGACATGAGACGAGACAGCTCGAGAGTCATTGCCACCGGATTATGAATTCAGAGAGTTGGAAAAAGACGATAAAGACACAGATAAAAGAAGAGAAGGTAGTAATGCAAAATTGAAAAAGATAGGAAGAAAAGGAACCAAAGAAGGACAGAAAAGAAGAATTAAGGATTAAGAAGGAGGCAGTATTGCAACATTAACGATGCACACAGCTGTAAAACATCATCACCAACCAACCAGGCATCGCCACTGGATTAGATGGTTGAAGTAATCCGTTTCCACACTTTGACCTTGGTTTAACAATTTATGGATTATTCCCTTCTGCAAATTTCCATTATAATTAAAAAGCTCAAACTTGAAAATGTAGATTTGTGTGGGAACCACCCTCATTGTAGCCATATTTACTGAACACAGAGGAAGAAAAAGCCACCAATAACAGCTTAGATATTGTCAGAATAGCAGTTAAAAGGGTCAAATTAGACAAGAAGTGTGTTTATGTTTAGCACACAACAATAACAGTCATTTACACACATGGGGGGGACGTCAGAGTAAACCACCAAACTGTCTATTTTTTTTTGTCTGTACTGAATACAAAGGGTGGAATTGGCCTTCTCATGCGTTGGCATTGTGCCGTCTCAAATGGCACGGCCACACATTTTTCCCTCTACAATACATTGTGGTTGGCTGATGTATGAGCTCTTTCAAGCTGCGGTGATTATGTTCTGCGGGGGGGGATGAAGTGCAATCGGCATAAACATGGGAGGGAGGCTGGGACGGTGCCCAATCTGTGTGTCTGTAGTATGGGAAGCTTTTGTTTACCTGGACAGCAGAGGCTCCAACCACCCAAAGCACATGTTGCATGGTATATCACAATCATTAACTCCAGGGGGGGCAAACAGACGTGGCTTTGAGCTGTAGCATCACATAAAGGAAAAGCTACAAAAGCCTACTTGCAGTTAAGGGAATATGCAAATTGAAAATTCATCTGCTCAAGAGGCTACACCACTGTGTACTACATATTTTTATTTATTTTATGTTTATCTTTTATTTCCAGAGTCTATTGCTTTGAAAAAGCTGTGGGAATTAACGGAAACATGTGCCGGTCTTTTGGAGACATGAGGCCCTATATATTGCATATGAAGAGCAACAAAGAGTCCCCCCCCCCCCCACCACTCCCAGACCACTGCAGGTGAAATGGAGCACAAAACAGCCAGTGCTGCAAATAATTAAGCAAAACACCAAGTGAAGATCTATGACGTTATAGTAACTATAAAGCTATGGGAAACTGTGGCAGAGCAAATTAGACATTGGCGGGCTAACACTGCCTAGATAAATCTAAATAATGGGAAACACTTGGGCCCCAGGGTTGATGTAGTAGTTGCCTTTGCAGCAAGAACACCCAACTTTGCGACCCGATCAGAAAACAAGGGCCTTTCTGCAGGGAGTTTGCATGTTCTCCCTGTGTGTGCGTGGGATTTCACCGCCCACAAAACATGCAATATAGGGATTAGGTAAATTGGTCATTCTAAATTGACCACAGGCGAATACATACAAAACTAATTCATGCACAGATCATCTGTGTAGAAGCACTTTACATACAATCCAGAAACTCCACCAAAACTAGCAAAAAGAGATGAGGTCACACACTTAACGCTTGCATGTAAACGATGGGCTTGAGATGCACAAGGACCTTTATTTAAATCTTTTCAACAGAGTCTCACAAATTTCTTCTTCGTATGGACATTGATCTTATGTGCTAAGCAGCTTGGCTCGACAGCTCTGTTATTGCTCTGACGTTCTTCATTCATCGCCTCCCTCATGTGAATCCTCATTATCACTTCTATCGCTGGCAGAATTCATATGACCCTAATTTTGTTTTCCAAATTAACTTAAAAGTCACACGAAGGGCAAGCTTGTGAGGGAGATTCATACGTGGGAGAGAGAGAGAGAGAGAGAGAGTGTGCTTGTTGGAAGGAGAGTGCTAATGTGCTTGGCTTTGTTTCGGGGATGTAACGCCCTTTAGTCTGTGCTGAGCTGTTTTCTGAGCAAGATAAAAATTAATTTGATGGAGCAGGCCGAGGGTGGAGGAGATGGTAAAAACAGACTTGTTAAGTTCTACTTGATAATTCTGTTTATTCAATACCCAGGACTTTGTTGAATGATAAATTCCACCTCTGTTCCAGGTGATGCTGATACTCTCCAGCACCTGTGCCTTCCCACCCAACCTTTAATCTCCCGTCTCCTTTTGTTCAGCTGTGGATCGGTTTCTTGGTTTGAACTGCTTTAGTTTCCAAATGTTTTCATTTTTCACTTGCTTAGAAGTTGTTCATCTAAAACAGACAGGGTGTTGTGTGTGTGTGTGTTCATTACTAGTGTGTAAAAAGGATGGGTTAAATGCAGAGGTCAAATTCCCTATCACTAATTGGCGTGTGTGCAAATGAAACTAACTCTAATTATTAATTTCCTAACATCAACAACAGTTGGGGATTGAGAGTAAGTTCTGCTGTGAGTGCGACCGAAGCATTATCCCATGAAGACGGGGGGGCAGAAATAACGAGCCGTAAAAACATCCACTACTGATGTGTGCTAGAAAAAGGGACAGAGAGAGCTTTCTCTTTTGCTTACCTCTTTGGGAACCATCTATATTTTAACACATCTCCACTGCAGACCCTTATTTTTTTTACTTATTTTATTTTTAACTTTTAGTGAGGCTTTATAGGCTTGGCAACACCCGTAATTTCGGAGCCATCGCTGCAATATGTTGTGCTTGAGTAACTTTCCTGGCAACCCCAGTGTCGAAGATCCATGAGCTGTGTAATTGGGTGGGTGGCAGTGGGTGGAGTAACAGACCAAAGCAACAAACCAAAACATAAACAAAGTTTGTGGGCCACAAAAGACAAATGTCATTGTCAATATACAGACTTCACCGTCAACAGTGAAGCCAGTATTTCTATTTACCATGTTCCTTCAACTTCAGATGACATTTTATGACTTAGTATAATTAATTTATTACATACTGCTCCTTTAAGCCATATTTGGGTTTCCTTCAGTCAGTTGAATGAGAATACTACTGCCACTTCCTCCCTGTTTTCATCTCCCCCATGGCTTTGGCATTCATGTCAGCCTGTAACTGACAACTGAGTTCCTGTTGCACACAGTATGCTCTGCTCTGGCACAATGTGCACCTGTGTGTCCCTCTCCACACTTCTCCCCTTTTCTCCCTCTCCTTAGCTCCCCAGAGAACAGAATCACTTGTTCGGCACAGGTAGGCAGAATCGTGATGGGCATGCATGATTGGCAGAGGACTGGAAGAAGAGACTGACATAGAAAGACAAAAGTGGAGAGAGAGAAGAGTGTCAGAGAAAGTGTAGAAGACAGCTTGCGTCTTCAAAGGTTTCTCTGACCTTGCAGAGCATTTCTGAGGGAAGGAAATCAATAGGTAATGGAGTTGAGGAGTAAGCATGAAGGGCAAGGGTTGTTTCAGGCTAGAGGGCTTGGGGATCAAAATAATGATTCAGTACATTTCACTGTCCAAGCCCTGCACAGTAGTTACACTACGCACTGATATTCTACTTCGTACTTAACGAGGAAGCACGTGTGGCGTGTTCGCGTCGCAGAAAACGTCTTCCAATACCTTCCAATAAAAGGCGACGGAAGCAGAGGCACAGTGAGAAAGTCTGCCCTTCTGCAAAATTCATTCATGACAAAAAAGCAACTCACTGAAATGAATTGACAGCGTCCAACATTCTATAGTAAAAATGAGAAGAAAGCGTTTCCCGTTCCTTTGATGACTTGAAAGAAAGCGTTTGGCTAATTTGTGACGATTAGTGGAACAAGGACAGCAACCAACGCAACAGAGAAAACGAGACAGCAAGAGGCAGAATGAGACGACAAGACTGTAAGTAACCGCCTAATCAGTATTTGATCCAAGTTCCTCGGTATCAATTACCCCAGCTTATTGATCAGTCAACCACTAGGCACATTACATGCATCAAACTAAGTCCAATTAAACCCTCCTCTGCTTTACTTACTTTTCTAATTACAAATCCATAGCCTTTCAGTTTTCTTTCTTCTTTAATTCTTCTGTTTATTTTCCTCTGTCAACAGTTTTTTTGAGCTTGGCCAACATAACAGACAAATCGAGACAAGCTCGAGTCTCATACCAAGAGACTCCTCTATTCCCACCTGCGTTTTTCCTCCACAGTGCATCAGTGAGCAGCAAAGGGCTCTCTGTGTTACAATCAGTGCATTGGTCATTGCTCTTATCATATAAACACACACTCATCCTAATCACAGCAACCCCCTTCCTTTACCCCCCGTCGGTTCGGTTAAGAACTGGCACTGTCTGGGCCTCAATATGTAAATCCTAACTAATCTGTCTCAGGAGTCTTTTTAACTTCCTTCCACCACTGCTGACAAGCCAAACTGTGCTGCAGATAAGCCTCTTTTTTTAAACTTAATATCTTACGGGCACTCAGTGGAGGTCAGTGCACAATAACAAAGAAAAAGCAAAAAAACACTATTGATGTTGCTCCAGGTTTTTGGCAGTGTGTTATGACTGCAGAAATTGATAATGTGATAATAACCCTAACCCTCCAGTACAATGAAATTCATTTATTTCGCTCCTAATTGTTTTGAAGAGCTAACAAGATCAATACATGCAGCGTAAGGTAAATAGCTACATCCCTCACTCTAATAAAGTATTAATAGACTTTTAAAATAACACAACATCAGCCCTTGTGTGAGCTTCCAGTTGTCTGTCTTCCCTGTCTCCTCCACAGTATGACAGGCCATGAGTAGAGTAAGAGCTATTGTTGGGCACAGGATGTACAAATAAATATGACGTTGCAGCAAATTCCATGGCATGAAGAGAATTTGCTTAATGGTGAAAACCAATTTCTTTCTCCTTTTTTTTTACAGGAAATGTGACCTGCTAAGTGATCAACGGTGTCTGATAGTGAAAGACCCAAAATACTTGAACAAAGTCACGAACGTCACTGATGATGTGTCGCAGGCAGCACATCCTTGGATGTGTCTTCCAATCTGATTATTGTTCTTTAAGATCCCCTGGTTCCCATTACTTCACAGTACATCCTCAATGTGAGCGTGGTCATCATAGCATGTGTGTGCAAAACTGCCGTGACGTCTATAAGCAACACAAAACACAAAAACCAGTGACGGCCTAAGCAGCTCTTTTCAGAGAACTGAATCATTAGAATCAGTTAATTAAAAAGATTGGTTCAACAAATTGCTTAGTTCTTCCTGCATGATTGGAGCGCAGACTCCGCCTGACACGGTCACTGAACTGAAAAATACGACTGAAGGGTTGTGATTGGGCTCACGATCGCTTGCTTTCGGCAGCGTTGTCACTAAGTACACCAGAATTCTCTGAAGGTTGGAGATGAAGGCAAGTCTCTTTAACTGATCTTCAGCTCAGCATTATTCAGTTTGATTCTCGTGTCAGACATCGCACTCATGACTCTCCCGGCGTCGACGCGCTCACAGTCTGTCGACGTCACAGAGCAGGTACCAAAGAAAACACCTGGTTCCAGGTACATAAAAAAAACCAGAGTAGAGTCAAGTGGAATAGTGCTAGCACTGCATAATGGAAAAGCTCAATTATTGACATATAATGGCGAGACTGCAGAGTGTGACAAATGGCTGACTCCTCTTCTCACCGCTCCCTTTCTCTAGTGAGTCAGGGAACTATGGTGGCCTTCACAAATCAGAAAGGATGTACAGTATGTATTCACAAAAAGATTCTCCTCTCAACCACTCTCTCTGCTGTTTTCTCTTTCTTCTACATTGGATTAAGCATGGGCGAAGCCTTTCACCATAGTTTAAGAAACCTCCTGCGTAAAGAAGCAAAATGTGAGTCCCTTTGGGTTGCTGTGGAAACATGCCCAAGATGGTGGCCTCAGAAGTCTTACCTTAAGTACATACAAAAGCCTTATTGTAATATTGTGAAAGCCAAATCCTTTTGATTTTAAGCAGCAATTTGGTGGAATATTCAATCAATAATGTTTCATACTGGACCTTTAAAGCTAGAGTATATACATGAACATTTCTGGATTCCCTTTTCCACACAGATGCCACAGCTTCAGCCCGCAGGACTGCTCATTCAGTGCAGTCGTTTCTTTGAACTGTTCCTCTCTGTGTCTCATCCCTGAAAGGCATTTCTCTCCCTCCCCACTTTGATTCCTTACTTCCTGCTTCATACATGATGACCACCCTTTCACTCGTACTAAGCGTCTGTCTTCTCTGGACTGGTCATGCTCAGCCCAGACAAGGGCAAAGAGGATAATCCTGGCTCTGAGGCCCAGTATGTGCAGTCAGCTCTCTCCTGTTCTCCTGTGTCAGTATCCATTTTGTCCGTATACTCTCCCAGGCTGTTGTTATATACACCAGAGAGCAGGATGGTATTTTTGACCTTTTTGAGTGAGGAATTAGTCATCGGCCTGTCTCTGAATCATTTCTTTTAAGACCGTTACAGCTGTCAACCCCATAAAAGCACACCAGAAAAGAGCAGATGGAGCTATTGCATAAAATGAAATATGAAAAAAATAAACGTTTTCATTAAATATTCTGTTTAATTCACGTGGAGTGAATCATTGGTTACACTCCATAAAAAATGTTACTTGATAAAAGGGATATGAAGAGGGTTCTGCGCTCACACCGCAGGGCAGTAATACAATAAGCTGCATCTTAAATGCAGCAGGACTGAGGCTAGAGGTTTTGCCTCTCTTCCCTTGGCCCAGACACTTTAAGAGGCAGCAAAACATATTTACATGACTTAAGATGGCCCTTGTGCAAGAGGTGACCACACAAGACCAAAAAACTAGGGTGAATTAATATTCCCTGACCAATACAGATAGACATTCTTGACTATGAAGTGTAGCAGGGTGGAACTACGGCGGCCCTGAAGTCACCAATGCAAATAGGAAAACTTTAACTGAAACACAACAACATTAACTTTAACACGACAACATTAACTGCAAAGGAAAAGGTAGGCACATGCTGTTACACAAGGTTTCAGTGAAATTTGTTTCAAGTTGGACACTGTTGTTCGCGCTATGTTGTTGTGTTTCAGTTAATGTTGTTGTGTTTCAGTTCCTATTTGTGTTGGTGATTTACACTTCAGGGCCACCATATGAACCTATGATATGTCAATTAAAACTATCAAAACCTACACGTTAATCAGTGCAGTTCATTTCAAATATGTAACATGTTGGGGTTGAACATGAAGATCAAGCACAGATGATGATACAGGAGACTCTGGACTTCTGTGAGTAAGAACCATGACTACTAAAAGACCAGAAGCTGCAGTCATTTGCAGACTTTGCATCTTTGAGTAAAACATATTGTTTAGTTTGGCCTGGGTTTTGTGTTTCTGTTCATGCATGTTTCATCTGGAGGTCACATGTTTATGTTATTCATCAATAGTGTCTGTAATTATTGTAAGCTTCAGTATTAAGATGAAAGATTTATTGTGATTAATCACAACAAACTCTAATTTGAGTTGTTTATTTTCATTAATAAATTGAATGTGCAACAAACATAATAACCAATTGAACACAGATTTGGATGCTTTTGTTCTGAAGACACTGATACATTAAACAAGTTGAAAAGAGAGAGTGGGGTCTACTCCTGAGGTCAGCTTGTAAAAAATTAATACCTGCTATAAAGTGCCATCCTAAGTGCCTCTTTTTGCTTTTTATTGCGTGTGTTTCTATCTTGTGTTCAAGCTTTAAAATTTTTTATAGAGATTTAAAAGTAAATACATTTTTTTATGTTTCACAAAGGGAATTTGCAGACTTTTTTGTTTTTCTTTGAGCTACATTGTTTCCAAAAACCAAACTGTCAGTAACGACAGAGGATGATGTTGCCACAAATGGTCTTTACCTTATGCTCCGAATACAGTACGTGTTCCTCAGACTGAAACCACCCACAGTGGCACAGTCTGGTGGCCAAATACAAAATAAATACAGGTGCCTTCTTGTGAAAATTCATGGGAAAAATGCAAAGGACACAAGGCAAGAGCAGTAAGAGAATATGTATGCTCCTATGTACATATAATAAATGATTTCCTTACGTATTACCAATGCCTAACAAAGAAAGGAAATCAAGGAGAGAAGCTACAAACTGAAGGCCAGCGATATTTAAAATGACTAAAATAATGAACAAAGTGGTCAAAAGTTAAACTGTCAAAATCCAATTTAATGGTCAATTAAAGCACGGGCTTCTGAAAACCTCGGAAAAGAAGCCAACAGCTCATATTACAGAAGAGAGGAAATTGAATACCCTGTAATGGTCAACTTCCTGCCTTAACAGTGATATCTGTGATTGCGAGGGAGAGTGCACTTACTGTACGTTATCAGACATCCAGTGTGAATTCGTACTTAGTTATATTGAAGTCTGATGGCGCTACTTCACAAAATTAAAGCCATTCTCTGAGAAATCTGTCATTGAAACAAACCACTGGTGTAACTGTCTACACCGAGAGTGTGTGTATATTCTGAGAGGGGGTGACTAATCATGACTGTGCTGAGAACCCAGTGCTGCAGTTTCAAAGTTTCCAGGCATTGTGTTCTTCTCAGATAATACACATTCTGACAGAACTCCTTCTGGAGCTGCTGTAATGAGCCCTCCTCTCCCTCCTTTCCTTCCCTCTCTCCCTCATTTGCCATCCTTTCTTCTGTTTCTCAGTCTGTCCCTCCAAAACCACTAATGGAGCCACAGGTTCATCTGGGGATTTCTGCGAGGCAGTCGCCGGGGATATCGACTGACAACTACCTATCTCTTTGAGGATAATAAGGCCCACTTCTGCCAGAACGGATAACGCCGACATCAACAACAAACGCATGCAGTCCTCTGACCATCGGAGAGGCTGAGGCCGAGTGACGCTTCATGAAAGCCTGCTTTGATCTAAAGCAGTATAGGTAGCTAATTTTGTTTGAAAATAACAAACTGCATTAGTTAAAATGATAATATTTGCTGTAATGATGACGTAATTTGTACAAAATGTACGTCATGTTTTCATGGCGACAGTTTAAGGTCACAGAAAGATCAGAATTTCATCAATACTCTTATCACATATGTAGTATTTCTATTACATTTCTATCTTATTTATCCAGTATTTTGTCTACTCTTTGTTTCTGTTGTTATTTATATTGATATTTCTATTTTATTACATTTTGCTAATTGCTCCACAGTGTGCTGCAATTTGAATTTCCCCAACTAGGTGTCAATAAACATACCTTACATAGCTTACCTTATCACTGGATCTTATTTTAAAAGACTTACATCAATGTCAACAGTAAATGTGAAAAAACATACAGTTAATCAAAGTAATTCCGATGAAAGTTTAACTTAAAGTAGTAGTCTGCTTATTTGATGAGCTGTCAAGAAGGCAAACGGAAAAAATGGGGAGAGAAAACACAATGGAGACGAATGACAGAAGGGTTGTGGTTATTTGGGGGCAGAAAAAACAGTGGAATAAAAAAACATCCCTGCATTGTTTTTGTAATTGAAAACAAGCCTCTGTGAAGCAAAATAAACCCAATAGCCAGAAATCATCAGAGGAGAAGACGAGGGGCGGAATCTAATGGGTTTAAAAATGGGTGTGCAAGACATTTACAGAGCCATATATCAAAGGACGGGGGTTTCCATCCCGCGATGCAGGGCCTCAAAGTCAATGTTCATCAGCAATCCCGGAGCTCTGGCTAAGACAAAAAGAGGTGAAGGAGGAGCAGCAGACCACAAACATCAAACCCGACTAACAGTGAGCACCAAATCTGAACCGTTACTGTAGCTGCTCAGCAGAATTATGCATGAGCTACTATTCCTGCGCACAGAAGTAATCGGCCTTTGCTTTGATGGTATTAAGTTTCGCCCCGGTGCTAAACTGGGGCCAAGGGGTTTTTCAGCAAGAAGGAGAAGAAGAGAGGTGCCCGCTGCGAGGGAGAGGGAACAGAGGATCGAGGAGGGCGGTTCATTTGAGCTGGCAGAGAATCGGGTTTAAATGGCCCTTGTGGCTGCATGGATAGGGAAAGGAGGAAACAACTTTGACTGCAATACAGAGAGACAACTTCAGCAGCTGAAGAGACATGGCTAAATTGACGATACAGGACACAATGCTTCAAGGCACAGCGAAACTCTTTAAATAGATTTGACAATGGAATCAAAACTGGACTTACGACAGCCCTTCTCGTCACTCCTGTCAAAGCAGTCGGGCAATCCGTCACACTGCCACCCACCAGGTACACACCTCCCATCGCCACACATGAAGTTTCCAGGGATGTTGCACTCTGTGGTGAAGTTGTTCCCTGGAAGCAGCTGGCTCTCTGATTGATAAACAGGGAGAAGACAAAGAGGGGGAGAGGAGGACAAGAAGAAAGAGAACAGACTATTACATTCTTACTCCATAAAGAAATCAGACAGGTGCAGATGGATTTCGCATTTCAGCGATATTTGTCAAAACAGTCTAAATAGAAGACCTTCATTATCTCCCTTCAGTGCTCTATTCATAAGCTCTATCAGTTTGCAGGTAAATAAACAGGAGACGAGCCCATGAATACACAAACAGTTTTTGTTTTTTTTAGGACAGCATTGTGGGCACATGTGTCACTGTATCACTGTATATGTATCACAATAGGGACGATAAACAAATGCAAAATGAGCACTCGCATACAAAGTGTCTATATCCACAGTTTGTCACGGATACATAACACACACAGACACACACTTGTCTCTCTATACTGTAGTTGTGGTAATGCTAAAAAATGGTCAAAGAGAAAGCACATTCCCATTGCTTTTTAGCAAATATTGGGTGTTGGTACACTGAGATAAGCAGTAGGTGCAAAATGTAAAAGTCCAGGTCACCACAGAAGAAGAGGAGGGTGCAACCATACTTGTTCTTTTGTTTGTTGCTGCTTATGATCAATGACTTTAGTAATACTAGTATTTATTATGCAAACAATGTCAAATTCGTCACTGCTCACACTGGTGCCCTTAGTAAGTCACGGGACAAGTATGAAGACTGTCGAGCAACCCCCATTCTGTGATTAACAGACAATCACACAGATTGCATTTGTTATCCAACCAAAGCCAAAGTTGACACTGTACACATTGGCATATTCTTTTAAAAAAGAACATTCAAACGTGTAATTTGGGGGCGGCCTTATTTCCTCCACGCGAGATGGGGTGAAAGCGGACGTTTAGGTTCGAAGCCTGTCAAGTGAACAGTTATGCGATTAACAGTTGAACACACTATAATAATGTCCTCGATGGCCATTCTAAGTGCAGCTGTGGCTTAATAGGCTGGAGTATGAAACATGGCCTTTTAGCTGAGGTTTGACACTATGCAGGGATGGGTGAGAATATCGATTTGGTGATACATCGATAATCGATACGCCAGGGCAAATATCGATATTTTAATTAACAAATCACGCCCCCAAAGAAAGGTGAAATTTAAGATGCCATACAGATACAAAAACATCCAACACAGTTGTTTCTGTTTTTCCCATTTTTTTCCAAAACAAAGGGATTGTTTTCTACACTAAACGATTACAGACACCTTAACAAGGACTGGAGGCATTCATTACTGAGTGATCAATTTTTGTTCCGATACAAGTGGAAAGCTGTGACCCTTGAATGTTTTTGAATTCATTACCAGAGATCACTGGTCGAACAGTTAGTTGATATTCAGTTAGCACACATGGCCACTTCCCACAGTGCAGCAGAGGAAGTCATCTGTTCTTACTGTACATCATCCTTCCCCTGCAAACGTTAACTGCATTGTCCAGCACTATATGTAACAGATCATTCACGCCAAACGGGCAGATAGCTGCTGCTCTAACTCACGAGGGTAAAGTTCACATTAAATCCAAACGGTGTTGACGATTCGCCATGATAAACAACCGCAGAAATGTCCATTCACATTCTCAAAGAAAGAAACTGGAGCAGGAAATGACTTCAAAGTGCCAGCAGTTTGCTGGTTGTTTGAGCGGCATCAGGTTAATTGGAGAGTTGCTTTGAGACCTTGTGCGAGAAAGTGAAAAAGGACAGAGACTGAGGACTCGTTGTGTGTGTGTGTGTGCGTGTGTTTGACAGACAGCTTATCTTTTCCCATGAGCCCTTAATACTGCCAAACTCCCCTTTACAACACTTCTCACATCCAGTCCCTCTTTTGGCAGTCTCCCCACAACTCATCCCAATGCCCTTGTCATTCCATCAATACGGTAATAAGCCTTAATACTTTCAGTGGTTTACCATTTAGGTAAAGAGAAAAAAGTCCACCTTATGACAACAGTAAATATGACTATGAAGGTCATTACAACTTGTTGCTGAAAGGAGCCACAAGCAAATAACATTTCTTTCTTCTTTTCCAAATAAAATTAGATTTAGATTATTATTTTTTGCATGTCATGTTTGGACAGGTAACGATTCCTTGATCATCAGGTACGCAAATGAGTAAACGTATCGTCAACATTTAAGAGGACAGACAATTAACGTTAACCTACTTAATTTTGCGACCAAAACTCATTGGCATTGATGAAACTACAAAATCGGTTAGGGTAACATCTGAGCCTTTTAGAGAGGGGAAACAATTTATGGCAAGTGAGAAAATGAGTCTGAAATAATGTGTGTGTGTCCCATAACTTTACTTGGAAGAGATTAAACTTGGCGACTCAAATTTGGCGATATATATACAAAATAAAAGGCATGAGGTTGGGGGGTGCAAATAATGTGTATCCCTTCTATAAAATGTTTCGGTAGACGGCACGTCCCGTCTGGTGAGTATCTTTATGGCTTGTGTTGAGAAGTGCTGAATAAATGCTATAAATTATGTGATGATCACTGGAAGGGGAATTCAGAATCATTTCTAACATCATCTTAAAATTATATTTTGTAGTGGAAAAAACGGGGGTACAGAAACAAATGCTACACTCAGTACAACGTGGCCTGCATTTTGAGTCATGACGATATAACTGAATCGAGTGATGTATAAATTAGAATTAAATATTTTTGTACACACAGACTTTGGCCTCTGCATTTAACCCATCCTTACTACACCACAGTGAACACACACACAAAGCTCTGCGCTGATAAGTACTGCCCACTGCACCGCGGAGCAATTGGGATCGGGTGCCTGGACATCCATTGTGTATTATCCACAGCTGTAAAACACTGGTGTGTATAACAGTGGTCACACAGTGAGTGTGGGAAAGAAGTGGAGATGCTAATGCAGGGAGAACAGGGATACCGCCTATGTATCTTGTAAGGAGAAGTGTAGCCCATTTACCCTTGTCTCTAACACCAGTCCTCTGATATCCTGGCTATCACAATAGTACCATGGTTTTTTGCAGCTTCATTTCCTAATGAAAACATGTCAGCATTTCTTTAATCAAGACATACTGTAAGAAGCTATCCAATGATTTTCCACACCATGGATCCTGACTACATCTCCTATTGTCTCTCTGTCGTGACCATAACTGTTGCAGTTGTCATTTTCCCCATCCAGCATCCACATCGTTGCTGTAGAAAACACTTTTCGAATCCCTTTGAATGCTCTTGGGCGTGTTGGTTTAAGATGAGGAGCCTTTAGAGGCAAGATATTTTTTGCAGGCTTTAGCAGACAGCACAGATAAATGTGAAAGAGTGTGGAGCTCGCCAGGTCTACCAGGTGAGGTGCTGCTGCCGCATTAGAGGTATTACTGAGTGATGCATTGCTCTTTGGCATATCTGCCGTTACAGCAATCCTCTATAATGCAAGTGCACCTGGCTTTTACAATAAAAGTGAGGCACCCCACTAATTGGTTTGTTGCATGTTACATTTAAAGCATTGGTTATCAAGACAAATAAGAAATGCATCCCAATTTAGACCAATAAACTAAAAAATGACATTCCTTTTAATTAGCAGTTACATTTTCTGCTTTGCAAAACTTCAAGAGTTTCACAGGTTCACGTTTCAGCTCAGCTGTAGTTGCGGCTCCCGTATGCACAGTGCTCCACTCCTCGCTGAATTTAATTTGAAATAAGAAGGAACTTCCTGCATAAACACGAGTCTAATTTCCCAGTGGTCTGGAATAACAATAAAGCTACATTTCAAATATTCTTTCAATATTTTCAGTGCAGAGTCACAGGCAGCATATAAGCAAACTGCTGTGTGACTATGCTGCGGTATACATGAATAAACAGTATTAATAACTAAAATGAAGTGATGTTGTTTTTTATGTCCTCAATTCTCCACCTGGGTCTGCCATTTTTAGACTTTGGACTTTTTATGTCATGATAATTCATTCAGTTTTTCAATTTCCATTTCGATTGTTTACATGGTGTCATGATTAATATTTGCAATGTACCACACTAAGGCCTTGCTGTCAAATTTAAATATTTATTACAAAGTATAAGACGAACAGTAGTCATAGAGAGTCGTGGAGCTCTGTGTTGCGCTGAAGGTCGAGCAATCTGTTGTTAAGGTCACAAAATCTGCACTGACCTCCAGTAACATTATCACACATCACAGGACGTCACACTGGGGGCGTGGTTAAATCCTCAATTCCACATTTGCTTTCGAAGGTCGTAACGTGGTTCTTTTGATCTATATTTAATTTACAATCGAGATCATGACACCCCTAATGTTTTCTTAATGCACAAGGGAACCAAAGGATACTTTGGGACAATACTTCCCAAAATTGCTATCATCAAAACGGTATTTTTTTTAATGTTTAGATTGTGAGACACGTAGCCATCCATCCATACATTTCTCAGGAGCGGTCCTGCGACCCGAGGTCTCAGCTGACATAGGGCGATAGGCGGGGTACACCCTGGACAGTTCAT
Organism: Solea senegalensis; assembly: GCF_019176455.1. Taxonomy (NCBI): domain Eukaryota; kingdom Metazoa; phylum Chordata; class Actinopteri; order Pleuronectiformes; family Soleidae; genus Solea; species Solea senegalensis. Next base: position 18,015,692 of record NC_058030.1, read on the forward strand.
AGACACGTAGCGACAGACATTAATACTGTGTGTTTAAGAACCAAAAAAAAACGTGTCAAACTGTTCTTAAGTGATGACACCAGGGTGAATTTTTCAGCGAGTCTTGACTGGAAGGTGACTTTAACTGTACCTTGTGGAGTTTTTGACCAGTGATGCATCAAACCACTCTGCTGCTAATTTTAGCTCTGCCCCACTTCTCAGCAGTGTCTTGTCGTGATGCATAAAGAAAACAACTCTTCCAGACGCAAGCAACAAAGGACGTGCATATAACACACAGTTCAACATTTAGCCTTGAAAATGTTTTATGACAAAAGATGTTTGCTTACCCTAATGGCTTTAAACAAAGCAACGATTTATATGACGACCCCAATGGGAACATTTATCCAAAACAGTTACATTAGACCTTGAGGAATGTCACAATTGCAGAAAATAAAGAGAAATATTGCAATTACAAACTAGAGAAAGCCTCCACCAAAGCCACTCCGTTTAGCACAACAAATACAATCATTTCTTTCCAGGGCCATAAACTACATTTCCAAACAATGTCATCAAAATTCATCCATTACAGTTTGAGCTATGCTGCTCATAAACAGTCAAACAAACATTCAAACAAAGCCAAAAACATAACCTCCTTGGCGTAAGTCATAAAATCCTGAAAGTAAACTATTGTGTGTATGGAACAGAAATGATATGAGTGCATCCACAATATCTTAAAAGGGTTGTGAATTATACAATACAATCTCTTTGACCACTATTGTCCATTTGAGGGAGCTGGAATCCAGTCAGTGCACAAAATGGCAAGTGTCCAACTTTAATACTTGGGATTTTTTTTATGGGTACACTTCATACATAAATGATTCTGGAAATGGCAGCCAGGAGACTCAGTGCACCGTATGCAATCCTCTGAATATGCAGCAAATACAGGCCAAGCAAGCGGCCCACGCTCCAGCCACCCACATCTGCCACCATCTCCCTGGTCTTATGAATATTTTCATACCAAATGTCAGCATACCACCACAACACTGGACAGCTAATTTGGCTATAAAATCTATAACACACTGTCGTAACAAGGGGCTACTGAAAATTTAATAAATTTGAAAGTATATATATATCCCTTATAGGACCCCCTGGGGTATTTCGGCACCTTGGGCTGTCCTGGTACACGCAATAGATAGTGGAGGGGGAAAAATGTGGTGGGAAGAAAAGATGCAATAAAAAAATAGATCCGTATGGAGGGGGGAAAAGAAAATACTGACAGCTTACTGAGGAAAAGATGAGTAGATGAAGGGGGGGAGAAAAGGGAAGGAAGATCAGGATACAGCCAGACCAGTGTAACATAGCACATAGAGAAAAGGTTGAGGGGTAATAAAAGAGAAACAGAGAGGTGGATAGTAACATCATATTATTTTGTGCTCAGATTCTTTATTGCAGCTGCCCACAGCAAATTCTATTCCCTGTGCACTGTGAATGAAAGGTCAGTGATATGAAATCCATCTCAGATGGATATTGTCTTAGCTGCTGCTGCTGCCCATCATCCCTGGCAAGTTTAGGTATGTGACCTGCATCGATGATCCTGCAGGTGAAAGGCTGAGCCTCAGATTAAAAAAAACTGCACAAAAAAAAAAAGAAATTGATTGCTTGAGAAAGCGAGAAGTCACACCGAGGCTACAGAGGAGGCGTCGCGGTATGAAATAATCCAACATTTTCTACAGCTGTCTGTTGACTTCAGCTTTTTGTCCCCGGTAACACCCCACGCAGGGTGAAGGAGTCTCAACTGAATTACACGTAATTCTGTTTGAAGACGAAAAGGAGCAGGTCATGTCACACTACAGCACAGCGAGTCAATACAAATATATGGGCTTGTGTTGGGAGTGTAAAGGAGAGGAGAATCGATTCAACCGAGCATGGAATAAAAACTATCTTTCAGGTTCATGGTAGGGCTGGATGATGTGGTTTAAAAAAGGTTTTTACACAGTGTCTCTCATCTCCTGCCATAGTCTAATTTGCCCCACCATAAAGAGTGTTTCCTTCATTTTGCTGTACTGAAAAAACAGCAGAAACAGCCAATACAGCAAGCAAATGAGTGAACAGATTTTATTCCCAATAATGAATTGAAGCGGCAACAAAAGCCACCATACATCAACAGATAGCCGCGCACATGATGTATTGGATCTTCCTGCAGTAACTGTTTTCCACATCATACCTTTAATCCATGATTTGTATTTGTTTCATTATGTTTATGATTTGATTCACCTTTACAATAACTACCTACTGCCAGCTAAATGTTACAGTGATTATTGATTATGATCATTTGATGAATCGGTGGGATTGAAAAAAAATATTCCAGGAGTCTCCATATTTGGACTTTTATGGCCACAATGTTTCTTCAAAGTGTATTGATTTTTTTTCCTTTTGACTGAAAAAACAACACAGAAACTAAACAGTGAACTGTGGTTTTAAAAAGTAAAATATTACAGACATCTGAGGTAAAGTGCTTAAAATATACATATACCTCAATGTGTGTTTGTGCAATTTCACACACAGTCAGCTATACAAAGGATTCTGAGGTGAAGCAAGACAGTGGAGGTCATTCTTTTTGATTTTGTGTGTACCTGGTCTTCCTTATGTTGTGGGGATCTAAATCTGTTTACACAGTCACATTATGGGAACTCAAATTACTACATTTTAAGGCGAAGACATGTTTTAAAGTGAGGCTCAGGTTCTCTCCAGGACATGAATGCAAGTCAATACAATGTCCTGTGAAGTCATGGAAACCAGTGTATGTGTGTGTGTGTGTGTGTATGAGAGAGAGGGGTTTCAGAGAAACATACTGTTCCTTCATGCTCACTGAAGCACCCACTATAAATAAAGCACAAGTATAAAGAACCTGGTCTGAATTAATTGAAGACACCCTGCTACCAGACAGGCAAACATACACACACATAAGCAGGCAGGACAACATAAGCACAGAGCAACAGAGCAAGCAGGGCCTTAATGTGGAAAAAGATTAAGAAAAGGGCAGTAATGCATGGAATCAGTGGGCAAGAATAACAAGGTTCTGGCAATATTAACATCAGTTCTGGAGGGGAAACACTGATCCAACCCATGAGCAGAGACGACTGTTTTTGTGTGTTCTGGCTCCTCATTGGATTCTTCTAAATTCGTTTATAGATCCCTAAGACTGAGAGACCGATGTCACTGACCCAACAGATCAGTGATGGCTGTCAAAGTATAAAGGAATTTAACACGTATCGATAAGTATCGGTAATTATCACGACAAAATGTCCGATGGGTAAAGATTGGGTTTTTGAGTGAACGAAGCAAAACTTTGGTTAAGTTTTGGACCGAAATAAAAACAACAACACAGAAACATTGTGCAAATATGAGGCAAAAACAATCATAGCAGGTAAGTGTTGTGTCCAGAGGTCGACTGATATTGATTTTTCTATGGCCAATGCGGAGCTTAAGAAACCAGTGCAGCTGATATGGGATGCAGAAACGTTTGGGTCGATTTTTGTTTGTTTGTTTTTCCTGCATCTGATGAAATTGCTGAACATGAATAAAAAACACTTTTTAAAACAGTTGTGAAATGACTGTTTATTTCAATTATGCACCACCAACATTTTCCAATACTGTTACCAATAGAGTACAGATACTAGATTTAACCTAAATGCTTTATTGTTGTCATGCACATATAGAGATTAGGGCAGCAACTAACGAGTATTGTCATAATTGATTAATCTGCCCATTATTATCTCAATCAATTGAGGATATGTTTGGCCCATAAAAACTCCATAAAAGAATATGTAGAAAAAGTTCAATTATCAAAATAGTTGAAGATTAAGTAAGTAATTGATTAATAATCAATAAATCAAATAATTGTTGTATATAAACAATTATTAAATTATTAAATGCATATATAAACATAGTCGGAGAGCAATATCCAGAGAATAGGAGGAGTATATATATAAGTAGAAAGCTAAACAAATGCAGCATTGTAGCTGCTGAGGATCATGAAATATATTTTAAGTATCCTCCATCAATAACCTCAGAGTACACTGTGCTTGCTCTGATTTTCCCCTGACATCTTACATATTCAAACAGCAACACAGTACGATGCTTTCCAAACCACACACATTTGTCTCCACAGCTAACGGCACGAGCGTCTCATATGCCAACACGCGGGGGAGACGATCATTATTAAAAAAAAAGGGACTTTCTCCATCCACCTAAGCGTCTGAATTTAAAGCACAACAATCATACACTAAACGCGGTGCACGTTTAGAACGCCTGGACTTGAATCGCAGCAGAAAAGTTATGTTATGTGGCATTTTATGCGGCTAAAATCAAAATATCATGACCAGATCAAGACAACCAGGCTGATTGCTGCCAGCTGACTTCCCTGGGAAAACCTAAAAAAGTATTTCACACCAACCTCAGAAATAGAGAGTGGTTAATTTTCAACAGCATCGCCCGCAGCAGTGCTCAGCTCCCGAGTTATTCTCTTCCTCAAAATAAGGACAATATAGCAACATCAACACACAATCATCTTCCAGGAGTGTATATAACACAGATACTATTTTAGTTTTTCTGCACCGCATCGACTTTCTTAGACACAAACGCAGTGCTGTTTTCAGTCAACACACCAGAACAAACAAAAGTTTTCTGACCTCCTACAGCTCACGGCATCTTTCCAAATATTGAAGGATAACTATGACTTCACAGAGCATGACTGGTACAACATACAGCCTCTATTCCACAAGACCCCAGACACACGCACACGCACACGCATGCCCCTCACGCCCTACAAAATAAAGCCAGCTGCACTACACAGGTTTTGCCTGGAAAGATGATTGACTGGTGGTGCAGAATGAGGCTGTCTGGGGTTTGAAGCACCGCACAAGCCCTCTGTTGTCTGTGTGCAGAAATGCAAACAAAATATGTTCAAGCAGAATATGAACTTTACAGCATGGCTGTGCTGCGCTTTAGCTACCACACAGCTCAGTTCTTTGTGTTCTTTGCGCTTTCCAGAATTGAGGTTTGGATGAAAAAGCCTTGATAATGGGAAAAAAACTATAACATATCTGTTAATGCCACATTTATTTCTGGTTTCAGCAGTAAATCTACGGCTCCCCCACTGGGATGTGGCCACCCAGCAGCTAATGGTATGTAGAGGGGAGGAGCACTAACAAACTCTATTAAAAACATCAGCCTTGTTTAAGAGGCTGCATTATTGATGTGTGGTGTGAAATAGAACCAGTGAGAGAGAAAAAGGAGATCAGCATAAGCGACAATGCACATTTTTGGACTAAATTGAAAACTTATTAATGTATATGCAGAATCAGGTCTGCACAATATATTGAGCATGCATCCTCATCTTAATGTGCACATTTATACACAGCTCCAGTTTCAACTAGCAATACCCAACGTTGCTAGTTGAAAACCATAACATCAAAATGAGCGAAGAAAAGTAGAAACATGATGTAAAGAAGGATATAGTGTCAATGTAAAAATGTTTTCCCATAAAGCTTATTGACGTTGAATGCCCCACTTCCCTGTCAGAGTTGACCGAGTTGGTGGTCTGCCACTTTAGACTTGACATAAAACCAATGATCCTAGTTAGTCTAGGATCCTTGGTTTTATGTCATGATAACTCATTAAATTAAATTCCAATTGTCTACATGGTGTCAAGAGTCATATAATGTCCATCACTAAGGCCTTATTGTCAATGTTTTATGATTTATTAACAATATGAATGTAACAATAACCAGTAAATGCTTAAATCCAGGGTTTTTCCACCATAGAATAAGGTCACCTCTGATGCTACAAACACTCCTACAGCTAGTTATCGCTTTAACGCGAGTTGAATTTTTTTCATAATCGAATATACTGTATATCACAACCTAACATAACAGAAAGGCAATATTGCAATGTCAGTGTTTTTCTACTACCTCTTATGTATTAAGGTAAGTATTTCTTGGCCCTATTTCTGCATCCTTACATTATGGACATACAGTATACACCACGCGGCTCTCTGGCAGCATGATCACTGCACCTGTTGTTTCATTAGTGTCGGCCTCATTATGTATTCAGCAGCCTCTCTTTTATCAAATAAGCCTTGAAATAACTGCCTTATACTGCTTTTTGCTTCTTTGGAACAATGACTGGCCAAATTAGCCTGCCTTGGAATAACAAGATCCCATTAATCACACACTGCTCCTCGATTAAGCTGGGATCACACATTACGTTGAGCCTGTAATCCCATAGCATCAGTGTATGTTTATGAGTCCATCTACGGTTAATTACAATGTAGAGTAAAACCTACGTTAAAGGAATTACAATGGAAACTCAATAATGTGGACATAAAACCTAGCATGGTACTGTGAAGGTAACATTATGCTTATGCCGTGACAGTATAATGTATTTTCCAAAAAGCTTCTTTTTTTCCCCTGCTTTTTGTTGCCATTTCTTCTACCCACTTGGCTTGAGTTTCAGGGAAGCAATTGTCCATCTAATCCTTTATGAGATGACAGTGGCATTTTCAACAGCATCCCAGCCTATTAACATCACCTTGGGATTACCTTCACAGAGAGGAGGTGCTGATAGAAATGTGGAGGATGAGGAGGAGAAGGAGAACGATGACTAAAATGAGATTAAGTTTTTGGCAAGCTATACTCACCCCATAAAATCTGACAAAAAGAACACGGGCAGACAAAAATGACAAGACGGGACACAGAGTGTGACCACAGAGGTGGTTACTCGGGTGCAAACAGTGCCAATCAGATACATGTGTTCTTACAGGCTTGAATTCCTCATCAGTCCTGAGGAGGAAGCGTCTGCTGTCATTTATCAAACATTTATTCCATTAATTCCAACTCTTTTCTTTAGCCCATCAGCGACACAAGACTCAATGTCAACACTCCCCTGCATCTCTTTCACCCTGTGGCTGTGTAAGAGCACAGAAGTAACGGCACATCCCCCATTACGCCACAAGACCCTTTACCGAGCAAATTGGCATTTCTGTAGAGCCAGCCAGATTGTGGGAAATGATGCAGAAATTGACATGGAGGGAAAAAAATGCCAGGGTTTGACCTTTCATTACGCGTAAGAGGCTCATGTTTTGCATTTTGCTTTTAGTCACAAAGCACCACGCTCGGAACATAACATCAAAAAACAACTACTACAAATAGAGGAATCATATTTCCAGAAATGCTTCATAAGAAAATTAAAAAAAAAAACACTCATACAGCACAATCGTACAGCGCTTCAGCGTTGATAAGCAAGATCGTGATAGGCAACTTAAAAGCAGCACTGATTAGCGATTGTTGTTATTTTCCCTGTTTTGTCTCTGTGAACACAAACGATGTAAAATGATTTGTATGCTACGTCTTTCATCTGAAATCTGGCTCTGTCAAGCAAAACTCTCAGAGCTGAGGAAGCGTTTGCATTTAGAAACATGTATCCCATCAAACTGCTGAACAACCTAGTTTTTTAAGCTGCAGAATTAACTTCAGAGACTTTTCCTGGGCGTTCCTTTGTGTCTTGTCGGACTGAAACGTGTTTGTAGCTGTCTCGCTTTACTAGAACAATGTTGTTGTTGCCTCTGTCTGTCTTAATATAAAATTAATCAGTTCCTGTGTGAGAATGTCATTGGGCAACATGTGACCTAGACACTGGTATACCGATTATTCAGCATTGTAGGAACTAATTTGACAATGGTTTGAATGTGTTTGTATTTAAAAGTTACATTTCATTTAATGAAAACTATGTTTTTGAAGTGGAAAATGAACAATTAAGCCCTCTTAGCATTCACAGGTTCATTCTGCACCACAGAGAGTTTGAACTATAGCAGAGAATACAAGAGAAGATGATGAGAGAAGCAAGAAATAAAAGTTAGAGAAATTGCACGCTTTTAGTTAAAAAGCGCCTCAGGGTAGAGAACGTGATAAAATGATGGAAGTATGGGTGCACAAAAAAAAAAAAACAAGCACAGACTTTTTGTCTGTCTTCAAGTCTGTGTATTACCAAGTAATGAACTCCTAATTGTGTAGCCAGGCCATGGAGTCTCTGCAGGGGTTGAAACACGGTGGGAAAGAATTATATCTGCCAAAAACATTAGTGCAAAGACTGCATTAGAGGAACAGAAATTGAGAAAACGGGCGAATGGGTGAAAATAATGCCAATGTCCTGTGCTCTTCATCTCTCTCTCTTTCTTTCTCTCTCTCTCTCGCTATGTCTGCCTTCTGTCCCTCTGTTACTCTGTATGATATAATATCTATGCAAATGAATGGTAATGAGTCAGAAATGTAACAAGTCATAATGCAAGGCCTTGGTTCAAAAGGTAGCAGGTGTACGGTTCCCACCGTGGCAGCTCATCGTGTAACTAAAGGTCATTCCAATAACATTTGGGTCTACGTGCTATTTGTAAAGGCCAACGTAGACACAGAAGTAACGAGACAGGAAAAGACATGAGCATCAATGAGAAAGGTCAAGAGAGCATTAGGTGACCAACAAGCAATTACTGCCACATCAATGACTTCATACCAATCTCATTCTCTCCCCTCAGTGCAAGATAAAAGTGTATTTTTTCCATGTGTTCATCTACTCGACTGTGTTTATAAATAGATAAACACAGTCTTACAGTATTAATTAGTAGGAATTCCCTGATCAGCGGTTTTGGCCAACAATCCTGATCCACTCTTTTCACTATTGAGTATCTGCTGATACCGAGTCCCAACCCAACACATTTGTTTGACTAGATAACAGAGCGGCACAGTACCTACTTTCTACCCTTCCCTGGTTACAATGTGAATCGGTGTGGACTACAGTGTACATAAATAGCATCTGTTCTTATTATTCATCTATCATTCATCCAAATCCAAATCTTGACATGATCGCAGTGTTGACGGCCACCATCTTTGCACTCTGCTGCCATATAGGGCTTTACTTCCTCTCTGAGAGATCAACCACATTAGCCACACCTATAATTCTGTTATACACACTTAGAGCCTAAGACCTTAATGCTGTCATGGTAATAGCTAAAATGTACTCTCACGCTAGAATGAGAAAAAGCTTCACACTTTCATAGAGCTTGTATTATGAAAGCCAACATTTTCCTCCTTCACTCCAGAAGCTCAGTACTTTTGATGTCCATATCAGGCTCACGCTCAGCATTGAAGCGTGTGTGTATTTTCCCCCAGGACAACATCAGCATCTACTTTCAAATTGTTCCATTTGAGTCAGTCGTTCTGATGCCTGTTCTTCGCTCCAATAAAAATATTCGAACGATGCTGCTTTAGAGGTTTGCTGATCAGGTGATTTAATGTGCATGATGTGCTGATGTGTGCAATATGCATGAGTGTGTGTGTAAGTGTGTGCGCAAAATAAACTCACAGGGTGTCTTTAAAGTGACCGTATGTCCTATTATGTCCGTCCTTGAACATGGAGGCGCATGTACATGTACACTTGCCTGTGGCCATAATATTTATTGTCTACGTGTGTGTCTGCAGAGGTCAGTCAAGGAGGAAACTATTATAATCCATTAAAAGCAGTTGATGTGCTGCTGCTTCAGGAAAGATGAGCTCCAGACCCATGGTGGATTAGATAGAGGTGGGGAAAAACATGAGTTTAAGATGTGCCTTCCTGGTCCTGTCTACACTGTAAGGCTTTGGCAGCTTTATTTGAGGCTACATGGACAACAGACACTGTTACAGTGCAGGACATCAAAAGTCTCTAGACTGCACTGAACATTTATATAAAGCTTGACTGAAGCCTTCAAAAGGTTCCACCAATCCTTCATTAAGTTTTGGAAGAGGACAGCCAGCCTGGGGAATCATCTTGGGCATATCAGAAATTAGTCAAATTTTAGGCCTGCAGCTTCCCATTAGAGCACTCTGCATAGTGAAAGACTCAATGGACTACATGCACGGAACGTCACTTACAACTTTCGCTAAAATATAAGGCAGTTCTTCAACATCTAGCCAGTTGTTAAGGGGAAACTTGAAATTTATTAAAAAAACAACTACATTATATTACATTCAACATGACCTAAAATGAAAAAGGTGTTTAAATGGCAGCATCTTGAGGGACAAAAGCAAAGCACTGTTGCATCCCTCTCTGCACATTTTCGCCTAATTACTACTAAGTAATTCATCGCTAAATATTCTTAGTAACTCCTGCAGACACCTACTGTAGATCATCTCCGCATATTTGGCTGACAGCTTAACAGAAATAGTCGGGCTAGCTTATTGAAAACCAAAAGGTCTCATCTCTGACACATAAGACCAAATGTGATAGTTTCTGCCTAGTAATAACCTTAGCTTGCAGGACTGAACCTTTTGCCCTCTCCCACTCTTCAAACACAAACAAACCTCCACTTTCACTGGCCAGCCCATACTGCTCTTCTTGTGATATTTTACCAGGATTACTGGGCTTTTTTTCTTCAATAACTTGCCACAAAGCAGTTATTGGGTTTCTTTCCTTGGATCCTCCTTTTAAATTGTGCTACTCCCATACAATCCCTTTAGTTTCTTCTTTGTGAAACACCACCCTGCATTCCTTAACACAGCCCCTTGGAGAGAGAGAACAAAAAATTGTAAATAGCAAAACAAGAATGCAAAGAGCAATCCTTCAAGCCATAGTTGAGGAATTCCTTACACATAACTGGCTTCAGGAGTTTCTCAGGCCTAAAAGTAACAGGTAGCCCCATGCCTGCTAGCAACCCTCTAATCTGCTCGCCCCTGGCCTGCTCCAGTGTCCGGTGAACCTCTGCTGATGTCTCAATTAATAGTTTGCCTGCTGCATGCTCCAGAGTCAGCAAGCATCCAAACTGCAATCCCGTTGGCTTTCCTTCGGCCTTCAAACCTCCAGCATGCTGGCCTTTATTATGCTGGTCCTCAACTTGCATTTTCAGCTTTCCTCTCCATCCTGCTTGCCCTGACCTTGACCATGGAGACCCCTGAACAGCCTTCTTTCGACACCCAGGTCCCCATTCAGATCCAGAGCTGGCTGACCCATCCAAGATCCAGTTGGCTCCAGTGTCAGGAGTCCTACACCAATGTCAAGTCTACACTTGCACTGGGCGTTTCGGCTGACATCCAGTCTACTACTATATCAGGGACCCCAGCTGATGTCTCATTTGTTGGCATGTCTCAGAGTTGGCAGCCAGGCTGACACCAGCATCGTATTCCATCCCTGTTCTGCCATTCGTCTGGGCAACTCTACCTCATTCCAGTCTCCTGTTGTTTCCTGTTGTAACCCCAGCCTAATTCCTGTTAGTACTGGTAGTACAACTACTATTGACCACTGAACTGCATTTGGGTGCTAGCCTCTTGAACTGTATAGCACCAGTCTGCCACAAAATATCAGTGGTTAAAAATAGATGCAAGCATGAGGTGCAGGGACCTTTTTGTCAACTTTGTTATTCACTGAACATGTTAAATGGATTCATTTTGTGGCCTAGTGCTGGGGGCTGCTGCCAAGTCATGGTTGACAGGGAAGCAGCATTAAGGCAATTAACATAGGCTTTGCATTTAATTTTGGCTGGCTCAACTTCCTCTGTAAACAGCAGGCGGGATCAGGTGATTAGTTTCTGTGAGGATGAGCACCTCGCCTCCCCTGGTTCCCATCCAAGGGAAGATTACCCTTTATGTATATTGTGCATACACACACTGCATCTTATACATACAGCACACAAACACACACAGCAGCTCAAAGGCACGATCTCTGCTGAAGAAGAAGGAAAACAAGCACAGATGAATCAAAGACTGTGCACACTTGAAGCAAGCGGCAGAGAGATCAAGGGGATAAGACATGTTTGTGACATGGTAGAGGTGGAGTCATGTCTTCTTCTCACATTAACCTTCTGTATTACTTCACTTCTCCCTCAGACAGACAGGGAAATGATCCCTGCCTGTCTTGACCTATTTATACAAAGACTAATTCTTTTGATTCAGCTCCATTTAATGAGTAGGTTTTAGGGTATTTAATAATGAGAAATTCAATATAAATATCAAGGGGTCTCGAGTCAAAGCTCTGAAATTAATTGCGACAAATAGGCAATTATATCAAGACGGCTGAACTGAGATCGATCCCATTGGTTTATTTATGCATTTGCCTGGAGATGTAGCACTAAGTGCATAATAGCTTTTATGTCCCTTGATTGGAAATTCACCTAAGAATTTACTAAATCAAATGTGTGTCAGTGAGCACACAATGATAGGAACACAAAATTCACATCTCTCCCATGTACTTTTACCTAGAGATATGGGGAGGCACTAGAGGAAATGAGGCTTTACCTCTCTTCTACTCTTGCTCCGCGATGCATTGCTATATACCACTGCTCTCAGTATTAGATTACTGAAATAGGGCAGAGAAAGGCATGACATTTTCTCACTTAAACCTGCAAAAGATTATGACGAATAAGACACAGTTATATAGTTTTCAGAAGGGGAGAAAAGAAATTCATTCCACTCTGCACATTACTGAAATTTCACACTCTGCCACCTCAATTATAACTGTGAGTTTCATTTCAGTAAATGGATTGTTTCATGAGCCAGCACTTCTTGCCAGTGAATCCAAGTCTTTGGATTCTATCACTGACCCATTGCAGCCCTAAACCGTTGTGTTGTGTGTACTACAAGCCGTAAAGTGTCCCACCACAGGGCCCCGTTTATTATCCTAAAATGTGTCTAATTTCGCTGATAAATATATTTACAGGAACGTCAGAAAGTTGTCAATCACATATTGACGCTGTTGGTGCTATGCACACAAAGCACACAAAGAAAGACACAAACAAATGTCTGCGTGATTGCAATCAGTCAGTCTTCAGTCAAAGTTGCTGTTTTACCATGATTAGATGTTTGGGAAATTGCATCCAATTACAGCATCCGAAGCCAGAAGATGAAGTTCGGTCACTCACTGGAATGCTGAAATTGCGATCGCAAAACAATTATGTCTGGGCCTGAAGGAACGTCTACATGAAAGCTTAGTGCAGCACATCAATCGCTACAGACACTGAAATAGAGGATGATCTGTAAATGGAGAAACTATTCTAGACATTTAACCTGTTACCATCTAACCTGGTACATATAACCTCAAGGTATAGGGTACACAAAGTCATTTGCATTGTCTAAGAGTTGCATTGATTATTTGAATATCCAAACATCTATTTTCAAAGTCATATTCATCTCAGACATAAAGGGACAAATCCAATAAAAATTTAGACTCCACTATGTAGAAACCACTAGCTGAATATTTTGAAAGGGATCAACCAACAAATGGCCCGGTATAATCCATGTTTCTCTCTGTGTTTTTGTTGACCTTTAAGGTAGTGGTTTGTTTGGTTTGACAGAGGGATGTTGGAATTTCAGACCAAAATAGCCTGTCAGTGTCCACACTGGCTGCCACGGTGGCTGTAGACGCAGTACAGCAAATGACTGCTGATCACTGGGGACAGCAGGGGAGCCAGCTGTCAGCCTGCCAGGGTTCCTTCTCTGTCTGACAGCAGAAAAAGCAATACAGGGGACACATACAGTGGGTCACTCTCTGAGGCGGCACCGTGGATGAAGAAAAAATTGGGGGAAACAAAGGTGACTGGTCAGGACAAAAAACACCAGCCTTGCAGTGTAAAATCTTAACCAAACACTTTATAGCTCAATCGCTGGGTCGCAATTCAGTGTTTGGTTCATTCACAGTCTGCGATTCTAGACTGCATGCATCAAGATGGGTAAACAAGGTCAAGGTCAGCCGCCTCAAAGGCCTTAAAACTTTGGACCACATTCAAAAATACCCTAACAGCAGTCCAGCTGGCTGCTGACTGTACACTCTCAGTCAAATCAAATCAGTCAGTCTGCTGATTCTCTGGACGAATCTTCACCCAGACATTCAATTTTCAGCTGGCTACAGCGGTTGTTGCAGTTTATATCCACAAAGAATGGTGCAGAAGCTGCATTTGAATCCGGACCTTATTATCGCTATGAAATTACTTCACATTAAAATACACAAAAATGTCAGCTGCTTGACTAAGCCAAACAAGGATAGCTGACACTTCTATCCAATTCCCCACTTAAATTAAAAGTCTAGCACAAACTGTATGGTTGACTTTTCAAGGAATAACTACACTGTGTTTAATGTACATGATTTTAGTTAAGTATTGAGCAATTGACACAAAGAAAGATTTAATTACTAGTATTCTATATAAAGAACTCCCTATGGTTAAGAAGCAGGTTCATCTTAAGTTTTTCTCTTGGCACCAAAGACATGGTCGGTCAATACAAAGTAACCATCAGGATTTGACCAAGCTTCTGCATTAAGCAAATGAGGCCCTTGCCTAAAGTACATATAAAAAGCTTTTGCCAATACACGCTAAACATACTTGAGTGTAATAATGTTACAGACTGGACTTTTATAACACAATACTGCATTACATACATTTAGAGTTGAAACAATTACTCAATGAATCGATTACTAAATTAATCGTCAACTATTTTGATTATCGATTAATCGGTTTGAAACTTTTTTTTATGCTTAAAACAAGATTTCTGATTGTTTCAGCTTCTTAAATGTGAATATATTCTTAATTTCTTTGCTCCATATAATAAAGAAATCATTAAAACCTCAATCATTTTGGTATGTGGACAAAAACAAGACATTTGAGGACGTCATCACTTCCAGGTTTGACCAACACTGATCAACATTTTTCATCGTTTTCTGACATTTTATGGACCAAGCGATTACTCGATGAATCGAGAAAATACTCGACAGATTAATCGATTATGAAAATAACCGTTAGTTGCAGCTCTATTGTCAAGTGCATCATAAAATTCCACATTGCCCACTGCTTGGAACTTCACCATATCCTTAACCAGACAGAAGTGATAAGTTCCCAGACACCGAATTTCCACCTTGTAATATAATATGTTCAAAGACAAAGGACGGTGAATCTGCTCAAACAATCTGATTGACACACTATGGTCAAATATCCAACAACATACAAGTTACCTCTGACAGGAAAATAATGAAACAATACTGAATTCTACAACAGATAATGCTGCACTGTCACCAATGTCTGAAACTAGACTCCAGTCATGTGGTTTTGTTTAACAACTCTGTGCACTAAAGCCACACTGGCCCTCTTTAAACCCAGGCCTCCTCTGTGCAACTATGGCTGGAAGCATATCAACCATGACAGCCAGTGCAACATCGTTCTCTCTTGCGATCTCCTTCCCGTTTAAAAGACATTCAAAGATAAGTGCAGACACACAGCAGTTTATTGTCCCAACTGGACTGTCCCGACCACGGTGCAAAACCAAAAGAAACAATAAAAGGAGACAATGTGATTCTCTATCTTGGTTCAGTGGGAGAAAAAAAGTAGTTGGCATGATGGCTATGAATGTGAGTATCATAACACTGGCCTCTGTGGTACAGCCTGGTAACACGGGGAAGGTAATGGAGTTTGTATTTGTGCCGACTGATAAGATGCTTGTTATTGTGTTATTATTATTTGTCTCATATTAGCTTGGATAGGTTTCATCCAAAATACAACTCTGTGAAGCCAGATATGGGAATGGATTGCTCTGTGAATTGACTTAATATATAAATAGTAATGGCCCAATTCGCCAGCTGTGTTTATCAGCTGTGGGATTAAAAAAGAAACCAATACACCACACATAATACACCTAGTTGGGGAAATGTATGTATGGTGTGTCACCACACACTCATTCTCTCTAAAGGAAGGCTGACCCTGGCACCACTGGGTACTTGACCAATGTTATAAAGCTTTTTTTTCTTTGATAAGTTTGTATTTATGCAGAACACGATCCTGATCTTTAACAAGCAATAATCATCTTGTGGTGTTGTGGGAAATAACTGATGCAAAACGAATTCATCTTTCTGAGTTTCTACCTCAAATTATTTATATCAATAATTCCCCCAGTGTGTGGCTGAACAAACCAGCTGAAGAGCTCCAATATGTTTCCTGGCTGCACAGTACCACACTGTAAACTACCCTTGTTTTTGTTTTTCTTACTGCACGATAATATCCCTTTGTGTGGCTAAATCTCATGTTACATAATAGAACCAATTTATCTCATGGGGCCCTAAAGGTGAGTACAAGGCTGCAGTGTATGGCAAAGCTTCAGTGTAACGTCAAATAATCTACTGTTTACTTATGCCCAGTTTAGCAAAAAATATCAAACTTCTACGGCACAAAATTCTGCTCATTCTACTCAATTCCTACATATTTAATTGGTCTTATTATTTACAGCACTGACTCTGCATGGGATGATATTTCTGCCAGAAAGGATTCCCATACCGCCATATGTAAATACCGTGTTCATTATAGGTTTTGAGTTTGAGACGTAATCGACCTGTAAGTCATACTGAATGCAAAATACTGCTGCAAAATGCCAATATTAAAAATGTTATTTGTTTGCATGTAGGTTAGAGCAGTAGCCAGCAGTAATGACCTGTGAGAGGATGAGTTTGGCTGATAACATCTACAATTTATTCCAACTGATATAGACTTGGACACAATGCAACACACAGCCAAGCTAATTATTACCCCGGCCAGGCTAGGAGCTATTAAAAAGACTGAAGTACAAGTTGTTTATACAAAGTTGACAACACATAAACAACACTTAGGTAAATAAACGGATATTCTGGTGGAAAGTTTCTGACATCAATCATGCGTATGTGCTCCTTCAATAACGGGAAAGTTGGGTGGGGTTTGGCAGCAAACACTAAAACTCTGTTCCAGACTTGATATAATGATACTTATACTTCACTCCAGCTGACACTGATGAAAACATATGTATGTGCCGGGGCTGTAACAATCAAACGCAGATTTGTATCCGTCTACAAAATTAATCAGTAATCATTTTGACGACATAATAACCTGTTTGAGTAGGTCAAACAGGTTCAGGTAACTTCAACATCTTAAATGTGAATATTTTTCTGGTTTCTTTGCTTGCTCCTCTATGATATAACGGCACTCAACATTTTTCACCATTTTATGACATTTTATGGACCAAGCAATCAATGAATCAATATGACGATTAACAGATTGGTCAATGAAGAAAATAGTCATTCATTGCAATCATGGAATATGCCTGTGTTTGACAGAGGTTGTGGTAAAAGAGCATAATGGACATTGCAGTACCTGTTTAGTTTAGTATATTAGGATTCACACAACATACTGTAGGTGGTTCAATGACAGTAAAGATTGAATGGTTTCACCGTCACACTATAAAAACACACTAAAAAGTAAGTCTGGCATCTTAACCTTAGTACAAGGTACTGTTCATGAACTCTGTAAATTAATGAATACCTAAGTAAACATTTACATGCACAATGCAAGCTTGAACAGTAATAAAGGTAGATTGTTTCTTCCACTAGTTTTGTCTGGCCAAGAACTTATAAAGAACACATAAAGGCAGATATTGTGGTTATAGTTTTGTGTTTTTGAAAGTGTATGTAGGAGATACTGACTTATAAACCGACTTATGGACACTGACTTTGCCAAGCGTCTCAAGGAAACAACCTAGGACCTGTACACTCGCCGTCAATGACCGCAAGGCTGCCAGCGAGGGCAGAAAGAAAAACAGGTTATAGCCACTTAAGAAAAGGCTCACCATATAAATGTAACCGCCCGCTGAAGTCTGCGATAACTTTCTGCCGTAAGCCATTTTCACAGGCAGAGAAAATCTATGATTTTTATATCTCTATACGTGAAATGTTAATTCATTGCGGCCTTCTTCCGTAAGTTCAAGTGTTAATTTGAGCGTGTGGTGTCTTGACTAAGGTTTACTTAAGTGACACAAACTTGCCAAATAAAGCAGCAGCGGGCCAGCACCTCCAGTGTCCCCATGAAGCAAAATTGCTGATTTTCTCTATGGACTTTGGTGCATGAGGTTTACAAACTTCAGTTTTCCTAACAAATAAGTAATAATTACTGTCTGATGGCAAAATAAAGCAGAAGACACATACTTGAGATTTCATGGACTTATGCATGTGTAGGTATTACAAGGTGAGTCTTTTGTTAAGTGGATAAAATCAATATCATATCATACGTCAAATGTATGATATTGCAACTTTTCCTGATATCGATTCGACCTAATAAGCATTTCGTTTGTCAGCACACTGACAATGATGACAATACAATTGCATGGTTGTAAAAAAAAGTTGCACCAACTGTTGTGTCCTGAGTATAAACTCCTGTGTGTCCTCCAGTGGGCCTCAGCTGTCATGGAGGAGAACAGATTGACTTGTCAACACTAACCTGTCAACAGCATAACCTCTCAGTCATAACTTAGGCTGCATGGGGGGGGTGAAACGACCTGCTCTCAGAAAAACACGTAGTGGATGGATATGGAGCATGTGGCAAAAAAAGCAAAACAAATCTCCTCCTCTCTGAGAAGTGGGGACAACATGCACAGCTCAAAGCTTTGGACAGACAGACGGACACGGACTATTTGCGAGACTGCTCCCACAGTTCTCCACACAGCAAAGCCTCTGTTCAGTCGCTACAAAGGAAACGCCGGATAACTTCTTTTTCGTAGCGTTTGAACGAACTCGACGAAGTAGACCAAAGTAAGGGGATTGAACCTCCACCACACCGCAAAGTCTCCTAAGAAGACTTCACATTCCCCCTCCTCCTCCTCCTCACTGAAGCATGTCACGACAACCTTACTTTACGTGTGTTTCAAATACACATACATGCTTTTTAAACTTACCAACTGTTCTTGAGCCTGACCCCGAACCAAGCAGGAGGTACCAGATCCACATCATACGGTCTCCTGTAGCCACCAGCAGCCCCGGCCTGCCCTCGCTGTAACTGCCCCGCCGCGGGGCTAAAAACTGGGGGCAAAGAAGAAAAACTTGTGCGATGTAGCTTCACCGTCCTATCGTATTCTCCAACTTTGACTCCTTTTTTCCCTCTTCCGGTAGAAGTAGGAGCGCATTTGGCGTGAGAGAGGCGGGTTCGCGTTGGGACAGCGGTTTGTCTGAGTCCGGTTAGGGGAGGGGGGAGTTTACCCTGGCTGGAGCTGGAAGGGGCTTCGGGTGGCGGCAGTCTGGCTGGAGAGGCTCGCTCATGTGCTGCTGCTGCTGAGAGGCGGAGTCGGAGGCAGAGAGCCGGAGAGCAGAGGTCGATTACCCCGGGACAACGGTTGCCAAACTGCGGACTTGGGACCGTTACAGTGCCCTAATATGAAAATCAGGAGTTCTTATGACAGCAACAGTTGTGGTGTTATTTTACACACTTTACTGAAGAGGAAAATACTGTAAAAAAAACAAGAAAA
Source organism: Solea senegalensis (assembly GCF_019176455.1). Taxonomy (NCBI): domain Eukaryota; kingdom Metazoa; phylum Chordata; class Actinopteri; order Pleuronectiformes; family Soleidae; genus Solea; species Solea senegalensis. Next base: position 18,034,990 of record NC_058030.1, read on the forward strand.
TTAAATGGGAACATGGTAAAAAAAAAATATATATTTATAGTTTTAAAAATATATATATATATTTATAAGCTCACTAATATGACTTCCCACAGACTGTAAATAAAAATGGTCTCAAGAGTTCAGAAAATTTAACCAAATGCAGAAGTGTCTGCAACCTGCATTCTCTTGATTGACCATCAGGGGGCAAATTATTCTGTATATTATTCAAACAAAGAAGAAAGCTTGAAAATAAAAGTTTTAGGTCCAATCCGTGATATTTAATGGTGAGACCAATCATGTATTTTCTTGAATGACCGTAGGGGGCAACTCCAGTGGTTTCAAAGTTAAAGATTTACTTCTTTGTACAAAATGTCCCATGTCAATGCAACAATATGACAAGAAAACAGGGAAAACAAAAAATATCAAAGTTCATCTACAAAAAAAACTGAAATCAGAAGGGAAAAAATACAGTCAGTGCATTTATGAACAATAAAGTGCTACTTCAGTTTGAGTTGAAAGTCGACAGGTTCTGAAAAGAGGTCAGTTTGCATTATATTCTATCTATGAGAAAATGATCCGAGTTCTCCCCTGATTTAAAATGTCAGTAAACCCTGTGGTGACATTTATGGTCTAAATCGTTCGTTTCAGGTTCATTTCAATACAGCGAGACGTCCATTTTGTAAAGAATTGTCCCATTTTGAGTCGAAACAGACGATAAAGCTTGGCAACTGATTAACTGCTATTACCATCTGATAGGTGTGTGGTTGTGGGTGTCTGGCTCACTTCAGTCAGGCTTAACCCCGCTGCTACTCATTTTGTCACTTCAGGTTTAAAAAAAAATAAAAGAAAGAAACCCCAACATGGTATGAGCCAAAACACCTAAATCCAGCCTTCAGAACGGGCTGTCACTTGAGTTTTTATTGATTTTCGATTTCCTCAGATACAGCAGTGACTGACCAAGCTATGCATACTGTTTTAAAAAGAGTCTAATAAATCAGTTAAGCCAGAAAAGGGATGCCAGAAGACTAAAATTGACTCATCTCGTAAAAACAATGACCCTGAAGGCACCAAAAGATAAAAATAAAGAGAAAATATTTTGGCTGACAGCACCGACAACAAATAATTTCACAGTAAATGCTGCAGATCAAACTGATGTGTACCCACACTGTACTATTATTATAACACTGTATTGTATGCATTACAATGTAGTTATAAAGCAGCAATAAAAATGGCAGCCAGATGCTCACTATAATGCAAGTATTTCATAATGGATGTGGTAACAGAAAGCATAGGAAAAATCTGTTTAGAGCTATCTTTTTTTAACATATGGTTTACCTTGATGAAAGTTAAACATACAAATACGTGCAGGATAATCAAAGCATGAATGAACTTTCAGTGTTGACACACAAAATGAGCGGTTTCTCCCTTCTCATTGTTCTGGTTTTGTCATAGACCAGAACTCCGTTCAAGTAACTTTCACACAGCGTGTGAATTTTAATGTCGAACAATGCAAACAGAGCGCCGCCCAGGCAAACACACAGAGATAAGGGAGAGATAAAGGAAAAAGAAAATGGCTTATATTGTTTTCATGCCAATTTACGGCGAACTGAATTAGAATGACACGGAGGGGAGAGAACAGGAGGCTTCACCTATCACAACCTCTTCTCTTTATCATAGAACTGCAGCTGTCAGCAGACAGACAACCTTTTCTTAAACAAAACCCTCTCTTATGATAGCCGTATAACCTGGGGGCATGTGATTGGGATGAGTCCCAATATCTGACTCATCCTGCTCACTTAATAATCATTCACACACTGCCATATCAAGCCAAAGCCTCATGCGGAGTCAAAATCCAGGGGAGGAGGAGCTGGCACAGCCGTCAGATCTGTTCAAACTTAAGATTCCAGCTCCAGCTACAGCAGGAGCCTGTTTTCCTCATATCCCTCCTTTCCATTGTTGCCTGTAGGGCCTTCTGTTTTTCAGTCTGTTACATGACGAGTCCTGATGGTGGAGCATAAAGTCTGCATTTGGCAGGTATGAATATTTAAATGATCTCCAGATTTAACAAAGGAAGACACGAGTCTCCTCAACCCGAATCCTACAGTACAATCAGCACTAATGCTTGTTGAGCAGGAGGAAGATTTGTCAGTCAATGTTAAATGGATTTCAGTCTGTTCCCCCCCAGAGTTGTCATTAATGTAAATGCTACGCTGCCTCACAAATTATACAGACTGAGCCATGAACCACTACGGTATAATCAGGGTTTTTTTTTTGGGTGTCTCTGCGCGCAGGCTGCAGGAACAAAAGCAATAATGGGCTCATCTACATTACTGATTGACACAAAGTGTCCCAGTTATATCCATCATTTAGTTTGGGCTATCTATAAACAGCTCGGATCAAATTAGCCGCTGGCCAACAAATCGACTCATTAGGGTACATTATACACTAATATGAAGGCTGCTATTGATTTAATCATGGGAGGAACCCAATTAGTGGCCACATTTGTAAAATTACTCAAAGGTAGTAAATGATATGATTTGCGGAGAGAGGAAGTGAAATCTGTGTAAACAGGAGCAACACAAAGAGAGTCTGTGTGGAAGGGAAGACTGAACGCAACATCTGCATTCAACACACAGTTTACACGAGTGCACGAGCATCAATAGTTTTGTTATTTAACTAAACTAAACTTAACTAAATATTGAACGTCCTCTGTATCACGTAATATTAAAAAAAATATTTACGTATCATTTATCTCATCAGGGTCAGTGAGCCAGTCAGCATGCACCATGGTGTTTGACAGAGATCTAACAGTGCTCATGATTGGCCGTCTCAAGGCATCCAGGAAGTCAATACCAGAGATGGAGCGGATTCTCCAAACAAGAAAATGGGCAATAATCCACTTTTTTGCTTTCCCATCAGTGATAGTAATACTGATAATACTTGCTCTGAGAATCAAACCAAACAATGTTTTTAAAAAGACTTAAAAATCCTCAAAACATGTGTTAATCTCCGACATACAGCAAGGGAATTTCTAAAATCTCAATATTTAACAGAGGAGTGTATTTAGCGACAGCACTGCTGAAACCCGCCGATCGTGAGCCAAATCACAACCTGTTCAGCTGTATTTCAGTCTAGTGAAGGGCTGTACCAAATAAAATGACCAGTGAGTGCACAGAGCAAGTTGGGAAGAATAATGAGTCGCTCGGGGTAAGAAAAGAATGAGGAGGTGAGTGAGGGGGAAATAAATCAGGAGACATTGTTCTACAAATAAAAGGGGAATGTGATGAAAAATGTATTTAGATGTGACTTTTATTATTTAGGCATTAACTCATATGAATGAATATTACATGGAAGCTGTAGGGTAATATTGAAAGTAAATCGGAATAGCTGAGTCACTGAAGGCTTTGTCAACATATCATTTCATCTCACAAGAGTGTGAAATGAGGAATGGGAGAGAGCGGCGATACAAATGATGAGAGGTTTTGGGATGACATGTCCTTGTCATGTCAGACCTCTAGCTGGGAAATGCCAAGGCCCCTAAAGGGCTGGCAGGAGATATTTCACTCTCTGATGCGAGTCTCTTGACATTCATCTTGCATTTAATATCTCGCACTCTGATGTGAAGGACATTTTCCCTCTGTGTTAGTGTGTGTCAGTAAGCATCAGAGAGAGAAGACCCATCGAGGGACGACGTCCTGTACTTCCACTAAATGTTTCTGGTGGTCCGTTATAAAAGGCCTGGTGATGAATATTCCAGGGCAGACAAATGCCATGCGATGGCAGAACTTTTTCCATATTCATGTTCACTCAGGATCTCAATTGATTGTCCTCCATATGCATTAGACGAATAACCGTTCAGTCATGCGATCGATGTCTTCTTCCTCTTGACGTTGGTTAGCAAAGATGACGTGTCTCGGTGGCCCGGCGGGGACATTAGATAGGCATCGACAATTAAAGCAGGAGGAGATGGACAGGGTAGCTTATGGTTGTTGGTGTGAGTGACTGTCAATCTATCCGAGGACCAGGCTAAGAATCAAATGAGGGAAAGATATTGATTTGGGATTTCGGAGGCTGGGGTGAATAACAATTTGATTGAGAAATGCATTAAGCATCAGCAATTGCTTTCTAAGGTCACATGTTTGACTCTTCCCCCGTTTTTAGTTTTTTTTTAATTTTAATATCTATAATAATCATCAAAAATGATCAAAGTAGTTTGACATCTTTCATACTCAAGACTGCGAGTCTGTCTCATTAGCCTCTCTTCTGATTAGCAGTTTCCTGAGTGATGCACGACCAGGCAGGCCACAAGAAAAATAATGTATCCCACTAATGTGGCTTAGTATTATTCATAACAGTCAATAACAGTCAAATGATGTGAATAGATCCCAAATGGAACATCTTTATTATTTCAAAAATAACAGCCAGGGGTCTCTAAAGCCCTGTCGTGCTTTATTTAGTTTAGTACGTTCTTCTTCTTCAAAGATTGGTTTCAATTGGCATTTATAATTCCATTACTTACAGGGATGCTAAATGAAATGATCCGATTGTGGTGCGCCTGCACATGCATCATCAAGCGCTCAGTGAGAATGCACTCTTTTGACATGCCCAATGTTGTCTAACTCTGTGGAGGTAGAAGAAGAGGCTCCACTTCGGCAGTAAACGGACGCTGCGCATGTCTGCTCGTCCCCTCACTGTCCACTAGCCGCCTCATTTGCCTCCTCCTGCATCTGTCGTGTCTGTTCATTATTCTTTTTGGAACAGAGATCAGGCTTTTATTCCATTAACTTGTGTCCATGTAAACATTACTATCTTTAAAAGCACCAACGCGACCAGTCTGACCAGTACAGGAAGTGACTGTGTCACGTTCCTCTTCTATATTGGTGGTGTCACGCTGGTGTGATGTGTGATGCGAGGTGACATAGCTACCGTCGCCCGGCCTTCACACCCCGCGGTGAAATGGGCTTAGTGTGTGACCTGCGGCTATTTTGCTTTGTTGTGGTTTGCCAGCTGGAATGAGCACCTGATGGTGATTGTCAACAGTGCTGACGGTGGGTTTATGTGGGCCTTGCTGACTTTGATGGTGATATTATACTTGTGACAACCTCATATGTGATGGCTCGTTTCAGAGAGTTGGTTTCTGGCATTTCTCTGTCTTCATAGAGTCTATCTATACCTTAATAACCAAAACTGAATGGAATGAAATCTCCGTCTATATTATAGGAACTTGAACTTATCATGAAATACTGAGTTACACACAAAATGATAAAACAAAGGGTTCATATTCAGAAGAATTCGCCCCAAAACTGACTTTTGAAGAAACTTCAAAAATGTGTCATTCAGTTCCATCCCTGTGATACTTCAGCAAAGGTTTTTGCTACCAATGCTTTGTCTAGGACGAGGGCACGACTGTGTGACAATGAGTCAGCATGTGAAATACCAAGATCCATAAAACTGGAGCAACCAAATGGAATTAAACTATAATTCATCCAATTTTTTTTTTAACACTGGCTGCAGCGTGGCAAAAAGTCTAGTGCAAAAAATACATGAATAATCAAATTGACATAGTTCTCTATTGATTAAACGCAGTGATTCAATCCAACACGTTAGTAATATTAAAACATACACAGGAAAACAGGGCGCCACGGTCATTTCATTGGTTAATGTCCTCTCCGGTGAACCTTGTCTCAAGGCCACAGCAGTCTAATATCACATCTGGTTTCCAAACAACAGACGGCAGCATTTCTAAACAACAGCCTTAACCAAGGTCAGCTGGAGCTGAGCAGTAGGTCATTTTCTCTCCCTTAAATATAGTTAACAAACATCAGGTGACTGTGAACATTCATCAAGTTTCCCCCCGTCTCTCTTAAGACAAAATATACAGCAATCAGTTGCATATACAATCATAGATGGGACTCAAAGAGATGGACTTGTTGTCCTTGGAGTTTAAACAATGGCTGATTAGTGAGGGCAGATACAGTCCATCAACATGTCTGAGTGAGGCTGTCGTCTACATCAGCTCTGCTTAGGCACGGTGCAGCTCGTGAGCGAAAGGGAGCAGTGAATGTCATTCGTTTGGCTGATATTAGATCATAAACCAAAGTACCAAAGACACATTAAAATGAGAACCAGGAGACCACCAAAGAGTGCCAAACCACTGAGTATCTCCCTGAATAATTGAAGAAGAAATATTATGGCAGCGCAATGAAAAGTCTCAGGATCCAAACTGTGTTTTTTGCACAGTAATCAGTATCATTAGAATAGACATTTACTAGCATTCTATTGTTTTCTTGCAGGATGTTGAAACGATGACTTAACAGTTGTACCAAGTTTTGACCATTAACAGTAGCATTTTTGTCATTATTATGCAAATTATACAAATAAGTGTTACAGTGCACATTATTGTCACCAGCACAAAAGATGTTTTTCAGTTACGACAGCGGTAAGTAGCACGGACGGCTTACAAACATTTGCAGATATTTTTGTAATAACTTCAGAAAACGACCTTTTTTTAACCAAATCATTTCTGAAATATCGTCTTTGACGCGAGTGACATCAAACAAGCAACTTACAGCTCTTTCCTCTACGGAGCTTCACAGTGGATGCATGTGGATTGGGATCTTCAGAGCATGCTTCACATGACTGCCAAACAGGAAGTGCTGAACAGGAAGTTGCTATAAACAAGAAGTACCTCTAAGGGATAAAGTGGCCAGACTGCATGAGTAGAAAAACCTTACGTTTTTTTTTGTGGTTTTTAACTTAACATTTGAGCGACAAGAATTATTTACCAACAAATATACATTTATAATACACATTACTTTTACACAAATGCTTTGAAGACAACACAAAGTAAATGGAGTCCACATATTAATAAGATCTGAAGGATACATTTAGCTGAATAACAATAATGGGCTTTGAACTAGTGTCACTATAGAAGTCTTGTTTACCTGAAAAGGGTGGTGCCCTTTTTAGATCATGTTGTTTTTGCCTTCACTTTGTTTGCATACGTAGGTCAGAATATTTAACAGCGATTAGACTGAGGTTCATGTAGCGTTACCAGTCCTTTCTCAAACACAAGTGTGTCACCTCTCGATGTCTCCTCTACACCTCACACATTTCCACATAGAAGAGCCTGCAATAATGCAACGACTATTCCATTAATCCAATCCAATCCAACTTTATTTATAAAGCAATTAAAGCATAAAAACAACACAAATACACAAGTCGTACAATAAAACTATAAAAAAGATAAAAGCCAAAGTCAAAAAACCTAAGCCAAAAAAGAGGTAAGGCGGGGCAAGACCATTTAAGGATTTAAAAACAAAATAACATTTAAAAAGTCTAACTCTAAAGTGCATGGGCAGCCAGTGGAATGAGGCTAAAATAGGTGTTCCCTCTTACGTGCTCCAAAATAAAGTGCGTTAAGTGCAGTAATCCAGGCTTGATGTAATAAAGTCAGCAAGTGTCTCACAGGAGCCACTGGGTCCAAACACTATCACTTCCTGCTACCTAAAATCCATCCATCACTAAATTAATCATCAACTACTTTGAGTGTTTTCCACTCCTTAAATATGAATATTCTCTGTTTTTTTTGCTCCATATGACAAATAATTCATTAAAACTGATTAATTTATGTTTGTGGACAAAACAATACAATTAAGAACATCATAATTTAGCATTTTATGGACCAAACAAGTGTTTGATTAATCAAGAAAGTAGTTGATAGATTCATCGATTATGAATATAACTGTTAGTTGCAGCCCAAAACAAAAACAACAATAAACAAGCAAACTGTGTCATGTGTCACAAACTAAAATAACAATGGACGCGATGGCCATCCCATGAAAATGTACTAAGAACTCTGGTGTGTTTTATTCTCTGATTTCATTCCCCTCTGTGTACACTGTATGCCTGAGCATAAGTGACCAACTACACAGACAAAAGTAATAAAATATTAAAGGAAAGAACATCACAGTGACTGAGCAAGGGGCCGTTCAGAAGCAGCATCTCTGAAGAAAAGAAGAAAAAAAAACATATGGAGGAAGCCACAGGTGTGTGTTTTTATCCAAGGCGCTCGTGGGTTTGCACATCTGTCACGTCGGTCGTTACTATGCAACAGATGCTGAGAGGGATGAAGCTGCCGCATCCTCAGCGAATTAATTAACGCATTAAACTGAGAATACAATTAAAACAAGGCAGATTATTAAGACAGATTTTCAGCGGCTCATAGCAGCTTTGCTCCTCGATATCATTACCATGTCTGAGTGCATCCTATTTTTCACCAACTGATTCAGAAGCTTCCTCTGGCTGATGGTGGTTTTCTCTCAGTGGACAACGACCCGGGTGACCCACAAAGACACGCTGACGTGCCCGTCTTGGCCAAGAAAAACAAGCGCGTTGCAACAGATGCGCTTCACAACAGAGTGTGACGAGAGCGTCTTCGCGGGAAATAATGTCTCTGTGCATGCAAATGATGGTGTGAGGGACAGATGAGCCGGTCAGAGACACAAGGACTTATGTGCTGGACGGAGGCCAGGAGGAAAAGTGGCACCAGAGCTCCCAGCAGGCTCGGCCAGTTTCATGGCAATCATTATGGTCTGGCTGACTGCTCACACCCTCAGGCTGCCTTCTTTTAGTGGACCACCAGCTGTCGCAGGTGTTTTAGGCCAAAGTGGGCCACTCATTCCCAGTCTCCCTACCGTGCTCTGGCTCTACTCTGCATTTTTCATCAGACTGCTCAGTGCTCCAGGCTATATTTGTGTTATAAAAATATAAAAAAAAAAGAAGCCCAGATTTCTGGGTAACATTGACAGTAACCTTGAGAAAGCTACAGTGGCATTGCACATCTGCAGGACCCTAGAACGAGCAAATAACGTGTCGCACCAAACGCGTGAGTGCAGCACACGGGCAAATTACAAGAGAAGGAGCCGCAAACAGAGCAGCAGAGAACAAAGAAACGTTGGAGCAAACACGGAAGAAAAGGGTCGGCTTGCACTCAAGATTCAGCTGTCAAATCTTTAAATATAGATGGCTGTTTGAAAAGTGGCTTCAGAGGAACAGGAGCACGGAATATCATAACTACAGCAAAGGTTGTAGGTGTTCTAAAACAGACTGTATATACGCGTAAGGAGATTAAAGAGCACTCAAGAGGCTAAAACAGGAGTGGATGGCGAGAGGCAACATCACTGTTAGCCGCGGAAAAGTTTAAAGAAAGGCCAGCGCTGAGGGAGATTGTTTAAGTTTGGGTCCAGAGGGACAGAGTGGTAAGATTAACTATGGGAGGAGGAAGTTGGGTTAGAAGGGGTAAAATTTGGCACAGTGAGGGGTTAGAATTTGGCAGGGAGACCATTAAAATTTGAAAGACTGAGGGTTAATAAGCAACAGTGCTGTGGGGTTATAACTCACGCCTGGCTGCTCTGGTCTCTTACTGGAGCAGTGTGAGGACAGGAAAAGAAGGGGAATGGAAAGAGCTGACTGAGAACCAGGCCTTTGATCACAGGGTGAAGAATTACCAGCTCAATACCTCACTGCTGCTGGACCCCGGCCCCCAAAGCACCAGGGGAAAGTGCTCATATCCAACCTCTTTCTTGCCACACATCTTTGATGAATTCATTGGCGTACACACAGACAGAAATCCCCGCATGTAGCTCACACACTGACAGAGACACACGGACAAATAAATCACCCGCGCTTTCTCGCCTTGCCTTGGGTGACCTCTCATTAGAGTGGAGCTACGGTGACATGGTGCAAAGCGACTGCACACACACACGCACACACATCTATACGTCAGCCGACACTGACATACCAAGGTTACCTCCACAAAACTCCATTTTCATGTCAAGTTCTGGTGCGGAATTTATGTCGCCCCCATGAGAAACTCTGCGTAATTATCATGAACCATCGCCTCTCTGGGTTTTCAACCAAGGAGGCAGCCGGTGACATACGACTGACCCCGTTCCTCAGCTCAGGTGAGGCTGCAGATCTTTCAAATCCAGGCCCATACTACTTTAGCAGCCATTTTGGTTTACTGGTGCTATGTAGCTGTTGTGCTTCCTTCTTCTCTCTGTGATACATGATGTAAAAGGTATATTCAGGCAACACGATCTATTATTGTTTTAGGTATATTCATTTTGCTCAATGTAGAAAATGCATGAAAATGCAAAAATGTCAGTCATCATCTAACCGCTTTATCCTCCACCAGAGGGTCGCGGGGGGTGCTGTGCCAATCTCAGCTACATCGGGCGATAGGCGGGGTACACCCCGGACAGTTCGCCAGTCCATCGCAGGGCCACACACAACTAGAGACAAACAACCATTCACTCTCACACTCACTCCTACGGTCAATTTAGAGTGTCCAATTTACCTAATCCCCACATTGCATGTTTTTGGACTGTGGGAGGAAGCCGGAGAACCCGGAGAGAACCCACGCACACACAGGGAGAACATGCAAACTCCACGCAGAAAGGCCCTTGTTCCAAACGGGGCTCGAACCCGGGTCTTCTCGCTGCAAGGCGAGAGTGCTAACCACTACATCACCGTGTGGCCCCATGCAAAAATGTATATATCGTTATCGGTTATCAGCTCAAGCACTCCTGCTGCTCTATATAGGCATATCGGATACATGAAAACTATAGAGTGTGAAACCTCAGTGGCGGCAAATAGCCACCTGGCAAAGCTTAAAGGGAAAGTGCTGTTGTGTAGTTGTTGGTACTGACACACCGGCTTAACCCCGGCCTGTTGTCCAAAACCACCGCCTGGAAAACTGACAAGTTTAAAAAAATACTGCAGGCTCTGCTTTTGTTTGAAGCCTGGAAATGATGATGCATTTCCCCGCATTTGCTTCTCAAATGGTTCTAATTGGCCATTAGCTGTGAATAAAATGCCTTTTTCTCCCCCCGACTGACTTTAAGTTTCGGTTTCACTTGTGAGACAATCGCACAACGGGAATTCATGCTCTTTACTTTTTAACCAATGTTGTTCTTCATGACTAATACTTTCTGAGGCAGAGGAGAGAATCAGCTTACTGTCACAGTCCAAAAACAAAAATGCATCACAAGCATCTAAAAATAGAGAAGGGAAAAAGGAAAGATCGTTGAAATACAGTGTGTAGATAATCAATCCTGAGACTATAAGTATATCCCGGACCGAATGTCATGGAAGAAACTTTCCCCTCCGAAAGTGATGAAGAAATGTTGTGAAGCAGCATGAGTCACCGATAAATGACTCTCCTGACAAGCTCTGGACACGGCAACAAAACATCATGACAGTTTATGAGCAGTAATAGAAAGTTTCCAAGCAGCATTTGGATGTGTATCTCCCTGCCCTCTCAAGCATGCCCCGAGCTTTCCCTGCTGGCTGATACTGAGGTGTGTGTGTGTGTGTGCACGTGTGTGCATGTGTGTGTGTGTGTGTGGGCCGATGGGGGTTTCCTGTCTGCTGTTAGGAGGCGAGGAAATGTGAGCGTGGAATGAGCAAAGCTTTGATCATGTCTAATCCTCAAAGGAGGGGAGGGGGCACTGCAGCAAATTGGCAAGGGGAAGGAAAATCCAGCGTTTAGTATGAAGGGAGCATGTTGGTGCGTGTTTGTGTGCTGTGCCAATACGACGCTTTCATTGGTTAGTTACAGCGTTACCAAGTACCCGTACTATAGGTATGTTTGTATGAGTGAGTGAGTTTTGTGACTTTTTTTAACTTTGTCATCATGTGCTGCCGTGTTTCCATGTTTCTACATCAGAGTTTACGACTCAAATCAAGAAGATTAACATCCTTTCTGGTATACAGAGGCCACCGTAGCTCCCTAAACGTGTTAACACCGAGCGCATCGCAGACGGCGCGTTTGGGCAAAGCGCAGTTTGCGTTACGGTAATTACGCTACGGTTTGTGCTATCGGTTTGTGAAAGCTGAGAAGTTGCACCGTCAGATTTTTGCAGTAATTTCACTCGTGCGAGAGTTGGAAACACACCTGTACATAGTCTCCATTTTGAGACATAAACTCAAACAAATGTCATTTTAAATGTTTTATACTGTTCAATTTTCAAATCTAACACACACAATCTGGTGTTCTTGTACAACTACAGAGTTTCGTCTTCATTTTAATTTGTTAATACACTATTTTAACATGCAGTAAATTGTAAATAACTGCCAGATAGCGAGTGTTATTCTGGAAAAAAGGGCAAAAGTACTTGGTGTTAAAGGGTTAAACATGAGGGGTGAGGAGGTGTTTCCCTGTGTTACAATATCACCATTAAATGTCACTAATGCTTACACTCTGGACCTTTAAATAATCCCTTTTATAGTTAAATTTTATTTTTAAATAATATGTTTTGTATCATTTCTTTTTTAACCCATTTTGCCACAAGAAAAGAAAATTAGAACATCAAGGACAGGTATTTTTTTGTTGTTGTTGTTCGTAATAAATATCACTTTAATAGCCCTGCATGACCTGACTGTGGGAGCATTTGTGTGTATACACCAGCAGTGCAGGGGCGGGTGGGGATAAGAAGTGTTTATCCTGTCAAACAGCTGACACAAGCTCTTAACAGAGAGAGTCGTGTGGAACTCAGCATTGTGTGAATTTATTTGACCCTGGTTCGAATGCAACAGACATTTGTTTATGTTCATAAGTTACGTACCGCAGCTTTAAAGAAAACATGTGCATGTTAATGCCAAAGCTCTGGAACAAATGACTTTTCACTGAAATAATGCACATATTTTGCTGTAACTTTGTAAAGTAATTTATTTTAAAACTAATGATCTCCAACTCTGGTTATTTCTTTGCCTCACATGGGATTTTTGTCTTTCTCTTGAAGAGCCGGGGAACCTCCTCGGCAGCAGTTGATGAGGTGACAAACTTCTAAATTGCCTCTGAGACCCAGCGTGTCCTTTTCATGTCAGTCGGGAGCAGAAAGTCTTTGTTTCCCTGTGGATAATTTAATTGAGAAAGTCTCATTAAGTAGCAACGCTTGTGGCGCCGGGGCTCAGACACACGCTGAGCCTGACCTTTCATCATGGAGACAATTAGTATGAATGGAGGCTCGTTTAATCAGCCCGCCATTTTATTATCATTATCTTAATGGCGAGTCATACATCACGGTTTAAACCCTGCTCACTAGGCTTTGGACCCCCCCCCGTATGATGAGAGGGGGCACGGGGGGTTAAATGAGCACAATTTGCAGCGAGATGCTGAAAACATCATCTTATTATTCCACATGAAGACTTCGTGAGGACAAGAATCTGTTATGACGCCAGAAGAGTATGAATGAATAAATAAATAAGTAGTGGAGGCATGCTGGATCCAGTATTTCTTCCCCTCTTCGTTAACAGAGTATGAAATGTTATATTTGTCCCACGAGCTGCCATGAAGACCAATGGTGATCGGGACTAAGTGGTCACATCTGAAAGGGGCTGTGTGTAAAATATGTAAAACTATGGCCATCAGGGTCCAAAACTGGTACTGCGATACAAATTCAAAATATTGGACATTGGATTAGAGGGCAGCCACTGAGTATCAATCAGGGGTTGATCAACTTCAGATTAAAGGTGGCGGGCAAAGCAGTTCTTTTCAGTGTACTGAATCATTAGAATCAGTTCATTAAAATGATTCGTTCAAAAGATTTTTTTACTGATGACCGGAGAACAGACTCCGCCTGACACTGAAATACGGCCGAACGGATTGTGATCCGGCTCACGATCACCAATGCGCGTTTTGAGGATTTTGAAGTCTTTTGGACCGATCTATATTGAGAGGCTGATTCGAACAGTTTGACCCGCTGAATATCACTCAGGGCGCACGTTCAGCGAGCGACTCGTGCAGGGAACGACTGGAATTTAAAGCGTGTCCGCTCCAAGCAGCAGCAGCAGCAGCAGCAGAGTCCAGCCTGACCAGGGCTCGAGGGCTAACTTTTGTACACGTTGCATGCAGGATGGATGCTCGTGAGGGAAAACTGGCTGAGAAAATGTATATTTATCAGCACCTGTACAGACCAGAGAGACCAGATCGGACGGTTCTGGATTCTTGGAGAGCAGATTGTTATGGAGGATCTGACAAAAGTTCCCTCATGGAGCGCACAGCTGTTTTTACTGCTTTCATTGTAGCGTATTAGATGTGTGAGGTATGGAAATGACACCATGACTGTATCTATTCTAATGTAACATCAGCAGAGGTTTTCCATTGACTTTACCCAGACTCATTTCTTTAATTATGAATATACACTGTACAAATGTTAGAAGCCAGTATTTTATTCTACATTTAATCTCTGATGACATACTATGATCACTTTATGGCTTAATATAATACGGTGTACACACACAGTAAGTGATTACAAACTCTGTTAGAGGCTGAACGGGGGCTGGGGGTGGGAGAGGAAGCATAAAAACAGAAGCTGTGCAACTCTTTATTACACAGAGTCGTGTTGGCCATGGCCCTCGAAGGAGATCGCGTAAGGCCGCTCCCAAATGGTCCGAGCTACCTTGGTACAGCTCCATCTCTCACAGTCTCTCTGAATGCGGCGAGAACCCTGCAGGACACACAGAGGAGCAGTTAAATTTAGACCACATTCATCTCAATGCCCGGCCTGCCAGCACTAATAGATGTTTGCTTCTTTTACAGAGAGACAATGAAGCCAGAGAAAGGCTGGCTTTCCGGGGTTCCTGTGGCGAACGTGGACATGAATGAAAAACACAAAGCCACTTTATTTTCCTATGTGTATTAGACATGATTTAAAATTCAACGGCAGCGTCTTACATTGGCCCTGAAAAGCGAAGCTTCAGCCTGCACACTGTTGTTTCACAGAAGCCCCGGTGGGTCAATTTGCTGCTATCAATTACTTTTCATTCAGCTCCATCTCCACATTGTCTGGCCCCGTTGTCGTTATGTCCCCATATCCTGTCTCTCCACTGCGAATGAAAGGCGCGTCGATAACGCTCGATGCAATGATGATCCACAGAAACGTTACTGACAAAAGAAGGTTGAATAAACCTGATTCGAAAGCTCCCTTGAATGTAGTGAGACCTGTATTTATGCTGAGGTTCACGTTCACATCCTAATGTATTTTCCGCGCGAGGCAGTTTTCTGAACAGGCCGCAGTGTCATCTGCCTCTCGCCTTGTTTGCGGGGTTTTTCACTTCTTTTGATGCCCCTGAACCGCACCTCAGTTCACACTCCATTTATCATGTCTCTCACTGCCTGTAATGTAGTCCCATCTTCTTCTGCCGAGAACTGTCAACCCTGAAGAAAACGCCTATATTGGCGTAGAAGCAGCAACGGCAGAAAAAACAACAGAGTGAGATATTCATGCCAGTGCAGTTTAAACACCATGAGGAATCACAAGCCTCCCCTGGTAGACAAATCACACTTTCTTATTCAATTTCCTTTCTCCTTTTTATTTTCCCCTTCTGTGGCCTACACTCTTTCAAATGTAGTGAACATGTGTCTGTTGGGAGATTGCAGGCTACAGTAACCACCCAAAAATAAGTCGTTGTAATGTTGTTGTACATTCACTGTAGTCGCTATCATGAGCAGTGTCAGGGTTTTAATGCAGAAAAAGTGTTTTAACACACGTGTGTCACACCTGAAGAATATCAATTCATCTATGTTCAGTGGTGGAAATTAATGAATTACATTTATTCATGTTATCATAATTGAGTAGGTTTTTTGTGTGTGCTTTATAAAATGTGTAATTTTACTTTCAAATGAGTTTTTTTGGAAGAACTGTACTTTATATGTTTTAAATTACATCTGTTTCTGAGTAAAAAACAGGATGACAGGTGAGTGATGATGAAGACATGTGAACGATAAAGGACAGTGATGAGGACAGGTGAGTGATGAGGACAGCTGAACAATGAGGACAGCTGAACAATGAGGACAGGTGAGTGATGAGGACAGGACAGGTGAAAGATAAAGGACAGTGATGAGGACAGGTGAGTGATGAGGGCATGTGAATGATGAGGACAGGTGACTGATGATGAAGACATGTGAACGATGAGGACATGTGAATGATGAGGACAGACAGGTGGATGATGAGGACAGGTGAAAGATAAGGACATGAATGATGAGGACAGACAGGTGGATGTTGAGGACAGGTGACTGATGATGAAGACATGTGAACGATGAGGACATGTGAATGATGAGGACAGACAGGTGGATGATGAGGACAGGTGAAAGATAAGGACATGTGAATGATGAGGACAGACAGGTGGATGTTGAGGACAGGTGAATGATGAGGACAGGTGAATGATGAGGACAGGTGAAAGATGAGGACATGTGAATGATGGGGACAGGTGAAAGATGAGGACATGTGAATGATGAGGACAGACAGGTGGATGACAGGACAGGTGAATGATGAGGACAGATGGGTGAGTAATGAGGACAGACGGGTGAGTGAGGACAGGTGAATGATGAGGACAGACGGGTGAGTAATGAGGACAGGTGAATTATGAGGACAGACGGGTGAGTAATGAGGACAGGTGAATGGGTGCTAATTAAGGGCCCTGAGTGAGTGAGAAAGTTGAAGCATTTGTGACCTTTGACCCATTTTGACTGATAAATTATGTGTTTACATATTTTATTTTGTCAGCAGTTAAATTTGTAAAGGTTCGCCTTTAATTAAAAACAATAAATGTGAGATTTGTGTTCCCTTGTCCTTTTTGCACAACACAAGAAAGAACCCCAACCTTATTAAAAAAGTAACTTTTACATTTAAAGTACATTTTTACTTTAACTTGAGTCCATCTTTAGACCAGTACTTTTACTTGTACTTAGGTAAAATTTGATCACAATTGTGGTACTTTTACTTGAGTAGAATATTTCAGTGCTCTTTCCACCTCTGACTGTGTTCCAATTCTCTTATCTTCAGTTCTACACAGCTTCTAGCTGAGAGGGAAAAATAACTGTGTAGTGGGAGTTTAAGTGCGTAAAAGTGTCATGTTTGGTTAATGTCTTATCATCAATGCATCAAATTAGGATCTGATATTTGAGCCGCTTGTCGTCTCGATGAAGGAGTCTCCATGGGGAGTTTGAGGAAGAAATATTTAGTGAAGGGTGGAAGAACAAGGACAGACAGTAATGCAGGAACATGTCAGTGGAGACATGAAGGGATGAAATCATGTTTACTGTACAACCTCTTACTGGTATTGACACTGCTGTACCTCTATTTATTGTACCATAAAAAAAAACCTTGAGGTCATTTCAAATCTCAGCCCGGTCTAGAAAACGTCATAAATCATGGAAATTGTTGCTTTTTGACATTCTGTACAGAGAGAAACAAAGGTTTGAATGTTGGATTTTGGCAAAAGCACAAGCTGCAGAAAAACCAAGGTCAAGACCAAACGTGTGCTTTTTTATGAAGAGGATGTCGAACCAATGAGTAAAAGCCACGAAAAGCAAGTCTACCACACATTATTTCAACCATGAGAATGTCAATTTTCTCCAGGATAACTTTCAGTATCTGGCATTTATTTACAATTTATTGCATGTTAAAAAAGTGTATTTGAAGAAGAAAAAACGGACCAAAACTTGGGTGTTTTTCAAACTCTCTCCTCTCTGGTGACAAAGACGCTAATTTGCCATGCACCCGGCAACAGCGTGGGTGAAATTACCGTAATAACCACAACTTTTCAGCTTTCACAAACCGTTGGAATATTTCCTACAGCACGAACTGCAAAGTGCACTTGTGCAAACGTGTTGTCTGCGATACGTTCGGTGTTAGAGGGTTAAAATCACGTCTGTTGTCTCCTCACACTGCAGGATAATTTGCCCAGATTATCTGTTCAAATCAGAAGACTCCCACGACTGACTGTAATCTGAATCTACTGTCATATAAAACATACATATTATAGTTCTATGGCATCTTTTCTATGCACTCTGGTCAAGATTTTCCTCAAAGTTTGCGTACCACCGGTGTTACATCTGCCCTGATTTTACGATAGCAACTTATTTATGTGCATTTTTGGTTTCACACACACACACACACACTCATTTACAAAACCTCATTAAAGTCATGCTAAATGTTCAAATGTGTTAATTAATCCTCGCAGTAACATGTGCCACTGCACCTTGAGCAAACATCTGTTTCATTATGCACTCATTCATCACTGACCGTCCTCCGTCTGTGACCCAGGCAAACTTTTTAGCAGCAGCAGCAGCAGCAGCAGCAGTGGTCAGCGGTGTTGGAGCTCCAGGGAACCAAATCTGGTCCTGACACCTGGTGCGTTTCATTTTAACACCTTGTGATTCCATAATCTCACACTTTTATATATATATATATATATATAAAAATGTTTTGCTGCAAAGACACTTGAGGGCATTTTCTGACCAAACAGTGATAGGAAGAAGGCTTAACTGGCCACTGGGGAGCTTCACTGAGAACTACTCGCCATGTGGTTCTTCAGCTGAAACCATTAGGAACGGTCAAGACATGTAAGCCAGCTGATGTTGTAATGTAACAAGTATTTGTACTTTACAAAGTACAAAATGCACATATCTGTACTTTACTTGGTTATTTATATTTCTAACAACATTTACTATTTAAAGTATTAGGGCCAGAGAACTTTTTTTTTTTATCTTTTGAGAATAAAGTCACAATTTTACGAGAATAAAGTTGTGATATTATGATATTAATTTTTATCATTATGTAATGTATTATTATTGAATCGCACCCAAACGCAGATGTCACCAGTCATCCACCACTGGCAGCCAAGTATTTCTTTATTCGTGAAGCCCCAATCAAAAATGTCACTACACGTTTCTCATCCTGACGCAAGTTGCAGCAGCTGATCATCTGAGATTTTGCCTGAATAATAATTGCGACTTTATTCTCATAAAATTAGGACTTCATTCTACTTTATTCTCATAATTTTACGACTTTATTCTGGAAAGATTTTTAAAAGAATCTGATCAGTTTGGCCCTTCTACTCCGTCGTACCTTTTACTCCAGTACATTCTCATAAATAAATTGTGTACTTTTACTCCAATACACCCCCCCCCCCTTTAATGAAATACATTATCTAGTATTTACTGTATATAACACATATCTCGTCTTGATGACCGCTCCAAGCAGCTTTACATTACAGTGTTTCCATTCACATCCATTCACTCACACATTCACACAGCACTAAGGATACACACACTGGTGACATCAGGAGCAACATAGGGTTAAGTGTCTTGCTCAAGGACACATGGAGACTAGTGAAGCCGGGAATTGGATCCACAACCTTCCAGTTGAAAGACGACTCACTCCACCACTGAGCTACCATCGCTCAATTGTAACTCCTCACAACTGTAATTAATTACAATAAATGTCATACACTTTAAGACTTTAAGTCATTTTCTGGTCGAATACTTTTTTCCCTTTACTTTTTTTAGGCACTTTATAGACTTTTAAGACTGCTCACATGTGATGCCATGTTTGTGCACCATAAACACAACAACCGTCATCCAACGTAGACTACGTTCAGATTATCAGCCACATGGTTAAACAATCTAATCTGAGGGTTCCCATTCTCGTGCATCTGAACCTGTGTGCACTCTCAAACAGCATCGCATGTGTGAGACCACGCTGTGCTGAAGTGGGGGATATGTAAGATATAAAATAAGATAAGGTGCGCCTATATTCGTTTTTTTATTGCTACTGAGGGGATATTCAGAAATAGAAGCTATCACGGGAAATGTATGAGTGAGATTCGGCTCTGGCGGATGATGCTCTCCTCCACTGTGGTTTGATTTGACTGTGGTTCTGCAGCGCAGGTTAAATATAACAACGCTCAGCATGCGTGTATAAGCAAGAAGCCACGGGGGTTTCTTATAGAAGAGTTGTCATTGATCAGATATCTGTGTCCACACAGCCCTGAAAATCATCAGATCCGAGTCACATCAGTAAAACATGTCAAACTAAGGAAGAAATAAGGAGTATGACCTTATATGACAGAAACAGGCACAGATGGAGATTAGGTAAATTGGACACTCTAAATTGACCGTGTAGGTGTTAGTGTGAGAGTGGATGGTTGTTTGTCTCCACGTGGCCCTGTGATGGACTGGCGAGGGAGGATAAAGCGGTAGAAGATGGATGAATGGACAGTTGGTCAGGAAGATCAGATTCTGATTGGATATGTGCCGAATGCTAACTCTGCTGACTCCACCACAGCAAAACTAAAATATCTACCAGAGAAAATCCCGGCATGATACATGGTCGGGGTTTACGATGCCAAGTGTACCATTGTAATAAATCCAACTGCATCATTTGTTTTTCATGAAAGTTTTTATATATATATATACAAATGGTCAACTGATAAAACTTGTTTACTCTCCAAATGCTGCTTTTGATTTATTTCAGGATAAAGTGCAGCGGGGCAGAGTCTGTGGTCTTTACCACAACAGCCTGATAAATAGCAGCAACAGACACTAAAGTACCTGCTGCTATTTGTGCGACAGCAGGCGTTTACTGTAAGCCTGCAGCACTGGTACATGATACAAATTATGCAAAGTGATGGCTTTGGATATTGCTGTATCACAATCACAAGGAACAAATAAAGTGGATGGACGGCCTCCAGTCTATTTTTATATCACACACACACACACTGTAAACGATGGAGCATGAAGACGGGCCACGTTTTTTTCCTCCAGAGGGCCACACTGATATCAGTAATGGAGGGGCCACACATCATGCATCATTACATGTTAATTATAACATAAAAAAAGCTAGAATGTAGTGAAACCTGTAACAAACAGACATATGAGCTTGATATAATATACAATACATAAGGTCTTGAGCCACAGATTTGATTTATATATAAGATGAAATCAGAAAAGCTCCATGTGTTCTTCACACAACAGTAGTGGGAGTAACTTTTAAATAACCTTTAATACATAGACTGTATACAATAAGTTTACAGTTTGCTCATTGAGGCCAATCAGGAAGTCAGAATATACTAAATGGCCACTAGGGGGCAATTCTGCAGGTTGTAAAAACAAGTTTCAATGGAAGTCTATGGGAAGACGAGCTTCTACGACGTCGGGAAACATTTCCTTGAGGAGTTAAATCACTAGTTTCAGCTTCTCTTTCTTTGTTAAAGGCCACATCGTGACACTCCAGGCTTCAAAACAGGAGAGATCTATTGAAACTTTCAGTCTGTGCGCGCGGTAACTTTAATATAAGAGCTCTACAAACACTGAGCCTCCTCTTATCTCAGGTCAGGTGTCATCAGTAACTGGTCAGGTTGCAGCAAACACGTCTAAGGTCTCAGTGCTGCCCGTTTGAATTTGAGGGTTCAGTTTGTTTCTCTTTGAGGACGCCGCAGGGCCGGAGAAAAACTGGTCTGGGGACGCAAGTGATGTGACTTATGTTAACCTGCCCAGTGGCAGCTGTGTGTGTGTGTGTGTGTGTGTCTGATATTGCTTTTCCACATTAAAATAAAACTTATCTGAAACCTTTAAGATAAACCGTCCCTCTCGTCTCCTCATTCCCTAAACTTTTAATATCAGGACCCACTTTTAAAAGATGACAAATTATCTGACCCAAAATCATGGCTAGAGCAAGTGTAAGTATTTTTTACTGAAGTGACAGATATGTTCCAGGCTCCTGTTACAGACTGGAACACCTGATTTCATTCTGAATTTTGCAATGAGTTAATAAAAAACAGTTCCGTCCGTCTTCGTAATATCTCTAAATTGAAACCCCTTGTGTCTGTCTGAGGTTGAATTGGAGATGATTATTCCCGCTTTTATAGCCTCACGTCTGGACTCTTGTAAAAGTATTTTTACTTGTTTTAAATAAGAAGACACCTGACCACGTTCAGGTCGTCCAGAACTCATATTGTGCCTATTTTAGCCTCCCTTTTAGAATCCATTTTAAAATCTTGAGCCTGACTTTTAGAGCGTTGCACGGTCAAACTCCTCCTTCCAGTCTGAGGTCAGCAGGTCAGATGTTACTTCTTCATGACGCGAGGTGATCGCTCCATTGACGCACAAGCACTTAGACTGTCTCTCCCTTTTTCCCTTTGCTGCCCAGACACTGTTGACACTTTTCAAACTTTTCTTTTAAATCAGGCTTTCAGTTCTAGGGTTCTTATTGTTTTATTCTTTTTATTGTGTTTTTTTTCGTTTAAACTATCAGTATTTTATGTATTTGACTTGAAAGGTGCTTTATAATGAGAGTCTATGGACAAAGATTTGTGTGCCTTGGGCAGGAAGTACACTACAGCATCTCTCAACAACTACACACATATATATATATATATATATATATATATATATATATATATATATATATATACATATATATATATATATATATATATATATATACATATATATATATATATATATATATATATACATATATATATATATATGTATATTTATTAATATATCAAGGGTCCTGATGAAACTGCTAATCGCGTCCGTCTCATCAAACCTGGAAGCATGTATCTAACCTGGCAGCCTCGGGGCAGACCCAGAGGCCAGGCGGCCGCACCCTTCCTCTCCTCGGGCCAGACTAGAGCAATTACCACTGCTGCTTCACACACAGACCTGTGTCACTGACGCAATTAACAAGCTCCAGAAGAGCCTGGGCAAGCAGAGAGGGACAGACTGTGTACACAGCATGAATGATGAGAGGCATGAGCGGGGGACGAGGAGCGAGGAGGAGGAGATGGAAGGGGAAAACAAGAGGGGGGATCAAATGGAGTTGCCGGGGTTTTTGGAGAACAGTTAGCGTGGGTGGATGTCTAACAGAAAAACCTACATCTATGGGATGTTAAAGTGACTTCCATTCATTTGGACAGCCATTTGGACAGTCATATTTGCAGGTTTTGGTCTCCACTGGTGCCAGGAACGGTCCTCAAGAGATAATAAATACAAGCACACACACACACACACACTAGTGCACACTCAGCCATTTCTGCGTCAGCAAAAACCAACATTCTGTGTCAAGTGTGCACGACAGACACCCTGCATACATTGTTTTCACTTCCATGTACCTCTGGGCAGAGCATTTTTATTTTTGGAGGTGTGTGTGAGCGAGTGAGCGAGCCTGCAAATGCAACACTCTGCCACCCACTTCTCAGTATTCTACATTCATCCTCGTCGTGAGGATGATTCATCGGAGCTGTGACAGAGCGGGGTGTGATGTGTTACGGCTCCCAAAAGCAACAGCAGTAGGTGTTATCTGTGCGGGATGTTCATTTTATTCAGAGCCACGTTCTATTATCAGCTGGAGGAAACCGAGCATTATTTCTTCCACTGCACACAGAAGCATCAGCGTTGCGATCTCTATTACCTTCGCATGTGACCACTTTTATGTCTCCCAGTTGCAAGCTTAAATTTAAACTCTAATCCTCATTGTAAACCCCGGTAACATCTGCTGCTCTTTTTTGATCACAAAATGTTTTTTACGTCCTGCTCTACAAGTGAGTGAGCAGGACGCTCAGGCGGAAAAGGATTGCACAGAGGTTAGAGGTAGAAGCCCTCAGATGTCTTTGCCGACTCTGGGATGTAAGAGTGATGGAGGCTGTCGGGAGGAGAGATGGATTTCCTGGCCACTCTCGTCTCCACCCAGTCATTGTTCATCAGCTGCAGCTGCCAGACAGCTGTCTGTACCTGCCTCCTCTGACAGATGCCTGCCGTCAGTCAGTCAGTGCGGGATGGTCCACAATCTGCATCACCTACACCGTCCATGAATCAGCTGGGAATAGATTTGCTTTTCATATTTTCTACTCTTTAGCTTGTCTCCATTTCATTTATGCTCAGGAGAGAGGTGTCCGTGCAGGATGTGACTGAAGATACAGACGCCCGTGATTTTTTTGGAAACATTAAACGCTAATTTCACCCACAAACCAATTCCATTTGTCATCTAAATGCATGGCAAACACACCACAGAGCCACAAAAGCCACCACAGGGGACACATACGGTGGCCGACAGGGGCAAACACACTGCAACGACCCGAAACACATGCAGGAGGAGAAATGAGCTACAAACGCTGCGGATTCAAAAACACAAACGAAAACAGAAACACATGCAGAAGCGAAAACACACAAAAAAATGAGCGCTCCCACAGTTTTTGTTTTCGTTTGTGTTTTTGAATCTGCAGCGTTGGTGAATATGCAGCTCGCTTCTCCTCCTGTTGTTGTGTTTTGAATCCATAGCGTTGTCAATATGCAGCTCGCTTCTCCTCCTGCGTGTGTTTTTGTTTTTGTTTGTGTTTTTGAATCCGCAGCGTTGGCGAATATGCAGCCGCTTCTACTCCTGCATGTGTTTTGTTTTGTTTGTGTTTTGAATCCATGGCGTTGGTCAATATTTCGCTTCTCCTCCTGTGTGTGTTTTGTTTTCGTTTGTGTTTTTGAATCCCTTGGCGTTGGTGAATATGCAGCTTCGCTTCTCCTCCCTGCGTGTGTTTTGTTTTCGTTTGTGTTTTTAATCCGCAGCGTTGGTCAATATGCAGCCGCTTCCTCCTCGTGTGTTTTGTTTTGTTTGTGTTTTTGAATCCGCAGCGTTGGTCAATATGCAGCTCGCTTCTCCTCCTGCATGTGTTTTGGGTCGTTGCGGTGCGTTTGCCCCCGTAGGCCACCGTAGATACAAACGTTAAATTCTGTGACAGTACCTTCGCCCCTCATACCAGTACACGTGATGTCAGGTGTGGAAATAGTCATTTCTGGTGGTTTTAACACAAAAGCAAACTGTGGAAAATGGGAAAACCTGTAATTTAACACCCTTTTATTGTGTGTGTGTGAGTGTGATGAAGCTAAAGGGTGAAAGATGAATAAAAAAAAGTGCATTTGCTGTGAGACAAGCAATACATTCTTTTGAATGATATAAGAACATGCAATCTGGGGAGGAGCTGCGGCGCTCTGCAAATGAAATGTCATCTTTCACAGGCTGCTGCACATTGTCTCTCTCACCCACACACACACACACACACACACACACACTGGGGCTGCTGCTATTACGCAAAAAATCCTCTTTCTCCTCTGAGCTCATGTACACTTTTAAACAGGATCATTAAGGCATCTCATGGTGGCCTGATAGCTGGTGGAGCGGCTCCATTACTGTGAAGCCACAGCCTCTAACTGTCTTTGAAAATAATGGCAGAGAGACAGACAGAGAGAGAGAGGGAGACGGGTGCCGTTAAAGGCAGCAGTCAAATCTCCATCACCACGAGCAGGCGCGTCACGTCACTAATTCAATCTCACGACCGATGAAGCAATTAATTCACGTCAATAAAACTGAACAAATTGTCTCTGGTTTTTTTGCGCACCAGTAAAGAGAAGGTCCTAACAGCGGCGCTCGTGTTTATTTGTGTTTCCTCCTGTGATTCAGTCAAGTGAACCTGGACGAGCAGCAGGTATAATTGGCTGTGGAGGGGAAAAAACAAAAGAATACATAAAAGAGTGAACCTCGTGGTCTCCTCGGCTAAATAAGATCAGAAAATCTCTTCTTCATTTCCTCCCCAGACAACAAGCCACACTGTCCACCCCTCGGGCTTGTTATTATTTCTTTGATCAGGTTGGGCCTCACCACAGATGATGGGATAATGATATTTCACTGAGACTCGGTTTTGCTCGTGTGCCGCCGTACGGCTGTTCCGAGCGAATTTAAAGATACATTATGTGACATTTCTGCGTTCAAATATCTAAAACCCATACTTTGTATTCATATTCGAGGTAATGGGACGTTTCATTGATTTGGGTCGCCATTTAACAACATCACGAGCTGCCGTTACGTTTTACAAAGTGTTGAAATGATAAGCTTTTAAACGCTCTAAATCACACTCTGTATTAAAATAAAACGATGTCCTGCATCTGCTGGTCCTGCAAAAATGTCACAATAAAAGCTTTGCCGTAAACATTAATGGAAAGAGAACAGAACCGCGAGAGTGCTTCTACTTTGAAACGGGTATGAGATGTGTTTTGTATACATGCACAGTTTAATCAAGCTAAGGCCGTAGTAGAAGTCCGACTAAGAGCACACGAGTAATCAGACTATGAATCGCATTATCCAGGTATGTTAGTCTGACTAAGACAGGCAATAGGTAGGCAGACAACTTGCCGACTTAGAGTAAACATGTGGAGGAGAAACTCGTTTTTTTTTTGGCCATGTACATGTGACTCCGCCTCCGTAGGTGGCGCTGTATCTCTCTATGTGCTAGTGGGTCTTGGGTCAGTTTCCTGTTGACCTTCACGTCACAGAAAAACAAACGGCGAGCAGCGAGATGAACGGTGAGATGGATCACGCCGCCTCTGTAGATTAGATGGAGCATGGCACTTACAGTTGCTGTGTTGTCCTTCTACTGTGTAGCGTAGAAGTCCGACTAAGAGCACACGTGCGGGAGTAATCAGACTATGAATCGCATTATCCAGGTATGTTAGTCTGACTAAGACTGACTCGATATCAGTCAGACTAAATTTAAGACTTTAAGAAAACCACTTTTTAAAAAAAGCTGATTGTTTTGTGACCATGTAGTCATGTAGTATCTGCATGTTTTACTCCAGTCTCTCTTCAACACAATGGTTTATATGATGTGACTGGTGAAGTAAAAGACACTGAGCACTGTCCCAAGTTTTGAAAAGTAAGGATTACTATACACGGTGTGACGCTAACGGCTATGTTAAAGGCCCAAGGAGCACGTGGCGTTGCAGTGGAAATGCTACATCGCTGGCTAAAATAGAGCAGATGAAGAAGAAATTAGCTTGTTTTCCCCTGGGTCTAATGTTCCCAGGACCCAGAGATGATGAATATATGAATAGTCATTTGACGTGGGAGTGATTGCTGCATTAACACATTCCCACTGGTAAAAAAAAAACAAAAGAAAACCTGTTTAAACCCAGGATTTAGTTGTGCAATAGAGAGAAAGAGTCCCCTAGTGGGAAAAAACACATACTTAAATCCATTTACAGAGACAAACACAATCTTTGAAGGGTTTCAGTCCTCCATCATTCAGGAGCGACTCAGGGAATCCTGACGATCAATGCCTCATGTGCTAAATCATTAGGCCCCATTATTTCTGTACAGGCACAAGAGAGTGCAAACCAGGCCGTTAAACCACCCAGACTCCAACAGTCATCAGTTAAACTAGTTTTTCTCTGTCGATATGTCAATTAGCAGAGATAAGGCATGCTGGGAAAATCAGTAATGGCTGGATGAAGCAGCTCAGGACGAGAACAGGTGTGAAGCCACATCCTGTGAGTATGAGAAGGCCAGAGAATGCTCTCTGATTGTGGCTGCGACTCAAGCTGGTCTGGGTCTGCAGGCGAGAAACCGGCCTGCATTTAAATCAATGTTCGTTGAAGCAGAGACCCAGTGGAGTTCTCCCGCTCCAGTCCCCCCTTTTGCTCCCAAACCCCTTATTCCCAGTCCTATCTGGATGGTTTGCCGCTTTGAATTTTAATGAAAGAAAACTAGAAATCCCTCCTTCCTGTCTGAATTTTCTCTATAGACTCCGTCTCCTCCTCTCTCCATCCACATACGTTCAAGGCTTTCTCATTACCGAGTCTAGGCCGACTGGTGGTTTTCAGGCGTTTACAACATATGAATAATGTAGGACATTCTTCTTAAAGCAAATTTAAGACACGGGCCGTTTATTGATAGATTTGAGACAAAAAGTATTGGCTAAAAAAAACATCAGAGAAACTGTTGACAGTCAGACTTCTGTTACACAAGAATAAAGAATGAGCTGCGGATCCACCAACATTTCCCTGAAGTAAAGTTTCGAGAAGTAATGCTATCAAACATGTCTAACATCTCTTACTTTTTTCATCCCAGTTCAGATGAAACAACACCCGCTACTTGACTCAACAGAGCGACCGAAGGCTTCTCTGTAAACCCAATCAATGGGGGAGGTGGGAGGGCGACGGTCTCAGCGCGGTCATTCGATTCGATGAATGCGACGGCTGAAGCGGGTCAAGGCACAAAGTGGTGGTCAGTAATCTGTCACGCGCTGCAGATTGGCCAGGAGTAATGAGCCTTTACACGGGAAACTGAAACTGAGAGAGAAAGCTATTTTGCACGGGTCCAATTACAGTTTGATTTTCACCAGAAAAAGACTCAGCAGCATTTACTAATCAATAGGTATCAAAACGTAACCAGCATCTGATAATGGACTAACCAGCCACTTTATTATTAGGTACACAGCACATGGTCTTCTGCAGAGTGGTTTCAAGTGGTTATTTGAGTTCCTCTGACCTCTTCCATCGTCTCAAATCAGTCCGGTCGTTCTCCTCTGACCTCTGAACTTCAGCTCAGTCGATCATTTGTCTTTTTCAGATGGTCCTCTATAAACCCGGGACATGATTGTTGATAAAAATCCCTGCAGATCATCAGTTTCTGAAATACTGTCTGCCACCAACCATGATGTCAGACCTACAGAGTAACTAAACCTACAGTATTTGAGTCACACTTCTTCTCCGTCCTGATGGATCGGCTGATTAACAAGCAGTAGAACAGATATATCCAATAAAGTGAAGTGCAGGTCTTACAAGCACAGGAAAAAAAACTGGACATGAATATACAACCGTAAAGAACCATAGAGTCATTTACATTTCCTCCTCTTTTTTTCCTTATATAAATATAAAACCCTTAAAAATCTATATCCTTTTGATGTAAGGCACTGCGGCATCTGACAAACATTCCCCGTGCATCTCTCAGAGCATCCTCTGTTTTTGCCAAAACAACAATATGAAAATGATACTGCGAATAAATGAAGAGCGAAGCTCACAGCGGTACAGACATTTCCCATCCCTCACATCTGCTGGGCTGAACAGATGCTCCGCTCGGCTGCCGACCCAGGCCTCCTTTCTCTCTCTGACTCAGCCAGCCTCACCACTAAGCCAAGGATGTGCCTGGCTGTGAAAATCCAGCCTGATGGTAATTGATTGCACATAACTTGTGTGCCTCAATTAAAGAAAGTTGGTGGGTAGTGAAGAAATTGAGTAGGTTTTAAGGCAGGAATGACATTGGCCATCCATATTTGTCGCAGCAGCCTTCTTCAAGGTCATTTAGGGAGGGAGGGAGGGAGAGAGAGACAGGGTGGTAAAAGGGGGAGATGGCTGACACTGAAGGACGGCGGGATTTAGGAAGATTTCTGCTGTGCTGGTATCACGGGGCGTGGTCCATGGACGGGCCAGAATCATCGTCCTCAAGGTCTTGAGGGTTGATGGGGTCGGCCCTCGGGTCCGGTAGTCTGAAAGACAGAGAGTATACAGTTGTACTTAATCCACATTAAAATTATACAGATAGACCTGGGATTTTTTAATCTGGATGAAACCGCTAAAAAGGGCTACTAGCAACACATGGAGCTAATTGATAATTCTACGGCGCTAACTATTTTTTGTCTTTTACTTTGGTCACTCAGTTGATGTGATTGATGAAAATAAAAACAAAAAATATTAAGTGTGAAATAAATTGTAAAAAGTAAGGTTAGCGACAAACATTTATGGCTAACAGCCACAGATGAACCGAAAATGAACATGTTCACCTCTGTAATGTGTCCCCACTAACGCTATTTGGAGATGATGCTAATAAAAACCAGCGTGCACTGCGGCGTCATATCCCGCTGGTGAAAAAAAATGGAATCAAACAGGTTTTCAGTTTGGGAATGGGAATTGGGTATCATCACCCTCTCTTTCCCAAACAGCCACACACCCACTGCCAGGCGCACCCATCATGGAAGCATAACAAACTCTTGTGATATGTAATCATCTTCAATCAAGCCTCGCCTTAAGTAGAAATCATCCATTCTGTCCCGTTTCATATCAGCAGGTCTGCGGTGGCAAAGACAAAGTGAAAGCTAAACTGTGGGGACCTGTAGCGACTGCAGCCCGGCGGATAGATTCATTCCCACTTGAGACAGTCCACACTAATCATACGCTCTAATTGGACAGTGTCGTGAGGGTGATAGAGCGCCACTCCTCCCTCAGTAACAACACTCTCACCTAACTTCCCTCCATCTTTCTGACTATAATGCCGCCTGCATTAGACCGACAGCACCATATCCACTTTAAGACGACGACACGTCAGTCTGTATTCTGCAAACACTTAAGGCCAATACATGGATGAAGTCGAGGCATCGGCGACTGAAAGGCTGCACATTCACGGGCTTCGCTCAAGTCAAGAGGTCAAGAGTAGTAGTCGTAGTAACGTGTACATGGCAAACTTCAGCGTAACATTTTCAGGTTTTTCATCATATGTTTTGTGAAAAGTTTCATTAAATGTCAAACAAAGGGAAAACATTGGCGTTCTTGTTGTTTACACGTTATTATGCTATTATTATACTCGGCCGGCCCACTTGAGATCAGACTGCTCTGTATGTGGCCCCTGACTTAAAGCAACGCGCACACTTGAGTCAGACTCTGAAGTGCTGCATTTCAATTACAGTTGTTCAGTGTGGGAATATTTTCCACTGAATGAATTATCTTTCTTTTGTTTGATATTCGTTTTACATATTTATAGATATCATTTGTTATTGTAAATAAATGTCATTTGTGAACCAACATCCAAGCACTAAATAGTAAAATAATAAATTGACCTTATGTCAAAAAAACGTAATACTTCATGCAGGTTGAGAATAAATTCCAGATGAATGGGTTTGATTTTCCTTCACTCGTTTGTGTTTCTGTGTCCTCTGTCTCTGTCAAGGACACACATACATCCATATCTGCCTCTCTGATGCGTCCGTTACTTGATTCAATCCTGTTCCACCACATGTTTCAATTCCTCTGCCACATGCGGCGCAGTGTCTACTTCCTTGGTTAAAAGGCAGCGATATCTTCCTGAGCTCTGCTCCCCGAGTGTTTCCGCCTGACACACTTCTGCTGGCAGAAACAAATAGCGGCTTCCTCTCCTCT
Source organism: Solea senegalensis (assembly GCF_019176455.1). NCBI lineage: Eukaryota > Metazoa > Chordata > Actinopteri > Pleuronectiformes > Soleidae > Solea > Solea senegalensis. Next base: position 18,065,795 of record NC_058030.1, read on the forward strand.
TCCTCCTCAAGGAGCACACCCTCGCACAACAATAACTCGCAACAGGGCGTCTCATCAAAGAGCAGTCACTAATGTGTGCATGCGTGAAAGCGCGCCATAGCACCAGAGCAAAGCTCCAAGCAGAGTCCTGTTAGCCTTTCGAGCTTTAACAGAGTTACTTGGAGGCCAAACTACAGCATTTTTTGCTTTTTCACAAGGCTGCGACAACAGAAAGTGCCAGACAACGAGGCAACAAGTACCAGCTCATGGACTGCCCAAAGAAATGACAATATTGGACTCTCTACGCATATCTATACTGGGTTAATATCTGAGACAGCAAATATTAACAAACGCCGTTTCCTTTCAAGAACCCTGGCAAACGTAGCACCTGTATTTTCCTGTGCCACACAAATCTTTATTCAGTATTCAAATTGTCTCCTGCGTCGCACAGGCTGTTCACACTTTGCTGTCAGTGCAGCACACAAAAGTCTGCATTTAAGCCAAGCCAGCACCGGCGCTCTCACATTCAGCTCCCTCCTGTCTAACGCAGCATTTGCGGGTAAAAATGTCGACGGATTTTTATTTGTGTAAGGCAATTTCATCTTGCATCTCCAGTCAACCAAAACAGTCAACCCGCTCTTTGTGAGGAGAGAAAAACATACAAAAAAATATCTTCATACGGTACAAAGCAAAGCTTCCACTGTGGCAAATGAACTATTTATATTCAGATGGCCGCTGCTAAGCCTTAGGACACACGGATGTATTAACTTATTTATTCCACCCTCAGGAAAAAGGCCATTACACAGTGAGAGAGAAAGAGAATGGCAGCATTTGGTCTGTGAGAGAAAAGACAGAGTGCAGCTTCAGTATGTGACTAAATGTCAGTGGGTGGGTGATAAATTTCCCAACAAGTCAAAGCCCTCGCTTTGTTCTTTTTTCTGAATGTTCATCTTCCCTGGCCTCAGTAAAAGATCACTTTGCTCTATGTGTGTGTGTGTGCGTGTGTGTCCCGCGACTGGGTTCTTTCCATCCATGACTTATTCATCAGCTTTAATGCAGTCGATGTATTATTGATCAGGACCGATCACTGCCGCCTCCTCCTCCACCTCCCGTTGGTGTGACCACAGTCTGTGGACAGTGGTGAGCTAGGGGATTGGGAGGGCTGCAGCAGAAATGGCTGTCGAGGCCTCAGCAACCCACTTTACATTAAGGTTACACAAAGTTTTGAAATCAATTTTTGAGAATCCTACGAGAAACTTTGAGAAAAAAAAAGAAAGACTGTAGAGACTGCGACGTAATGTTCGAGCATCGTCACCGAGATAGTCCCATCAATGCACCGTTTCAGGAAATATCTCCGTCGGCTGTAGTACATATGACAGGACTGGAAGTGGTGCTGTAACACTCCACCCAAAACAGAGAAGAAGACGTGCACCTTACTGTGCCGTTTCCGGGGGCATATTTAGTGACTTTACAGACACCCAGCCAAAAAAGCAACTAGCGACAAATCTACCGACTCTCTGTCATAAACCTAAATACTTTCTGAGAAGGAAAAGCACAATTCTGCCACACGAGTGACTGTAACTAACTGTATTTACTGTGGGCGGAGAGTCGGACACACACACACACACACACACAGAAGCTCATTCTTGTATTTTTTAATATTGCAATATGAAAACAAAAAAAATCACAATGTGAGTTTTTTCCCAATATCGTGCAGCCCTAGAAGAGACCAATATGCTATAATAAAAAAAAAAGAGCCACAACCATTGCTGCTTGGTTTGTTGCGTTGCATGCAAAAAATGATTGCCCGGTGTGGCCGTTCCTGAGGTGAGGTTAAGGTACGAGTCTGACAGCTGCCCGACTATCTATGCATGGTTGAAAATAACCAATAACTGTCAATAGTTGTTAGTTGCAGCCCGAGAGGAGGGAGGAGTCCACGCTCTGATTTTGGCTTAATTTCCTGCTCTTGGCTGAGAAGCTACTGGAATCCACTCCAGAGTTATCATCTGGAAACACTCCCATTGAGCTGTGGCAGCCTTGCAAGCTTGACCCAGCCTCATTGCTGTATGAATAATCATACTGCAGTGGCTTATGTGTGTGTATAAAAAAGATGGAGAGGGCAAGAAGAAAGAGGAGGAGGAGGAGGAGGAGGAGCAGCTGAAGAGCAAAGTGGGAGTCAGTGATATGGAATGAGGTTTTTTCTCGATTAAGCCAACAGGTTGAATGAGAATATATGCATTTGCAGGGGTGGTGATGCTGTTTAAGTGTGCTCCCTCCCAGGAAGACAGGAACCATTTCTCAAGCCCTGAGGGCCAATGAGGTTTGGTCTAATGAGAGAAGATCTTTAATGGTTATTGATAGACCCTTACTCTTACTCTTAGCCTTTACTTCCCAGTGAGGCAGTTCACTCCGTCACCACTTAATGAAGTAAAACTTGTCACTTCTGTGGGATGATTTAACACTACAAACAGTGCAGTGACTCGAGATGATGCTAGTTTGGAATATCACATCAACTAAAAGAGTGAAAGAGAGTGTAGCACCGTAATGATTTGAGGAAAACAGGCATTGATTTGTGGAATGCAACCTAATTTGAAAAAAGTCAGACTGTAGGTTATCATGGGTTATTTAACATGTCTGAGCTAATGCTCTGCAAAATCTAATTGGCCATTGTCCTGTGAAGGTTTACATCTTTATCTCTCGACTGCTGCCAACTCCCCTTTTCTCTCTCTATGGATTTATGCTCGTTCCTTTCATCCGAGAGAGCCTCGTCTAAGGATGTGCAATTTAGAAATAGCCCCTGTGCACCCTTTTCCTTAAGAGCACCCATGTGATCTTCCCAGCACTTTGCACTGTGATGATCCTGCCAGCTGCAATTTGAAATAATGCATGTGTCCTAACGAGGGGGAATGAGAAGGAAAAGAAGGGGCATAGATGTGACTCAAAGAGGCGAAGTGGGTGGAGATTCAGTAAGGTGAAGACAGGAGAACAAACGAGGAGGAGACTCGTAGCATTGATGAGGAGTGACGTCATCTTTTCTGGGACTTGAAGCTAATGCTACAGCCACACTAATTGTTTACATATAAAAAAAGAACACACACACACACACACATACACATACACATACATAGTTCTATACCAGGTCAGTTCTGCCTGCAATCATTACCCCAGAGTTTGGAGCCCAGAAGTTTGAAAATGCTGCTGGCTCATTTTCAGCTTAAAAACTCTGGCGCTCTGTTTTTGTCTGGACCAGGGGAATTCTACCAATTAGTATAACAAGCTATACAGAAAATATTTCTAAAACGTGTTTGTTTAATATATCCTTAAAAATTAAATATTAGTCTTTCAGGCAACATACATTTTCCAGTGATTACAATTGGACGTAAAGTGCTGTTAAACAGATTTAAATTTGTTTCGGAGAACTCTGACCATAACCTCATAGAACCCCAACCCCGCAACATCTAATAAAATTATCTTGGAAATCATTCAACATGCTCCAAAGACCTTTTAAAACAATGACATAGTTACCCACATTTGCTTCCTGATTGGTTCTTAGTGAACATGTTTGCACACAATTGCCACTTTTAAATAAAAACATAGTAGAATGGATGCAGCTGAGGCTAAGGGACAAGCAATGAAGAGGTGATGTGTAAGATCCATGACTAATGTGTTTTTCAGGAGTTCCTATTAGATTCTCAGAGCCTCAGGTCACACAGGCCATTATCAGATAATGAGGTATTTTATTTCAGGCTCAAATACCAAGAAGAGAAATGTGTGAACTGGAACACAATCATGAACGATCTCAGGGGAGTGCTCTGCAAATGTCACATGTGCACAAATATCCTGGTGCCATTCTTGAGAAGATGGACCACTGGTTGCTGTATTACGTGTCCCTTAAGCATTGAAATCAGGGGTCTCAAACTCGAATGACCTGGGGGCCACTGAGCATCTATCAACACTACAGATAAAGTCATGTGTGCCATGCCCATAACACGTTTAATGGGACATAAAGACACTGCATTTCTTTTCAAGAGAGAAACAAAGTCATCATACAAAAACAATCTTTTTATCTAATAAGTTACGGCTGGTGTTACCAATTCTGTATGAGCTGAAATCATTCATTTCGGCGCCTGATTAAAAAGGAAATTGTCAGTTTCCTCAAGGCACGACGTCTTAAAGAGCTGCTCATGTTATCCTTCCCAACCATGATAAATGTTGCAGAAGTTATACGGCTCTGCCAGACATGACTTCAAGTGTTGGTACATGAGATTTGACATTAAGTTTCGATACACAGGCCTGATGTTTGGGGTAATCCATGTGTTTATACTAGGTTTTCCCCTATTTACATTATATCATTTGGCCCCATGTAGCCCACATCTGTATTTACAGGTTAACTGGATACTACACTGTGTCTATGTCATCTATTTCATTCAATAGTAACGCTTATCAACATTGCCCTTTGCTTCTAATGTCATATTGGACCCTGACAATTTTCAGAGCTTATAGAAACAAGAACAGATTTAACACCCGAGTTTTCATTCATTTATCTTCATAATAGAACACACATTCAAAGAGAACAATAAGAAAAATTCCGTATTGTTCTCTTTGAACGGTGTTGTCTTTCTTTTATATTACTTTATTTTTTATTTTTATAGTGTTAGTGTGGCTGTTTATTATTTACACTCTCGAAGCGGATCTTACATCACGTCTGTCAGGTTTTCATTGCTATAAGACAAACAAGAAACCTGTAAGTAACTTGTAGTAACAAGTAAACTAAGGACTAAAGATAATCATGAAAATAAATCAAGACTTTGGAACGTCACAAATGAAGAACACGAAAAAATAAGGCTTGAGAGGTCAGGACAATCTTGTGTTGGTTACTTTAACACATTTTTAAAGCCAGATTATAATGTAAACTGTGTTTACTCTCCACCAATTGTTAATCTTAACCGTTGATTGTTTTTTTTCTTGGTACCCAACCAAGTTGTATTAGTATTTCAAGACATCCTGTGTGTAAAATATTATATTCTTCCCATTACAGAGCTTCTGTCCTACGCTGGCAGACAGAGAAATACCCTCAGTGAGCATGACAGCAGTTATGGAAGAGTGAGGACTCCATTAAGATTCTGTGGGAGCACAGGTGCTGCCAGCTGTGCAGGTGTTGTCGAGCTGTTTCATCATCCTTTAAAACCTCTGACACATCAGCTCCATATCTGGCGCACATTTCATTAGCTGACGCGATGTGTCTTGATGATGTGACATAATATGTGGTAAAAGGCTGGACGAGCTGGACCAGCATATGTCTGCAGCAGAAATGTTCAGACTTATGTCCACCAACTTAATAAGGAGCCTGGGGTTTATAAAGACGAGACGTATCTACTTAAGCAAAAAGTTGTTGCCGTATCCAATGTTCTCTGATGCTACTGCTCGCACGCACACACACTAGAATCCACGGTATTAATGATGCACCCTCGGACAAACAAAACAACCACAGAAGAATATTTATATGGATGTCAAAACTCCCTGGGCATATTAATGATAAATCCATATAATCCCTTAAGAGCCCGCATCTGAGCAGCAGAATGATTAACTTTGTTTACATTGTGATTTATTGTGCTGGGGGGGATTAATTTCCACCAGGAAATAAAACTGTCTGATTGTGACATCCACACTGACCACTGCACAAAAAAAACATCTAAAATGAAAATCTGATAAAAAAAAATATGAGGAAAATGTGCTTTCTGCAATTACATTTTGAATTTGGTTTGAAAGTCTATAAATAAGAAGTTACGGTATGATTCACACTTACATCTATGTGAAGGGTTGAATCTGAAGAGAAGTTCTCCAGAGTAGGATGAGGGAACGTTTCTCAGAAAGTTGAAGATACTGCGGGTCTGGAGCAACGTCCACTTTTAAGGGTCAGATATATTCAGTCTGTCAGGTTCTGTGATATACTGGGCAGCTCATATCCAAGCAAGATACCCAACCCCCATTGCTCACTGTGAATTGGACAATTGACTGTACTCCTTGTGTTGGTCATAAGCTCGGATAAATGTGCAGGTTGCATCAGGAAGCCAAATCAAATATGTGGATCATCCACTGTGGAGACCCCTTCAGAGGGGATTCCGTGATGGTGGAGTGAAGAGTGAAGTCTGACAGCTCGAAAAAGGTACTAGTGCAATTCACTGCCAACATGGAGGAGTAAACAAACTGAGTCACATGACGGAGCTGTAACCACAGACTTACGTATGCATGGAAGCGTGCAGACTGTGTGACCCCCAGAGACAGCATTCCATTCCATATATACTGTTATGATGCACTTTCTGAACTGACTGTTACAAACAGTAACAGTCAGCTGCTTTCAGAGTCACTACTCTATTCACATCACATTCAATGGGATTATGTTCCCTCCTGGAAAACAATGCGGCACCCTGTGGTGTTTCCATGCTGCTCCAAAGACTTAATCAGTTCACGGAGGAAGCAGAGAGACAAGGCACAACAGGCAATGCATCATGGGGACATGGAGCTGGGGGGGCTCTTTAATACGACCCCTTTGTGAGCACCACTGCACATTCCTGAGAGGAAAACGGGAGTGGCTAGCATAAATCCATCTTATCATCCAGCAGATGTAGTGCCTCAAGTATCCCCCCCCACCACACCCCCCATGTTCATGAATGACATTATCTTAAAAGGTACATCAAGAAGTGTGGTGCACACCCAAGATTGTGTGCAGTCAACTCACTACTAGGAGATGCAAGTATCACTGCCGCGCTGCGATACGACCGCGCACAGTGAGGCAGAAGGGCTCAATGATGTGGAAATAAATTGTGTGCTGATGCTCCTCCAAACAGAATAATCACGCAGGTTCGTTGCAACGATTTGCATGAACTAATTTTCTTGCTCACTTCAACACAGGTGCCCGCCGTTCATCATACAGAAGGAATTAATGTGGAGCAATTCCGATAAGAGCGTTGGACCACTGTAACGTCTCAATCTTGCACTGGTTCATTTGGTGATTTTATGATTTCTCTGGCCGTCGGGGCAATTGAGGAATTAATTGAGGAGAACTGCAGCAGTAACGTGCACGCAAGTCAGAAATAAAATTGCTCATTAATGTGAAATTAAAATTGACCTGAACAATTGCCCGCTGTCACTTCCTTCATGTATATGACTGTGTGTGCGATGAGCCAATATGAAATGCAGTATCAATATGATAGGACTGGACATTGAAAAAAGACCAAGATCCAAAACTAGGCTTAGTATCAATTTTTTTTAACAGATATCACAGCCCGTAACTACTGCTTTCCCGATATCAGTCTTCTTATGAAATTCCCCTTATCTTTATAACTTTCTTATCTTAAATTATGTCCACATAGCTCAAATGCTCACAGCAGTGTGGCACTTTGGTCACATGACATTGATGGAGCAGGTCTCTCTTTACAGCCTGTGCTTTGTGAAGCATTGAAGTCGGTATCTAGGGTTTTTAAGATCATATGGGATTTTATGTTTTTCTTTTTCCAACATCTGAATAATTGATTATTACCAGTAGTGGACTGATACCAATAGAGAATATTGTAATGATCCAAACCCCCTAAATTTCTCATAAACATTTCACAGAGCACAGATTGTAAAAACATGGGCTGTTTATTTCTTCCTTATGGGAGCAAAATATTTGTTAGACAGTTGGAACATTATGTTTCTGAAAGCTGGCTAAGGCAACATGATACATGTATCAGCACAAATGTGTTAACAGCTTGGTAGTTAAAGAGATGTAATTAAATAAATAAATAAATGACTGTATGATACTGACATTGATATCAGTAGATCTGAATCTGTTATTGGCATCGGACAAGACAAAGTGATATGAAGCCATTCCTGGGAAATATCTTTAAAGCTCTTCTTTTGCTGAGATACCATCTAACAATCAACAATTACCCCGAGCAGCACAGCAATTTTCCAGAGCTGCTCCTTTTGGTCACAAATTAAATAGCAATGAAGGACGTTACGAAAATCCTTTTTAAAGGAGAGCAAGAAGGAGATAATGGAATCGCTGGCTTAATGTGTCCCCACTGTATAACAAAGAGAGAGAAGAGAGGAGAGACAAGGTGGGTGTAGTCTGCTAACAAGATTTTAAGGAGGGTTAACGGTGTCATTTTTTTGCATATATATTTGACTTACAAATATGCAACTATTCAATTTTAAAACATAGTAACTCTCAGATCCAGGGTGAAAACCCAATAAGGAGCTGTATCAAAGCAGATAAATGGATCATTGTAAAAGTTTTTGTTTGGCGTTTCAGTGAAGACAAGACCCAGCTCAGGAGTGTTGCTGCTCAATTTAACAAGTTCAGTTTACGGAGCGCAACGGAGGTAATAGGCCATCTGAAGACAACACAAGATGTACCGAGTGACTGACAAAGATGACATTACATAAACATACGGTTGTACTTCTTACTCAAAATGATTCCCCTTCTAGTTGAATACCACTTATATTAATTATATCTGGAATAATAAACACATAAAACAGGCTGTGCTTCTGAATATCCACAGTCTGGGCATACTGGATATTTGCCATGCAATGGATATGTACGTTTATTTGTAGAATTAATAAATAAATGTGATCATGTAGCTTAAAGGTTGTCCCTTGCCGGGATGGAACATTAACAAGTAACATTTAGTATAAATGAAACTAAAAAGCTAATAGTAAAACTATGATACAGCATATTTAATTGTACAATACTCCGTTGAAGTTTGAATCTCAAACTTTGCAGCATGAGACATTATAGATACATACAGACAACCTTCAAAAAGAGCATTAGAATTCAGGTAATGAAAAGTCAGCCCCTATGCTGCCTCTCACTCTCCTATAAATGATTTCTTATGTGCAGGTTAAAAAATAGATACATGATAGTATACCACTACAGTCCTGTATTTTCTCCCTTCATTGGCCCACACCGGGTCCGTAACGCTGCCTCCCGTCTCTCTCTCTCTGCCCTTTGTCATCTCTACAAACGCCATCATTTTAGTGCTGCTGAGGAGAGTCCTTCCCACATGGATCTGCACAGTCCGTCATGTGACCACTGAGTTGGCTCTGCCTCATGGCCATGCAGCCATTACAAAGACTGACTGGTCACAGCAGCACCCCCACACTTGGCATGCTGGCAAAGCTGCCCCCTGTTGCCTCTTTCAAACAGCTCCCTTCATTTACAGCAGAACGCCGGCGCCACGTTGCATCATTGAACTGCCCTGGGTCTTTCTTGAGCTGCCTGAAGAATTGCTCTGGAGATGTATTAAAATTAAAAGCTTGTTTACAACACACTTGGAGCAATGATATTGACTCCCCCTCTGCCTGTACTATCTGAGATGGAGAGTTGTCAGATGCACGTATGGCCAGAGGAAAGGAGGAGGGGAGGAAAAAAGAAGGGAGAGAAAGAGTGTGTCTGAGAGTTAGACAACAGACTGGCCATTAGGCAAAGCCGTCTGTCACATAAAATCTCCCCTCTTCCCTGAATCCAAGTCCTGTCATCCAAGGCCTCAGTGTGAAGGACACCCAGACAGACGGCACAAAAATTTTGGGCCCGTAAAGTGTCACAACTCTCATTTTGCCTGATAAAAGTCTGCTATGCTTCATCCATCGCTCACTAGATTGTTCCTATTGCAAAACGTCTGCCACTCTGTGGAGTAAAGGACTTTCCTCTGGGTACTGCAATAAAAACCTTCTTATTACAGCACAGAAGGATCAACATCGATTATCTCACTACTACAAACCCAATTTTGCAAGGAAAATATATGCAAATTGTCCAGTGAAATAGAAAAAAACGACAAAACTTAACATGTAATTTGCGTTTTATTAATCTAAAGTGAAATTAGTCATTTTAAAAGCAACACGGTGAAATGTTAACACCGCAAACACGGTGAAATACGGCGACAGCTCCTCGGTGCTGCCTGTCCAATAAACTTTTATGTGTGCTAATGCATCCTGCAAAGCATCAGTTGTAAAAGGCTGCCAGGCCCCTATCAGACATTTCAACTTTAGGAAACTGGAAGCAATTTCGTAGTTTCAAAAATCAAGACACATCCCCCCCCGTACGCTTGGGATTTTATCTGTAACCACGGGTGAAGACATCATTTCTCATTAAGACATGCAAATGTGCCGGTGTACGTGGACACGGTGCTACAAGGTCAAAAAGCAGTGACGGTTAATGGTTTACAAAAATGACCAGTGGGCCAAAGGGACCCCCTCCCGTCGAGAAAAAGCTATTAATTTTTCACTCACATGCAACCTTTAACAGACCAGCGCTGGATTAAGGTGATTTTGTATAGTGCATGTTAAATCTCCCACCCATTAGTATCCCGAGGTAGTTAAATCCCAGCCATCTCCTCGTGCCTCTCTCACCAGCAGCTTTAAATCCACACGGTGATGAGGCCTGTCTTTAAGCAGCTGAATTAAACACACAAAGCCATGATGAGTGCCCTGCTGAGCCCTCACACACACACACATGTGTTGTTGTTGTTGTTGTTGTATCTGGCTGAGGAAAGAAGACATCCTCCAGTGCTGTATACACACTGGAGCCGCTCCTGTGGTGACAGTTAATACCTCGGGCCACAGGTCTGATAAGACACTGATTCATCGCCCCTTGGCTCAGCGTGTCACTATCATCCTCCCACATCTACGACATACTAAAACCAGACCTGCGATTTCAGGGGTGAAAACACTGTGATGCATGTGTGTGGACTTGCATTCCTTACCTCTTTAGGACCTTTTCTGGCATAAACACTGACTTTGTCAGGACCAGTAGTCGTCACGGAGGCCAAAATCTGGCCCTAAAGAGGCTGAACATTGTTTCTGAGGAACTGGTTAAGTTGAAGGCTAAGATTTGTATTGTGGTTAGGTTAAGGCATTAACTTGTTATAGTTAAAGGAATACTAGAATAGGGGTAGTATTTTTGAAAAATTGTGCTTCCCAACCTCAGTTTACCCTGAGTTGAGAAATATCTTCATTCTTTTCCAGGGACACTTGGTCCTGTTAGCGTAACTGTTAGCAAAGATGGCGGACACAGTTTACATTCTGGGAATGAGGTCCCGTCCCCCTACGAGTGGTCTAAAAAGTGCGGAATTAGCGTTGCGGTTTCAAGTCTCAGACCAAGGCTCGAACTGAGGTTAGGAACCACAATCTTTCAAAAATACTACCCCTATTCTAGTAATACAAAGCTAAATGCAAATGGGTGAAGTATTTCTTTAAGGATCTGGATAATGCTTCATGTGTGTCTGTGTGTCTGTGGTCGGGAGGAATACAGTAGTTGTATCGTCCTCTCGTTTGCAGACAGAAGTGAAAAGTGCAAAGACACCTTCCTTTCCGTTTGTGTCTCGCTATTAATTATCTTAGCCATGTGACTGTGTGCGAGTGTGTTGTTTATGTGAGTGTTTAGATTGAATAATTCATGTTTACACACAGTGTGACATCTTTTGAGAGCACTTTTACTTGTGGGTGCAGGGGCACGGCAAGCGTGACGGCACGTAAGGCCAAATCGCCACAGATCCGGTGTGACCACGTGCCTTTAGGATAAAACACAGACAGAGGAGGTGAGGGAGTTGCAAGAGTAGGGCAAGAATAGATTGTGATTACGTTTGTCGATATATGCGCTCACACTTTGCCTACTGCGTGTCAACACACCCACATTTTCCTCAGGTGTTGAGTTGAATTTTAATTTCTTCTCTCCTTCCTCTGAGGCCCATGGAAACCTTGCATCACAACTCTGTACAACAGCCATCAATTGTCTATAATATTTCATTCAAATCAACATTACTATTTGCAAAGCAGCTACTCAAAATCAATCAATCGATTTTTATTTTATGGCTATTTGAAGCTGAAAACCTTTCTATTTACTTTTATTAACTCTCATAGACCACTTGCAGTACTTTCACAGCCCACCAGGAGGACGTTGCCTTTATTCTGGGAATCACTGAACTGAGAAAAAGCACTCAGAAAGTGCAAACCTCTGATCAGTTTCACACAATGTCGATGCATTACTATACATACTATCTAGATCACCAACAACATCTGATAATTACCTCGAGTTCTACACTTCATCTCTAGAAAGGTTCGTCCAATTGAGGTGTACCACACCAGCTACTGGAGAAAGAGATGTGCACAGACGTTCATTGTCTGCAGAGGGTGAACTCCTTTGGCTTTTGTGATGCCATGAATTTTTGTCACCAGGTGCAACCATGATAATGCTGCAGAAGACTGTCACTTCACCATATGTGGTGTCCACTCGACTAGAAATGTCTCGACAACTACTACTTGGATTGCTATTTGTGGTTCAGAACTTTAACAGTACCTCATGTTGAATTGTCCTAACTTTGTTGACCTCCTGTGTTTTCCCCCTTGCAAAACATCCTTAAATAAAATGGTGGAGAGAATAACAACCAGAGGGCTAGCATTGTTTCTCTCCCTCACTAAAATTCATCAGTCATTTCCCTCTAAATAATTTTTGTCTTGCAAATAAATGAACGTGTGCTGCAACATCCACACACACTCAAACACATTGACAAAACACAAACACACTCCACAAAGTATCCATTTTCAGAGCGGGAAGTGAGCTGTAATTAACACATTTGGATTTATTATTTCTTAAACTAATTCCTTGCAGCCTATCTCTTCACAGAACACACAAACCGCAGAGGCCTCTGTGACAATGTGATTATAAGATGAGACAGCTTGTGAAATATGGCTGGGTAATCTAATAAGCAGGTGGAGAGAAAAAAAATTGTTTACAAGACAGGTTCGGAAAAAGGATTGCTGCACCTAGAAACGCCATATTCATAAATAATGAAGTAGATAATGACACATCAACACATTTTATTACGTGGCATGATGCTCCGACTCAATTTACTGTCACAGAGACAGCAAAGGAATGAACGACCTGTGGAAAAAAAACAAAACAAAAAAACAGGAACGCAAGCGCAGTTTGTCACACTAAGTGACTCGGTGTGTGATGTTTAACACTGGGCTGCATGCTAGATAGTACAAGGTTATCAGGAAGAGTATTTGGAGGAGATATCACAAAATAGGGACCTGGTGGACGTGGAGAAAATGGTCATAGGGAGACGGTTTAGTGAAGTTTACATCACAGACAGACCTATTGTTGCTGTTCTCTCCACTGGAGCCAACATAAATACTATTTGACATGCTCTCTTTACTTTATTGTGCATTTTCCTTCTGTTTCACCACTGTGCCCAGAAAGCTCACTCTAGTGTCCCCATTTTAACCCACTCCCACCCCTTTTTTTTTTTTTATACTTTCTCTTCAGCAGTCACCTCACATGTTCCACACTGCAGTGGAAATATATCTCTCTCTCTTCTACACCCCAAAGCTCTCCTCATGTCAGCCTGGTTACACCATATCTGTGTTCACATTCATTTTCAAAATTCACCACAACCTTTCATCAGTTTCTTGGTCTTTTTTTTTTTACCACCACTTTGTCTCTTTCATGTCTCTATAAATGTGGAAGCTTAAAATGATGTTAACACACAAAATGTACTTTTATTTAACTTGCACAACGTCCCTGTGGATAAGAGCATCAGTGAAATATGAATTGCAGAGGTTCTCAACCCATTACTTTACTGCCTCTCCTGCTTTTACACTGCAAAGGCAAAGTTCAACACATATGAATATTTTAAGAGACCTGTGGTGCTCCTCGCTAAATTGTTAAATCCCTCTTTTTCAATGACAGCTGAACACAAGTGACAATCGTTTCTATTCTCAAGGTAGATAAAAGCAGTCCAGTGCACGTGCGCACAAAAACACAAACATAGGCATGTGTAGACACCAAAACGTACAACAGAAATGCAACACAAAAGTGCACACATACCACAAAATCAGCAGCAGGCTGGCAAGCCAAGGTATGTGGGAGCTGGATGTATTTTACACACATGAATTAACAATCCATTATTCATAGGCTCTATGGGCTTCAAGCATCAACACAAACACAGCTGTAACCCAATTCTGCTGCACTACGGCCCTGAATGCATCACTGACACTTGCCACCGCCTCGCAGACAACACACACACACACACACAGCACTTGGCACAGCCCTCATATCTATCTACAGAGCGGATCGATACTGAAAGCACCCTTAAAGCTCTGTTTAAAGCTCTATAGACTGCATTTCTGACTCTTCCGAGTCTAAACTGTGGGAAACTCCGGCGCTAACCCGACAACTTCAAAATCCCGAGATTCAAACAAATGTTACACTTACAAATCCAACGGCAGTCGAAGCGAATGCCAAAAGAGGGGAGTTTGTGTTCAGAACCGGTGCGTGTTTTGACAGGTGGTTCACTCATGATTCTCAGATTTAGTTTTCCCAACTTGCTCTTTAAACCGTCACGTTTCAGTGAAAGGATGAGACGGAATCTATGAGGCACCAGCATCCATAAATAAAATAGATGGTGGAGCTAAGCTAACGATAAATCTCAATCGGAGGCATTTTTGTAGGTAAATTACCTCATTTGTATTCAGTAAAAGTTTCAGGAGAAACAAATAACCGCCATTAGTCATCACTAGTCCAGCCAACTGGACTGTAAACACGCTTGACTTATTTTTCTCTTTAACACCTCTGTCTGCACACCCCCCACCTTTCCAAGAAAACTATTTGATGTTAAAGTGATGCCAGTGGTGACAGTACGCATAAAATGCACATTGCAGCATAAAAAAACCTGGAGAAATGTTGTGAATGTGGCATGAATTATGCATGCTTTACAGTCCCTTATCATCTAAATGTATGTCTCTCTATTTGTCAGTTTGCTTTGTGTGCTTTGCATTAATGTGGGACCTCAGATCCATCCCGGTGGAATAGTGATGGCCAACGGACGGAAGAGACAAGACGACAGAGGCAGCGACGCTGAGAAAAACAAGAGGGAAGGGAGAAAGTCTGCAGCCTTTGCACATACGGAAGATTTATGTTCTGTCATTTTGCAGGACCATGCTCATCCAAACTCGAGTGCGCACTTCCTTCGGTCCTGAGCTATACGGTCACGGAGGGGGCAACGGTGACTCCGTGGTAGAGCAGGTTGTCTTGAAGGTTGTGGGTTTGAAGCATTATATAAATGCAAACCATTTACAGTATTTGATGAAATTGAAAGACCGACTTTCTTCTATGTTATAGTTATAATGTATTCACTAAATCGGGTGATACTTGTACTGTATTGAATATTTTTAATCATCTGTCAATGTTAATTTCCTGAACTGCCTTAGGAAAGTAATAACGCTTTTATGAACATGAATTTGAGAGAAGGACAGAGGGGGAGGAGAGTGCATCAATGAAAAGTTTCTTTGCAAAACTCATAAAAAGCCATTGGCTCTTACACATTGGAAAAAATATAGATGCATCTCGCTGAAACATTTTAAATTATTAAACAAGGGCATGATGACACACACACACATAAAAAGACAAAGAGTGACTCAAAGGCAGGAGGCCCTGTAACAGCCCCTTTTGTAGCAGGCCTTGTAAATTTTTAATTAGAGGAAATGCAACTCCCTCGCTCCCGGCCTTTATCTGAGGGGCTGTGTCCTGTGTCCTCTGACCACACTCCTCTGACACCTCCCTGCCTCACAGCTCTCATCTATTTGACCCATGGGTGATGAGCTCAGACAGACAGACTAAAGCAGGAGTGTCAAACTCATTTTTGTTCAGGGGCCACATACAGCACAACTTGGTCTCAAGGGGGCCGGACCAGTAAAAATAGCAAAATAATAGAATAATAACCTATGAACAACAAGAACCCCTTTGTTTTTTCTCCTTTGTTTTACATTTAATGAAGGATAATTTTACAAAACATGAAATTTCTTGAGAAATACAAGTGCAATTTCAACAATATCATGCCTAAATTTACTATTTACACAGCACACTGGATCTATAAAGGCACAGACATTTAGTCACGGGTATGTGGAGCATTTGACATTACGTTTATATTAGTGTGAAATTTTAACAAATTCATCCTGTGGGCCGGATTGGACCCTCTGGCGGGCCGGTTCTGGCCCCCGGGCCGTATGTTTGACACCCCTGGACTAAAGAGTGTCCCCATGCAGTAAGCTGAGTTTTCTTCACTGTCGGCAGCCGTTTCCTTTGTTTGGGTGTTCATGGGAAGGGATCCTTTGGCCCATGGTTCCCTTTCGTCAGAAAACATGTGATGACCAACGTTTATGGAGATAAAGATAAAGGGCAGGGTGTGTATACAACATTCACATAGTTCAAAACACATCTGCTGCATGGTTTGGACCATGAACGCCTCCTTCTGCCACAACCTACTGTCGTCCTGTATTAGAGCTGCATGTTTTTTAAATGACAACCATATACTGTATTTATACTACGCTATACATACCATAATTGTGTACAATGTATTTTTGAGATTATTTGATTTGTCCATCCTGGGAGAAGAATCCCACTTCTGTGAACCCTCACACCCCTCAACAGAGGGTATGGGGACTTGGATGTTGCATCATGTATTGATTTGTACGACCCTATGATTGGAAAATGTGGGCTATAATTTTAAAACTGATTGGATCCGATTGATTGACGAGCATGGGAAATGTCGCCAATGTGCAACAGTGTGTGGGTGTGTGCTGGTACAGCCATCTTTGTAAGGACCAATAAAGCCCATTGTTGGACAATTTGGAAGGTCCTCGTACTCTGTCACGCAATAAACGGGTTGTTTAACACCTGGTTTTGAATCAGGTTTAGGTTTAAGGCTGTTTAAAGTTATGCATTTAGTTGTGATGGTTAAGGTTAGGGAAGGCATGTATCTATCTGTCTTTACTAAGAATGCTGTACAAGAATGTGTGTGTGTGTGTGTGTAGGTGTGCACATCCATTTCCATGTGTCTGCATAGTGATTTATGGGCCCATAAACCAGTTTTCTTTAAGATGTAGTGGAATTATAGCCTCTATAGATATATGAGGAGGAGGTTCATTGATTACATACTAAAGTGCACATGCTGGAGTGAAAAAAAAGAGGAGAAAGTAGAAGAAGCTTTTCGATTGAAGTACAGCATGGATACCTGGCCTGAGCTGGCCTGAAACCAGTCTGAACCTGCCAGGTTGGACAGAGTTTGGAAACAACAGAAGGCCCATCTGGTTCGGGTCTGGCTTGGTTAGTTGTGCTCTGATGGACAACTATAGCCAGAGATTATGCTCTAATTTGAAATATGCTCTAGTATCTCAGCCATGGGGCCAGTGGGTTCACCAACATCTGCCGGGGGATAAGGTCCATGACCTTTCTGGGATTGGTGGATTTCAGAATTACTGGATGTCATGATTCTACAATCTGTAAGGTCTCACTGAACTGGACCAATAAGGGACAACCAAGCACCATCGAGTACTAAAAGGAACAATAAGTAATGATGAGGTTGTAAGGAAAAGCTGGTACTCACTGCTGCAAACCTGTGCAAACAGAGACAAGGACCAACACGTTAAGGAACCTACAGGAGTTACACAATGTATGGATCCAACCCCCTCCTGTGAAATAATGATAATGTGATTTAACAATCCCAGTTTTGATGCTCCTCTAAGTGTCTAATCTTCATTGTATCTCCCACATCTCGAGGAATAAAAAGTTATTTGGTTTCCTGATGGAAAGGACTGCAGAGATCTGCATTAGCTGACAAAAGTTCTTAAATAGAATCAATCCAGGAAATGCATTTCTACAAGAAACTCATATTTTACAAAATAATCGTTAAAAAAAAAGTTTATGAGCTGGCAGCAGGGTACTATATTCACAGCATCAGTCTCATCTCAACGTTTATGAGGATCAAAAGCATCCCACAAGATGAAAATTATTTTCTGAATCAGAGAGCTGAATATAATAAAGTGTTGGCTTCCCGAGCTGCCTCTGGTTCTCTGAGACCAAAGCAAATGTTCTATGAACAGAGCAATAAATCAGGTAAATTAATAGAATGACATTTTGAACAATTAGAAACTAAAGCATCAATCAAGTGTTACATCCAGTGGGCGTGCTGTTGTGGGTCCTACTGAAATTAATGATGCCTTCAGAGGCTACTATAAATAATTATATGACAAATAATAACAATAATTAAAAGAAAATCAACTCAAAACATTGAAATAGGGTTAGGTTTTTTTTTAATGAAGTACCTAACTTTAATGAACATTAAGAAAAGAAGAAGCTCGAGATGGAAAAGGAGAAATTGGGAAAATCGTTCTTTCTCTGAAATCAGGATTGACAGCAGACACAGCATGTCTTCCAACTGATTCGTATAAAAGACATTTCCAAAGATCACTTCTATCACTAACTTGCTTGTACAGTGATCAGTGTTGGGAATGTTACTTTAAAAAAGTAATTAGTTATAGTTACTGAGTTTTGTGTAGTTTTCACAAGTCAGTTGAAATGAGTAGAACATACAGATGTTTGTACATAACTTTCTATATTTATTTCACGTCGACAGACAGCAAGATGTTTATCCTGCACTTCAAGTATTATCTTTGTAAGAAAAGTAAACAGTTACACCATATAAAGTGCATTTAACTCTAGCAAATTCAATCAAACTCTCTCAACCTGAGACAACAAAAGTAAACTTTTAAACAACAAAAAAGTATGTTCAGCTCTGTAGTCTTATTCTTAATTAAATAAATCAAACTCTCAATAATCTGTGTTTTTGGCAACTAACTTCATTAAATTAGAAATGCATACAACGGAGTTTTTGCTCCGGGACAAAATGTACGCATTACATGTACGTTCTTGCCTTTGATCACAATGAACTTGAAGAAGTGATTTTATCGCCACTTTGAAAATGCCGTCCAGTAACGTTAACGGCGCTGTAACGACGGGAAAAAAGAACCGTTTAAAAGAACAGCGTTATTTTTTTAAACGCCGTTATTTATTCCAAACACTGACGGTGATGATGTGATTTCATACATGTCACATAATATAACTGCACAAATTCTGGCTGTGCTGCAGTTAAACAAAATATTTGGCAATACTTATAAATAAATATCAGTAACAACATATTCTTTTGATTGCATATCATTTAAATTAAAGACGCGATCTGCAGTAATCAAACAATTATGAAACTGCTATAGAAATTATAGAAACTATAGAAATGAAGTAGTGGAATGACGATGGATGTCAATTCTAATATCTCTAATGTATTAAAGGAGCCATGTTTTTATGTGAATGGAGAGCATATTATTTATATCTTGGTCTAAATGAATGTAGGCCATCGCTCTGCTCAATGTCTTTGCCTGTATGAAAAAAAAAACGTGTAGTGAAAAGACTATGGGGACAGAAGTAAAGAATCTTCTTAGCAGCCAGCTGTGTGTTTTTCTGGGCCATATGTACATACAGTGAAGATGTGAGTGATGAATGAGGTTGGGGGGGGGTGAGGGCGGGGGTGGGATAGAGGGCAAAGTGTAATTAAATGTGCAAGACTTTCCATTGGGCTTCAGTGTGATTACGTAACGTAATGTATTTGCTGCCTCTATTATTCTTGCTCCGTAAAGCTGTCACATGTTGCAAAGCATTCCCCCACCCCTTTGGTTACTGTGTAAACCAAAGCTACTGGAATCAAATAAGATATCAAATTTGGCTGCATCCCAGTTATTTTTGGCTGCATTACTTCTATCACTTATTTATGCACATGTCTGTGTTTCAACCATGCTACCCAATGGTCCATGCTTTTTGATACAGTGGGCCCAGAAGTTTCCCGGAAGAGTTCAAGTTCTTATTGCTTCCATCCTGTCTTTAAATAATGAATTTCTCCAAATAAAAGCAGCTTTCAAGAAAGAACAGAGAGGCATGGATCTACCACAAATAAATATTCTTTAAAATACATAATAAAAGAAAATTGTGTCATTGTGTGTTTAACTGTAGTGATCAGGACACTGCTTTTATTTAGGGAAAAATAAAAAAAAAATCACAATTTTCTTGCAAGGTTAAAGTAATGAGATTATAAATTGCCTGAGTAAAATGATGATTTACAAAGCAACCTTCAAATCATTTGGTGGGTGATAGTCACATCTCGTGACTTTTATTTCCAGCTACTGCGTGTCGCCTGTGATTGATATGAGACAGCAATACTTCTTCTGAATGCATACGCTCAAATGTGCCCGTGAGTAAACTGTTTACACAACACCGCACCTGTGTGTCTATTGACTCAACTATTTGATTTTGACTGACATTGCAGCCGCTTCCAAAAATACACTGCTTTAATCAGTTAGGCGACACCAAAGCTGACAATTACCCACATTTCTTCCACTAATGAACACAGATATCGGTCTGTCTTTGTGTCTGTCCTTTGATTTACTCCATATTCGCTCCTCTGATCCTCTTCAAACATGGCGGGTCCGTATTTGAAGACCCCTCCTCGGGAAAGAATTAAGACCCACCTGTAACCCTAGTGCTCCCTCATTTATTTTAAACCAATAACACAGAATTCTGTGTCGACCCCAGTGAGCACATTTCTGACACGACCGTTAGTTAGCACATAAATATTTTAGCGATGATGTTACCCGCTTACTGACAAGTGGACTTTGCCTCTACGGGGGAACTACTTGTCTACTAAAACAAATCTTCCAAAGCCACAAGTTAAAAGTCAAGTCCTCTCCATGCAACTCTTCTTCCCACACCCACTCTATTGCCGTCTTAACATTCATTTCTCTCCTACGTACTATATGCCTCAGAGGACATTAAAACGCCGCTGCAACAATAATCCCTTTATCACATCCCTCTTTTGTGTGTTAATGTGTGTACAGTCAGTCAGAGACATTCTCCTTTCCTGTAATTATCAGTTGCTATAGTGACAATTGATGTGCCGTGGCCATGTGAGATCACTGAGCACTCAGACTGCAAAATGTCAAAGTAAATGGACTGTGTATTGAGGCTGCCAGGAAGAAATGTCCAGAAATGCAAAGCTCCAGTGTGTAAGACTTTTCCACTATAATGTTTGAGCACAGCACTGCTCGGCTCGACTGTTTTTGCTTTCCGTTAGTGATAGTACCTTTTTTTAGCACCTGCTCTGGCGAGATTCCAAGCGAGCTGAGCCAACACTAAAACAACGCCGAACAATGCCAAACTGTAGAACAGTTAAAAAGACTGAAAACATGCGTTAGTCTCTAACATTTAGCGAGGAAACTGCTAAAATCTCAATATTCAGTCTGGTGGATTTAGCGACAGCACTGCCGAAAGCCGGCGATCGTGAGCCACATCACAACCCCTTCTGCCGTTTTTTCGTTCATGTCAGATGGCGTCTGCGCTTCATTAAAAAAAACCTGTTTTTATCATCACTAGTTTATTTGTGTCGCGTGTAAAAGGACGTCACGGTTGACGAACCCGCCCACATTGAGTGGTGCGATGGAAAAGGACGTACTTTATATGAAACCGAGTCGAGTTGAGTCGTGACAAACGACTGATAGTGAGACTGCAGACTGTAACAAATGCGAGACTCTGCTCACTCAACCCTAGTCCAATCATGTCAAGGAACTGAGGTGGTCTTCATCATTTTTGCTGAAAGCTTCTGCTTCAAAACATTAAATGCACACACGCACACACAAAATGCGAAAGTCAAAGCCTGGTTGCGATGATGGTGTGGGGGAGGAAGGAAATGTGGAATTTGCAATGCATCACATTAGAGGCAGGACGGTGCAATCACTGGACTGTGGGGGAGTAAAGTGAGATTTACATTCATGTTAAGAGACTTGAGGAGAGGCCTGGGATTGTATTGATGAGGAAGTGCGGGAAAGATGCGCGCGGTTGCAGGATTGTGGTCCTGTGGGGATGCTCCGTCTATGGCAGCGATACGGGTCTCAGACAGCAGATTAGTGTTTCTGCTCCATAATCAATTTTCTGTCTGGATCCAACTACACATAAAACCTAAAAGGCCACTCCTTACTGGATCTGCACTCTTTGTCTGCTCAACCTTCAAACGGCAATATCTTAAACATCTCAATAAAACAGGCTCATCACTATATTTCTACTAAACTTCTCTAAAGTCTTGTCTTAGAATATTTATCTTCAAAATATCTAATTGTTAATGGATTTTGCATCCACTGTGTTTTAGCTTAGGCTGATAGACTCAGTGTGTGTGTGTGTGAGAAAGAGAGTGTGTGTGCAGATGTATAGGTTAACCTTGGCCAAGGACAAACCATTAGCGTCATCCAACCCTGGGGTCCAAGCTAGCCGCCATCTGCTCCAGACCTTAGGGGTCATATTACTGGTTGACCAATCAATAATATAGTACATGTCGAGTGTTGGCTGTGAACATGACTTTCTTTTCTTATTAAAAGTAAAGCCTTCCACAGAGGAAATTGGGTACATTTCCCCTCAGCGAGCGAGCAGCGTTACAATAAAAATAGTACAAAGTGAAATCCAAATTTCAATTTCTGTCCCGAGAAAACAAACACAGTGTCAGTCAAAGGTGCATTATGGGCAACATCAGACTATTTGACTATTTTTCTATTCAGATTTCACTTTGGATAAAGACTCGGAGGAAAATCTGGTTCCTCTCTGTGTGTGTATGTGCTGAAGGTGGTGGTGTGTGTGTGTGTGTGTGTAAGTATGTGCCTTTTAGATGAAAGCCCAGAGAGACAGCTAAAAGGAAAGCCAGAGACAGCAGGTGGTGCTAGGTGCGCTTTTGCTGTGGCTCAAAGAGGCAGCGAGGTTTTTGGTGTCAACAGATCAATACCTGTGAGACGGGAAAAGGACTATTCATTTCAGACTGTCTGACACAGACACATATAAAGGTGAAGGATGTAGTCGGAGCAAAAAAAAAGAAATAAAAGAAAAAGAAAGGAAGACACAAATAAACTGCAACAGCCGATGAAAAATATTTCTTCAGACCGGGTTTCTCAGGCTTGGTTGAAGATGTGTTACTAGGCCTTCATTTTGGTAAAAAAAAAGAAGAAGATCAAATAAAACAAAAACCAACAAAAATAAAAATGTTAAAAATCTTTTACTATCAGTTAAAACTAGCACAAGGAACAATGCACGCTTCGTAGTTCAAGCTGCCTTGCGATATGTGTACCACACTTGGTGATATTGTAATGACATGATATCTTGCACCACTTGAAATAGCATCCCAATATTTTTGGGCTATGTTCCGATATATAAAACATATACTGTACATCTGAATGAACATACATATACATATACATATATATACAGTATGTATATATATATATATATATATATATATATATATATATACATATAAATATATATATATAAATATAAATATATATGTATACATACATACACATATATATACATATATATGTTGCTATAAACCTCCAAACACAGGACAGTGACAATACATTGTAAATACCATAATGCACTCTAAATTAAGAGAAATAACTATTCTGAAAAATATAAAAAAAATGTGTATACAAGTTGTTTATCTTCTGTATTTCTTTGGCTTTTTAATTTAGGGTTATACGTATACATATATTATTATTAATAATAAAATAATATTAACAATAATAATAATAATAAGGATATTTACATATTTAGGAAATAATTAAATTGAATATAAATATGCTTGAATTTTTCTCACATAACTGTATATACACTAGATCCTGTATCTTTTTAACCAATTTTTTATTTAATCAGAATCAGAATCAGAATCAGAAGAGCTTTATTGCCAAGTACGATTTGCACATACAAGGAATTTGTTCTGGTGTCATTGGCGCATAACAAGCATACAAAATAAACAAATATATATATATATATATATATATATATATATATATATACATATATATATATATATATATATATATATATATATATATATATATATATATATATATATATATATATATATATATATATATTTGGCACCATGCCTTAATATCAGTACTGCAGAATCAAGAAAAGACACTACATATGATATAACAAAATCTTGTCTCACGTCATGATCTTGATATAATATTGGCCATTCCAAGCCCCACTAACAAATACAATCGGATATCAGAGGGTGAGGCTTGACAAGCAACAGCTTGTCTTAACATGAATGCGTGCATGCATACATACATACATACATACACTAAGCACACATTTACACGCACTCACTCACGCACACACACACACACACACACACCTTCGACCTGTCAGCAACTGTCCACAGCCTTCTTACAGGACCAGGCAGATTGTCACTTCCTCTGATTCCAGCAGGCGCACACACACAGACCAGGGACACTAATTGCCTTGCTGGGGCACCGACGTGACTCGAATTTGACTTGCTCGGTTTTGAAGGCAAGGGACGGCTGAAGTGCACGCCGGTGACTCTGTGTCTGAGGTGAGTTTAGAAGTTCTCTGCGAGGAAAAGGTGTCAGTATGAAGACATGGAGTGTGTGTTGTTTCCTCAAAATGAATACTCGTCAGTGGCATGATTGCCGATGGCACAAGGACCTGAGCAAGGAGGCTATGAAGTGTCCTTCAGCGTGGCTGCGGAGCTTCCGGTGCGAGGCTGCACATGCCAGGAATGCCATCATCACCGTCGGCTGCAAAAGCTCTCACATGTCGCACACCTCTAAATATTTGCAACTACAGTATTTGCGCACTATGGGTCAAAATGATGGTGGCGGAGATTTGTGTTTACGAGCAGCTGAATGGATCACAGAGACGATCAGATGGTTCTGGGTTCTTGAGAATTGAGTAATCCACAAATCAACCCAAGAAGGAACTCTCATGTTAGGCGTGTTTCCACTAACAAAACATGAATTGCCTCGGCACGGCATGTTTATCTAGCTTTTCCATTTTAGCACCTGCTCCGGTGAGGTTCCAGACTGCCGTGCACTGATTGGTCAGAGTGCACAAGAAAGAAGCCCGACCGTGCCAAACTGTAGATCAGTTAAAAAGACTTAACAATCCGGAAAATGTGGGTTAATTGCCAACATTTAGCAAGGAAATGTCTAAAATCTCCATAATTAACAGAGGAGTCTGGTGTATTTAGCGACAGCACTGCTGGAAGCCTGCGACCGCGAGCGACGAACCACATCGGACCCCCTGCCGCTGTAATTCAGTTCAGTGACTGTGTCAGACGGAGTCTGTGCTCCGGTCGTGGAGGAAGTACTGAATAAATCTTTTTAAATAACTGATTCTAATGATTGGGTTACACTGAAAACAACTGCTTTACAAGTCATCAGTCACGGCAGTTTCATGCAGCTGTGCTGTGATGACCCCTCCCACGTTGAAGAGGTACTGTAATGGCAAACCAACCAAACCGTGTAAAGTCGAGCCGAGGCGGTACTTTATAGCAGAAAAAAGCCAATAGAGATTTTCTCAATCCATCACAGTAAAAGAGGAATGTTACTGCTTTATTTGAGCTTATTAGATGCCTAACGTATATAAGGTGTTACAGTGATTCATTCTATGTATTTCAATGTAAACTCCATACATTGCCAGGGATCAGCACACTTGACTCCCTGTTGTCGGAGACTAGTTTCTTTGTTGCAGTGCAGAGAATGACCCTGAAACAACTCACCATCTGCACCACAGCGCCTTGTGCGAGTTCAAAACAAAGCTTTAGAAGCTGCTAGTTTCCCTGCAAGGGTAAGTAAATGTAAAGAACAGTGGCTTACCTTGGCCTGGCTTCAGTGCCGCGCTGAAACAAGGAGACAGAGGGGGAGAAGGGGAGAGGGAGGGAGAGAGAGAGAATAAAACATATTTATATATTTGCACAGGTGTTGCCGATAACAAATGGAAGGTAAACAACCTCATATACAACTCGGTCCACAGCTGGTGGTTTCTAAACCTGACCAATTAATTTTCAGTTTCATCCACACTTCTGCTCATGTAAATTCATGAGCTTTTTAAAGGAGCAGCTTGAGGAATGAGCTGCAAACATTATTCATGGGCTGGCTTCTTCCTCGTTTTTATTTAATTTTAATTTTTTATTATTTAATTTTGACTCGGACGTGAACATTATATTTCAGTGTCAGAACGATGGATGCGATTTGTTGACTTCCAATATGTGAAACGCAGGCAAACTGAAAGCCAAAGGATTATTTGTGCACGGGATGCAGTGTTATTTATTTATTTTTTATTATCACATTTCAATTTCAGTTCATTCCGAAGTCAATTCCTGAGGTGAGGTAATTATATAATTTCACAAGGCTTACTTATTTAAATGATAGCCATTCGAATTTAGCCATATGATAAATGGACTTCCCTGTCAACCAGTCCGTGCACTTCACTGTGTGCATGCCTCATTCACACCGATACACACATGCCTGCACACATACACACAGTTCACACAGTGACGATGCAGCATCAGAAGCAGTTAGGGGATCTGCTCAAGGACATTTTCTGACACACTATGAAAGAGCTGGAGACTGAACCAAGGAGAAGTAGACACAGGACTGCTCTGCTCAGCATTTCACATGCCAGTTTCACGGCTCGGGTATCCTGTAAGCATATGGGAAATGCTTGACATTGCTAAAGTCAAAACTCCACTTAAGCCACTCATGATCTTAGTTGCTCCGTTTGCCTCTTTTATTAGCTTCAAAATTCTGCCGTGCACTAATTGCACTGTGGAACTGTGCAAACTGTGTACCAAAATGACCAGTGCTAAAAAGGCTAATGCAGATTAACTCGCACCGTCTTGAAGGCAGTGACTCCTGAGCAGCAACAGCAGATGACAGGAGAGAAGATGAGTGGAAGCTCTGGAGCATTGAATGGCTGTCTGCATCACTTTAAATTTAATTAGCTTCAGATATGGCCAAATATGTGGTTTCAAATATTGGAGCGCAGTCAGATTTTTCTTGGTTTACTATGTCAAATACCTCAGCTGACTCAAATAAAAATCAATTTGGGGAATCAGGATGCAAAACCAAAAAGAAAAACTATTGACTGGATTCCTCTCCACAAAGCACACATTTCTTGATTGGTTAACCAGCACAGAAAATGTCAATTCAATGTTTAAATTGTACTAAAGTGAAAAAAAGGTATATTTTAGGGGGAGATGCATATTCAAAACTGAATAATGAGTTAAAATTATTTAACTCATTATTTATTATTATTTATTTATCAATGATTATTAATTATGATTGAACTTCAAAGCAAACTTGCGGTTATTACGGTCATTTCACTGACGGCACGGGATCAGCGCCTTTGTCCCCCCCCTTAATATACTTGGAGCGGTGGAGAAATGGAGCAGCTCATTTTATCCAAAAAAAACCTTAAGACTGTCCTTTCAGGTGATAAAAACACTGCTGAGGGACATAGTTTCCATTTTGTTGGCCTGTTTTTGCAGATTGGGAGACAAATACTCCGAAAAATATGCTTTATACTGCTCAAATTTCTAAATTAAAATGCAAAATTTCTTTATTCATGTACAACTGCAGTGTTTTTTATCTAAATAAAAAAAGTATTTTCTTGACTTTAAACTGTCTCTTTTAATATTAGCAGTAAATTGTATATAACTGCCAGATATTGAAAGTTCAAAGTGTTTTGGAAAAATAGGCAAAAGCTTTACACTTACTTACAGAACATTTGTTGGTCCTTTTATGGGTACAATAAGCAAACAAAGGCCAGACAGACATTTTGTCATAAAAAAATATAAACAATATAAAAAATATAAAATATAAAAAAATATAAATATAAAAATAAAAAATATAAACAGCCATCAGCTTCTTTTAAAGAAGCTGATGGCTGTTTGTTCCAAGTGCAATTACCAGTTTGCAAAAGTAAATAGAAAAATCAAACCTTGAGGGGAAAATAACAGATACAAATTTTCCTACGATATGCATGGCTTTGGGCAGTTCACACAGAAATGTGGTCTTTCAACACTGAGAACATGTAGATTAGGCTTGGTCTTAATATTTACAATAAACCCAACTTCATCAGCAATGACTTGGGGGGAACCAACCTTTGCAAAGAAACTACATTTACATTTCTTTAGCTCAACCATATTTCAAATGTAAACACAGCGATGGAAACAGGAAAAAGTCTGGGGGTTTTCTTAGAGCATGAGGGGATTGTAACTGGCTCAAGCGATGAATTTTAAATAATTGATCAACTTTTATCAACTTTATATTATATTAGCTTATTCCAAACATACTCAAATACAAACATTTGAAATGCGTGAAGAAAATATACAGGCTTTGATGTTATAAATCAACCTTGAAGCAATTTCTCTAGACCTGGATCAAGAGTCAGGGTTAGGTCACGGGCTCTTTCCGTGCCTGACTTACGAGCCATCTTGGCATAGTTTTCTAACGCCGGGGGGGTTTTACGGCTTTAACAGCATTGAACATCCGCCTCCACTTTTCATAACATGATCACAGGCTGAAGGCATACATGTGAAAATGTGGTCAGATGCAATTACACAGTGGAGTCGCTCATGTAAACACAAACCGGCTGGCACATATACACAGCCATGCCCACACCAGCATACTGTTGATATTCTAGATGTCTCTACAATCAGGGAGATTTAATGGTTTACAATATCTACTGTGGGTTAGGGTTACATACTGTAATAATATATTAATAATTACTCACAATGCACCAAATTACTACATCAACCTTTTGGCAAATGAGGTGACGCTAATAAAGACTTAAAAATGCTTAAATATATGATGTATGAATATAAGATATGCTTAAAAATATCTTCTTAGGAGTTAAAATTACATTTAAAACTATACTTCTTAACCCTTAGAACCACAACCTAGGCAATCTGATGAAAAACATATATATTTTCACCAACTATATAAAGAAAACTGGGCAAAAACTACTTGGCTAACACGTGGCTCGTTTTTATGAACAAAAAAGAAAAGAAAAATGCTCTATTTTCTGACTTCTGCACAATAATTGCTACTTTATATTACTACTAAAAATGCGATATAAAATTAATTATAATCTTGACTACACATATGAAGTCTGAAGTCATTTTAAAGCCTGAGTGTGTGACCTATGAACACATAAGGAGTTGTGTGTTATTCCCACAGCAATTTACTACCTGCGGCAAGGGTTAAAGACTTTAAAGGTCCAGTGTGTAACATTTAGGGAGGTTCAATAGCAGAAAATGAACCCACAAGTATCTTTGTGAAAGTGTGTAATTTATAATGAAATAAATAAGAAATCTGGTGATTTTGGCAGCCTTAAAAGGAGAAGATTGTTTTAACCTACAACACCTATACCCACTGTTTTCCCTTTGAATGTGTATTCAGAATCTATTCTCTCTGAATCGGTCTGAAAAGTGCTGAATGGTACAAATGTCTCTGTGCTTACACCAGTCAGACTGTGTCCTGCCAACAAGTGACAGTGTATTAATTACTGTACAACGATAAGTAAA
Organism: Solea senegalensis; assembly: GCF_019176455.1. Lineage (NCBI taxonomy): Eukaryota > Metazoa > Chordata > Actinopteri > Pleuronectiformes > Soleidae > Solea > Solea senegalensis. The sequence goes on from NC_058030.1 coordinate 18,095,071, forward strand.
TGTTCAAGTAAACGCATAGAGTGCATACCTACTGGCACTTTTTTAATGAAAACATGGAGATAATAAATGGACCAAGACAAAGTCTATTAATATATTATTCCTCTGGTAGTTGTTGATTACTCAATTTACAAAAAGCTTTTTTCTCCCCCTTTGATGACCCCATTTATTGTGTATGTGTGTGTGTGTGTGTGCGCGCGCATCTCCAACTCTACAACTGTTTTACCCTGTCTACATTAAGAGTAAGACAGGAGATTATTAAGACAGTCTTTGGTGTTTTGTTTGTTTGATAATCATAAAAACTAACTTTGGGGAGTTTCATGCAGGTGAGAAAAACTTTACATCATATTTTCTGTATTTTAAGCTGCAGTTGTACTTGCTTACTGAAGCTGCTAGTCTTTCTATTCTTGTTAGAAAAAACATAGGAATCAAGGTTTTTCTTCATAGTGCCTGTGGCTATGACTGTAGCTCTCCAACAACAGGAGGACAGTATACTGTGAAGAGAGCGACACAAAAAACCAACAACATACATGGTCATTATATTGAACTATAAATATAATTTAAGTCTCAGTTCAGCTGTCGTAATCAAATAATTGCAGTGTCTTTCGATTTGGATGTTGCACTTGGTCATATTTGTCTATTTTGATTATTTGGCAATTAACTGCACAGTTCTTTTCAGTAGTATCACAGACATGGAGTCGCCTTTATAGTTCAAAGTAACCGCAGGAAAGAGCCAAGTGAAGGATTGTGGTTCAATTTGCCATTTTTAGAAACAGGCAGACAGTGACATAGTGAGTGAACAAGTAGGAGGATTAATGTCTGAGTCAGTGTTTCCTCCGGATCCAGGAGGATTCACGCTGTACAACAAATATAGCTGCTGGTGTTGGTGAGTTAACACGAACTTGATGCATCTCCTCCTCTCAACAACTGTTTTGGTATTACCCTCATAATTTATTCACGTCAGATCCCACTGTCTCTCACAACTCGCCCCAACTCCACAAACACACAACTCTCTTTGAGTTATACACACATAAACGAAAGATATACACTCGCCAAATGCATGAATTGCTGCATAAGCCCCCACTTTACACCCACACACATTTCTCCTGTGGCCATATGTCTCCAAATAACACTGACTGTGGCTTAATATGGCAATTCAGTACTCAGGCCAATAATAACCGACTCGTGAAAAACAAACAGGGTAACCATTGGCATTCAATTAGGGCCTTAATGAACCTGGCCCCCAACGGAATCATTTCTCAGCTTGAGTAGCAGGCTCTTGCACCATTACTGCAGCCTCCCTCACACTGCACAGCGCCGCCAGGGAACACTCAGGCCCTACTTTCTCAACTGTGGGGACTAAAATACAATACGCAAAGGGATATTTTAATTTGGGGGCGATGAGCAGTAAAAGGCTCCCTCTCGCTCGTGTTCAAATGAGAGATGGGGGGAGTGAAATGCTGCAGACTCTGAAGTCATCTAAGTGCATTAAGAAGGCTCGCACTTGGAGACGTGCTTTAAGTATATGCAAATGCACAGATTGTAAACTGTAACTGCTCACATGGTGTGGTGTAAACAGTGCTTTGGAATGAGGGCCTAACTTTGACTAAAGGGCTGGTACATTAAAAAAAGAAAGGAAGAGTGAACACAGCTGCTGCATTTATAGCCCGAGGACAAACATAGACGCAGATTCATTCTTTAAACATCCACGTAAACATGAATGTCTTCACCCACCCATGTCCGGCACCCCTTAATCAGTTTGTGAGCGCTCCAACTGTACGAGTGGTAGGGGTGCTGAAACTAATCGTTCGTACGATGCATCGCGATGCGGACACGGGCGATTATGCATCGATGGCAGTGGCGCACCATAACCGATTACAGCCGCGCCACAATGCAATCGCAGCCATGTACACCCACATAGAAAGGCATAATGAGTTGGACTCATGCCTCATCAGCAGCCCAGGATTTATTTGCATCCAAGTACCTAATAATATAAGTGAACGTTGGAAGAGAAAACTGCATTTTTCCACTTCTCTAAATATTGCTTCTCCGAGTAAATACAGCCAGCCTCTCCTTTCATGTAGAACAAAACTATATATCGTGGCAGCTGCTTACCATATTTATTTTGCTATATTGACTATGCTGCAGGTGCCACACAGTCATTAGGAAGATAATTCTGACGGTGGAATCGTGCCTGGCTGATCCCAGGCTGCTGAAGCATCTTTAAGCAAAGCAACAAGCCTTGTTAAGCAGGAAGTTTTCTTTCCAGTCCACGACCACACAAAGACAGGTTGAGATGCCACAGCTGATTAGCCCCTGCAATGATTTATCGACAATAACCATTTATAGCATCCCCCGCCGAAGTCTATGCAAATTTTTAAAAAAAAAGCTTTGTGCTGGTTGGACAACTCTAATTGTTTATTGTCAAGAGCAATAGGGCCTGTTTTTAAAAGGCTCCCAGCAGTTCAAAGCTTTGGCACTCGCGCTTTTGTGTGTTCGAAGTTTACATTCATTAATTATTGAGCCATCTTGCTTGTCTTTTCAGATACAAGCAGACCTTGTGAGGAGTTATAATGTTGTCAGTCTTGCTCAGTCAGAGCCGCAGAATCTGGACAATATGCAAACAGCTTTTAAATCTCAATGAAAATCTGACAAAACTTAGTTTACACTATTCACTCAGGTGGATCAAAGGTCATTTGTCAGAGAAACATTAGCAGATACAGAGACTTGCTTAATAATTACACTGTAGGTCCCATCAAATTCTTGATGTTTGTTTTAAATCAGGGGTGTCCAAACTATTTTTAAATAAGATTTCCGGGGGCAATTTTATAAAAATGTTATTTTGATTGTCACAATTATCATTTTTAAATATTAATGTAACCGAATCTAAGCTGTGCAGAAGTGGAAATATTAAAAAAAAATATATATATATATTTCTTTGCATATCTGGAATCAAATAACATAATATGAGATGAGTGCATATAGCTGTCCATCACAGGTGGGTTTCAAACCCGGGACTCAAATCCTTAGCAGCTGAGCTAACAAAGGTCGATTTTGACCATAAATAATACATTATAAAACCGAAGCTGCGGGCCGTACAACATCTCACAGAGGGACATGACTGGCCCGTGGGCCGGACTTTGGACACGCCTTCTTTAAATAATGCATAAAAACTACATCATCAAGAAAATGTCCGCTTTATTCAAAATTAATAGGTGTTATGAAATGGGTGTAAATGTGAGAAAAACTGTCCAAAATGTTCATCTATCATACACATATTTTCTCTTGTGACCCTCACCTACCACTTTACTGTTAAGTGAGTGGAACTCAAAGTGCTGACGTCTTCTCACCTTGTACTTCTGGGACGGTCCAGGTACCGCAAGAGCCGCCGCTATCACAGCAGGACTCGCCGACTCCGCCTCGGCTTTTTCAAGCAGACACAGCTGGTCCGTGATGTTAACCAGCTCCTTCTGCAGCCTCTCCGTCTCCACAGAGATCTCTGCGATCTTCTCCGCGGCGCTCGCCGTCAGGAACGCCTCCTTGAGGTCCACCAGGTGAAGGGTCCTCTTCTGCTCCAGGAGCACTAGCTTGCGTAGTTCATCAAACTGCTCGGTAACATAGTCCTCCAGCTCATCTGTGGTCATCTAAGGGGTGTGAAGGAGACAGGGGGGTAAATGCATGAACTGGTTGAACTGCTTTCAAAATGAAATACCTCAGAAAGGGTATTGAAATTAACTAATATAAAACGGCAAAAGAAAACTCAAAAATGAGCACGTAAAAAAAGAGAGAAAAGTGCTTGAGTATAAATTAAAAATATTGCGACAAAATAAAAAGATGAACGTAGAATGATCACAGTACAGGTGGCAGACAGAAACAAACTTTGTTTACTTTGAAAACAGCCGATTGATTGCTTGAGAATGTTCAATACATGAGGGTTAGTGTCAGATTAGGTGGAATTATTTCTAATGTTGGCAAAAATGGAATTGCTTTTTGAGTGAGCAAATCACCTAAAAAGTATGACTTGTTGTTTTCAAAACAACACAATCAAGAGCAAGCCATTAGGTTTTTAAAGGACGAGGTAAACATTTACTTACTACTAAGACAACTAAAGGCTAACATAGATTATCCTACAGGCTTGGAAGGAAAGAGTGAGGTGAGAGATATTCAGCTGCAACTTCCCCAAAAGATATTACTACACACTCTATCTTCAACTCCATGCGTCCTATATATAGATAGAGAGCTTCTAGCACAGCAGGCCATCTGTTTGGCTTTCAAGGAACTTGAACCGCGCACTGAGACTCCTTTTTAAATCCTACGCCCGTTCCCCACTGAGGCTCTCCTTAGATAGGACTCATTAGAAGAAAACACAACAAACCTGACTCTCATCCATTCAATCCTTCCCACTACAAAATGACCATGATATTTGTTTTAAAAACATTGTATACTCAGTTTAATCAATAAACATCAGTTGCTGGCTCTTTCTTCTTCCCTTCATCAGAACTTTACTTTCTGCCTTTCCATCTATTTTATCTCATTTCCCCTCAGCCTTCCTCTGTCGAGTGGGGCAGGGAATCATCAGTCTTCACTGATGTTGGCAGAGCCAAGGCCCCTGAAGCCCAAGGTTTTATTGCGTACTTGCCATTTCTGCGCAAGCAATCAGATTCCCCAAATAGCCCATTAAACCGAGCGCAAGACGAAGCGTTTTTAATTGACTTTGAGCCGGGAAAAACACGCACATTGTTAATTCTGAAACCGACAGTCAGAGTTAGTTAACAACTAATTGAAAAGAGTAATTTTTCCTTTTTGCCTCACCAATATCAACGCCGCGAAAACCCTTGTTTGCGACAAGGGGAAAAATAAACCACAACTGGTTTGCATTACCAACATGTTCCATTTAGGCGACGTGCATTTGTGAATATAAAAGACAGGAGCGAACAGAGTGGCACTTTCCAAATTCATCTTTTATGCAACTCTGAATGAATGAGGTCCTTATGCTTTATTTTACAGAACAATGGAACAAAGTGCTCAAATAAAATGAACCCACAGTAAATTATGACACAGGCTGATTAAACCTTTTAGAAGACTCATCATTTTAAATGTGAGCAGTGAGCACTTACAAAACACATTAAAATATGACACAGTATTTATTACTTCATTTTGTGCAGTCACTGGAAATTAATGCTTAGGCTGTTGCTCATGTTCATGCTCCAGCTCCAACTCAGGTGACATCAGGACCGCCCAAAGTCTTTTAGGCTCTGAACAGAATTAGATTTTGGGGTTCTGACCACCACAGTACTGTCAATAACATCACCAATTTTCAACGGTTGACCATTCACGCGGCTTCAGTAAATACACCACATCCGTCCTGCCCTATCGAGGTGATTAAGGCCACATTTTTGTGCATGCATCTGCAACTCCAGAGGACTGCTCCAATCTGCATGATGTAAATGTGGAGGGCAAATGAATTGCTAAACATGGGTCCATGCACATTTTGGAGTAGCTAAAGATAAGCGCAATTTTTACTTGCAAATAAGAAGGTGAATTCATGGTTATTAGCATTCTTTGGATTAGCAGCATAAATCATAACAACAATGCAAAACGCAAGAACAATAGCTGGGAGGACACAATCATAAAATGTATCATCTTAAGCTCCTCATGTGTCATTATTCTGGCGCGTTTTATCACCACATCGCCCAGCCTCCAGGATTCCTGCAGAGCCCCCTCTGCCCTCTCGTGTGCACATGGCCTCAGCGGCAGATGGGAGCCGTGATCCTGGATCAGTGCTCTTTGTGTTTGTTGAGCAGGAGCCCTCTGCCCTTGGACCTTTTACTCAGTGACAGAGTTTCCCTGAGAATTTGTTCTGCTAGCAAGGAGGGAGCATTCATGCGTGCTAATCTTCATTTGCATTGCTGCGAGCTGAGGCCACGGAATGAGGCCTTGGGAGAGGTAGCGGCATGCGACTTACAAGGACACGGTTGGAGTGAGGACACGGGGTGGGGGTGAGAGAGAGAGAGAGAGAGAGAGAGAGAGAGAGAGAGAGAGAGAGAGAGAGAGAGAGAGAGAGAGATTTAGGACAGCAATTTCAGAAAGCAAACAGGTAGAAAGCCTCCTGAATCACAATTTGGCTCCTGTAATCTGACATGCTTTGTAATATTACATTAGAACTGTTGTCTGACATATTCATTAACATGCAAGCAAAACATTTAAGAAGCTTGTGCATGCAATAGAATCTGCCGTCACAATTATACTGAAGATGTGAAATGTGTGGCAAAAGGAGAATAAAACCAGAGGTGAGACCTCAAACTAGAACTATGTAAAGCATGACATAGTATTAGGGGTTGGTGCAATATATCGTCACCCTAAAGTAAACAGTCCCTGCCAGTTTCACTCGCCAGGCGTCACTACTTGGGCGAAAGTTACCGGGTAGAAGAAGAGGGATTTTTTTTTGCCCCATACAAGTTCAATACATCGACTTGATGCATTGGGTTCTCTATGATGTGAATAAATGAAGAAATCCTGCACTTTTAATTGTTTCGCAGTTTTGTTTTCTTTAGTTAGACAGATATCGCGATGTATCGTGATATTACTGGTATTGTGGACTATGCATTTGTATCACATCGCGAGGCACCCTGTGATCCTCTATGTCGTACTAACACTTTAAGTAGTAAAAGTTCAAATGGGATTCACATCACACACTTCAGTACGCGGCTGTGACGTTGACAGCCATTATCGAAAAGCTGCAGAGGTTTGCAAATTAAAAGACTAAAGTATTTGGTGAGATATCAGTTAAAAATGTAAAACGTAAACTCTAACTTAACTTGAATTAGAATAGATTTTCAGATGTTTTGTACAGTATTATTTTATCTTACTTTGACATTATGAAGATGAGCGTTCAAATGGTTAAATTATTTAATGCTCTCACGCCCCCGTCAGTGCTGGTGCTGCTGCTTATTTAGAGGTCTGTTTTGTTTGATGCTTAAAAAGGGGCCTAGAAAGCATTAATAGAGAATTAGGAGTAAATGGATTTGAACTGTCCTTGCCCTTGGCAATAGTGGCCCTTTTCCAAGTCAACACCACTCACTCCCTCTTGCTCTTTTTGTCACACTCACACATGCTCTTTTTATGTTGATTCACCAATTTGGCCTCTAACAACACACAGTAAAGTTCATTTGAAGAACAGTGCATGTTAACAAGTCATACAACATGATAAAAAAGAGGAGGGGGAGGGCTAAAGAATGAATAAAAATGAGGGGTTTTAAAAAAGCCAAGTTTCAATATGCAGCACCTTTTTATTGGTTTTAAATATAGGTGTAGCAATGTCAGCCAAACAACTTTCTGGAAAATGACATCAAGTAATTCAATTAAAATGCTGTGGCCAAAGACAGAAAGGGAATGAAGGCCGTAAAGAGCGATGGGAGAGTGGGACCAGGGAGGAGGAAGAAAAGGACGTGGTAGACAGAGGAAAAAGCAGGAGGAGTAAAGCTAACAGCAGCAGCAGCCCAATCTTTTTATGCCTCTCCTGCTGATTCCTCTGCGTTGGCTCGCTAAGACAGCTTTAATGTGTCTGCTGCTCTTGTAGATTTTATGAGACGAGAAGAATGGATGTAGCCACTGCACATGCATACACAGTTGTGACGCTTGCTGTGCTACTTTCGGATATCAGACTCCTCTCTTTCTCTCTCTCTCTCTCTCTGTCTGTCTGCAGCTGCAGAGAGGAGAGCAGGGTGTGCCACAGATGACAACACACATGGCACAAAGTGAGTAAATAAAACATGAGGCAGGGTAAATAGGCTAGATACCTGCTGTCGTGGTCTGAAGCCACATTCTGCTTCAAATATCACGGCGGCTTTTCTGTGCAGGCTCCAGTCCTGTTTATGGCCTGCTTATGGCTGTTAGAGAGTGTTTAGTTGCTGGCCTCTTTTTGTCTCAGGTTGATATCGGAGATACTACAGGTTAGTGTCTCTGTCCACCTTGTCCAAACTTGTCTCCCTGCAGTGTAGGATTTTTCAACCAGGGCTTTATGTTTATTAATGTGGATTTGTAAGTAATAAGTTCCTCTAAAAACTTTGAGAATTGGTCCAGGGGATCAGTTCAGCCAGCAGCTGTGACACAGCACTAATGGCAACAATGCAATTTAAAATCTGCAGCATTCTACATTAGGTTCAACCTGACAACATTACTGAAGCACTTGACTCTGGTTTTATCCAAGGTCACGCACACTTGACTTTTTGTCCCTCTAAAGATGCATTGTGTGAGAATGAATGACATATTTAAATACACATATTTACATACATAAATGTGATACTGCATTATGCAACAGGACCACACTGATCACCCCTTAATTTCCCAAGCATATCAGGCAACGATGGTTGCCTTCATCTTCACTTGCATTGTAAGCTTCCACTTTATAATGTAAAACGCATGTTCTGACGTCGCTAAATGAGTCTCACCAGCAAAAAGGGATTTTAATCTCAATGCGACTTCCAAATAAAAATAAAAGTTAAATAAATAAATAAATGAATAGAACTCCTAGCTCTATAATAAGCCTGTCTATAATTTTAGACTGCCATCTAGGCCCCTCGTGTTATGTTACGCCTCTGGTCTTCCATTAATATGTATGCAGCCTCATTACTGTTTTTTACATTATATTCCATATTGGAGACGAGAGATATGAGCTTAACAGATACTGAACGTAAAAATCCCCACACCTGCGGCAACATACGTAATTAAATGGGCTAGATTTAATAATCTAACTGCAGCTAAGGGTTAAATCTCCCCGTCCACTCCCCATCTCCACACAAACAACTGCTCACACCTCCTCATCCCTCAAGTCCTTATGGATGTCAGCCCCAGGCAATTTAACCTCTTACAACTTCCAACAGCCATCTCCCTTTCTCTCTCTCTCTCTCCCTCTGCTTCTGTCTCTTTCCATCTTTCTCACAACAAACACACACACACACCCTTCTTCTCTCTGACGGTTGCCTGTCATGCATAATAAGAAACGCTGACATTTCAGAGCGCGGAAGGGACATGCCGACAGATCCGAGTAATGTTCTCCGACCCTGTGCCCTGTGACGGAGCAGGTAAGTGGTTTTCACCCCGCACTGCACCGAAACAATGAAGGAGCAGGAGACTGTGTACAAGAAAATGTACAAGAAGTCCTTGGGGCAGCATTGACGGTTCAGTATGATAATAGACATAATAACCAATCAAATTAACCTTCTATATTATCCCACTGTGCTTGTGTCACATTCCTGCAGGCCCTGAGTAATGCTGTTGTGTGCCACTGCTCCCTGGTGATGGGTTTTTAACACAGTTATGCAGCTGAGGCAGAGCATAGGGCAGAACAGGAGCTGCAGGTGTGGTTGAGGGAGCGGGTGCAGCAGCTACCACCTGTAAGTAAGCTGAACTCATAGAGCGAGACGTGTGTCCCTCACGGTACGGTGCGGTGGAGTAGTGGTAAGCACCTTTGTCTCACAGGGTGGAGTTTGCATGTGCTTCCCATGTCTGCGGTCTCTGATCAACCCTCCATCTGACTGATTCTTTCCTTTTTCATCCTGCCTCATCCACCGTATTTATTAATCTTTTTTAATCTCCTACTGTGTCATACAGAACTATTCAAGGTCAGATTTGATTTTTAGAGGCCGAACAAGCCCCCCACACCCCCCACTGTGGCATTGGCATCTGTAATAGAAATACCAGGGCTGTTTTCAAGGTTGATCTGCCACAAAAATTCAGTTTTGAGTGGCTTTTGTTTTGGTTGATGACTGCAGCGACACAGCGTGTGTGAAATGGAACTCAGGCTTTCAGGCAGCAACCGAGCGGAGGTGAGGGTTTAAAAAAAGGTTAACAATATCATTTCTACCTGGGACCTTTTGTTTCATGTGACTGACAGAGTCAATCTGTGTGACACAATGTCACTCTTTTCATCAGCAGTGAGTACAGAGGTGTGGGTGTGAGTGGATTTAAGACGTGGACAGGAAATCTGTACAACTAACTTTGTGAACGTTAGTAATGATTTTAATGTAATTTTTGGTGCCATCAGCATTAGTGTTACACAGAGCCCCATAAGATTGGAAGGTGCTTTTTAATATTTTTCCACCTCATTTATTTATATGGAGAAGTAAAAAAATATTACAAGCCTTTTGCAATTTAACAGAGTGTGTAATACACCATATCCACTTAAACTGAAAGGGTTCAAAACAGCTAGAGGGCATTGACTGTTCAAGTTCCTTCTCTATATTTTATACACAATGATGTCTACGGCACAGTCACTTTCAAAACACAACCTCTCACTAAGCGCTGACGTGACGTGATCAGTCAAAAACAAATGTGCCACCAACGGAGGCCTGGAAATGACACGACTCGGTGATCACGCAATGACGCCGGTACTCTACTACACTTGAAGCACAAAAACCCCAAAAGGAAAGAGATCTGTTTTGTGTGAAAAGAGGCGGCATGATAAATATATGGAGTGAAATATTTGGCTCTCATGTTTACTACCCGGTGTCTTTATGACATAATCTCTTTTTAATCCCTTTTTATCTCATTCTAGACCGCTGTGTCTCCATTGCTGCAGTGTCTAAACCGCTGCAGTGCTTACTGCTGTACCCACTGAATTAGAAATGAGTGGTGGTGGGATTTTTTTTTTTACTCCTCCTATGGCTCCCAAGTTGGAACCCGTTTCGGTACAAAGTTTTTCTTAAAACAGAGAGGAAGAAACATACAAAAGCAAATAAGAGGATTTGAGGACAAAGGGAAACACAAGAACATCGTTTTAAATCTGATCATAAGCAATTAGTTTGAGTGTAAAATGTAAATGGCTTTCTGCATATATTTAGTCAGCTCCCTTTTCGCTTTAATGACCTGCATTGAAGCTGGAATGGGCTCCATAAATATATATGTATAACAAAATCAGGCGACTCATGTTATTTCATTATGATCCGACTATGCTACAAAGTTTCTTGTGATGTGTTCAAATGAAACGATCACCGGTCAACGGGTTGCGATGAGGTGATGAAGGAGGGAAGACCACGACAGGCAAGACTCCTTATTCCCTGACTCCTTTCTATTCTATGGTCTTTGAGGTGTGTTCCGAGCCATTATCCTGCTGCAGTATGAATCTGCAGTCTGAATAAATTTAACCTTGATCAGGGTGTTTAGTCAGTTCTGCACACGTATTCAAATCCAGGAAGGGTAAAACACCTCCAGACTTGCTTATTTCCACGACCACATTTATCTGTCAGTTTGATGCATTGTGGTACGATTCTCTCTCCCCCGTTTCCCTTACTCACATAAACCTTTCAAACATGGATTCATCAATAAATAGTACTCGGCTCCTCACTGTGAAATGTTTATTATTTACGTACAAGCATCTAGCATGATTTCCAATCCTGAGAAATTATTTAGAGACCTGCTACCCATCCTCTAACACCACGACAAGACTGGTTTCTTTAGACATTTGTCAATCAGAGCCTTGTGATGGTCACTGTTCTCTCGGATCTCTTGATAGATCAGATCCAGTGTCTGTGACGCATTTAGGAATTAGGACAACCTGAGTTAAGCTGAGTGTGATCTGAATGCTTCAAAGTAAGGGATAGAACCCGAGGAACTCTGCTGGTCTTTTGTACAAAGTAACTTAATAAGAGCTTCAAATGTTGCAGACTTGACTTTGCACACCATATGTGCTTGTTTTTTTTGTTTTTTTTTTCATCCAGTCAGTGTGGGTCAAATCCAGTCACATCAACAGCAGAATTTAACCGAGCGATATTACAGCGTTGTTTGAAAGACATCCAGAAGTATATCTCTAAGCAGTGAAGGGGTAATTATTCAGCTGTTTATTTGCATCTCTATTGGTGTGCAAAGACATTTTTACATTTCTAAAAATAAATTATAATAATTATTAAATTATTTTCTGGTTCATGTGTGATTCCAAAATTGTTTTCAAAGTGGTCTCAATATGTCTTTTAAACAACTTGTTGTGAACGCTTATTTTTTGTAATAGTAATGTGGTGTAAGAGTGTGGTTTAATAAAATATGTGTGGTGTGTTTTTTTTTGCTGTACAACATTTTGCCCCTCAGGAATCATAAAGATACTTTTGAACTTTGTGTGTAAACAACTTATAAGAGTAAGCTAAAGGGAGAAAAGTGTACTAAGCTACGGCAGCTGATTTGTTACAGTAAAGTCACCTGTTTGGACATTTTGGAAAACAATTACAATCTAAATCACAGCAGCCGTTACAGCTACACCTTATGTCTGCTACAGTTGATCAGCTCTGTCTGAAATGCAAAGAGAAACAAATATCTGTGCACAGCACAGGGATAACCATGGAAGTTAATCACAACAAATGCAATTGGTTGGACCACATAATGAACAGCAATACAATATGCACACGGCACACTAGAGGGTGGGCATCACTCACTGCAGATCATTATTAAGTGAGACGAGTGGATCTCTAATCATTTGGGAGTAGAGTATATAACTCTTGTAAGGCTGTTTGCAGGGGTCTGTACTCACTTCACCGCTGGTCCACTTGATCTTGATGTTCTCAGCCGCCTGTTGTGTACGGCTCACCAGATCATAACCCAGTCTGCTCTGAGAGTGGAGCACAGAAAAGAACACAGTGAACACAACAGACAACTAAATAATAATAACAAAAAAAAAAAACACTCATGAAAGTAGTAAATATTTAGAAGTGCAATATTTCTCAAGGATAGGGCAAATAGGGCAAGAATGGGCACACTGAAAAACATTTTTATTGATAATGTGACAATATTTCTGGGATGATGCACATGTAATCTGACAGGGAATCCTATCACTGTTCACAGAAGTAAAGGATTTCTTTCACATGAATACACTGACACAGGAAACAGGATAAAAGCTGAAGTGGGTTTCTGGTAAACAATGTGCCCTTAAGCAATGTGTGTGTGTGTGTGTGTGTGTGACAGACAGAAAGAGAGACATGCCCCCCTGTCCATATGTGGCCGTGGAAACTGGTGAAATGAGCTGCTCTACTTTTGTTTTTCAGATATACAGCCAAACACGCATATGCAGTCTGAAAACAATGAGAGCCGTTATCGTTACAGTAGCTAAACGCTTCCTCTCATGTGATGACTTTCAAATGAGGCTCTTGCTGAGATTTATTTGTTGCTAACAAACAAAACCTTTTGCCTGTTGAAAACAAAGTCCTGCTTTGTGATAGCATCACAGCCCCATTAATTGGTTCTCTGTGCAATAAAGCAGTCCAAATGCTCAGCGAGCTGATAATATCCAACTCTAAATGACTTTAATCATCAAAAACACAATGCAGAACTGAGCCCACAGTGAACGTGTAGCACTGTGGACCAACTGTATTGTTGCACTGAACAACTGGTGACCCACTGGACCTGTTAACGCCCGAGGATAAGAGACATCTGGGAAATGAAGAGGAGCAAATGGTGCCGAGCCAAATGGACATTGGGGTTTATTCATTATGTTTAATTTCCATTTCACAGCTTTAGTTGAAATTATTCATGTGGCTGTGTAATTGAATCAATTTATGAATGATGTCATGTGGGTGAGCGCGGGACATTTTTATGCCTACAATATTAGAGCAGTTAAGGAGCCCTGGTTTAGTTGCCTTCAAGAGAAACTGCAGCTGCTGGCACACTACTTAATGTTGAATAAGAAATGCAGACCAGGTGAAGCTCTGAATACATTAGATTAGACATTACAGTGCTGCAGCTGTCGTAGTGCATGCCATGGCATCATGATTAACCGGTACTACAGGGCATACAGTTATTCACACAGCAATGGTCTCCAGGGCTGAACAATCTGGTAACATATCTAACCATATTTTTATTTTTACATACATTGTGATTTGATTTGCAATTTAAATTGTCAAGCTTCAATTCAATATTTACTGGAGTTTGTTTTTGTTTGTTTTCTTGGAGTGGTAGAATGGACCTTGGACAAAATCATGTCTGATGTAGAAACAACTTTTAACTGATTTAAAGACCGCCACATAGGTTTGGTTGGAAAACACAAAGATTAAATTGCAGCCTTTGCAATTTGCTAATTGCGTTGTTTCAAACTGCCATTTCAATTTGAAAATGATTAATTGTTGGGCCCTACTGGTCTCCCAAACATAAACCTGTCATGTTCTCAGTCAGTGTGTGACTCACCTTCTGCCACACATAGGCCTCATGCAGAGTAATCATCTCATGATCCTTGTGCTCACCCTGCACGGCACACACCACACAGATTATCTTCTCATCTGGTTTACAGTAGAGGGAGCCTTCCTCCCCGTGCTCTTTGCAGCGCAGTCTCTCTACTGTCACAGTGTCCCTCCTCCTGACTTCTCCGGCAGCCATGGCCTCCTGCCCCGCCTCTGCTCCCACAGCTTCATCAGCCTGGTTAGCTGCCAGTGGCAAATCATTCTGGGCTCCACTTTCCTCCTCAGCGCCATTGCACTCCTCCACTCCAAGTGATGCAATATTGTCCTGATTGATGGCCCTTTCAGCTGCCCTCTCTGCACTAGCCTCGTCCTCAGATTTGCCTCCAAAGTCAACCTCTCTGTAAAGTCTGTCAGCTTGTGTCCCCTCGTGGTTATAGGGTTGTAGTGGATGATGTGTCCTGCTGGCATGTCTCTCTGAATGCAGCGGGCAGAAGGCAAAGCTGCAGACATGGCACACGTGTGTGGCCGGTTGTGCCTCATCAGGCTCACATGAGTCACATAGCCCATCAATCTGCGGAAGCTCCTCCATTTTCACCCCCATGGCTCCTTCCTGTGGTCCCCCATTGTTGTCCATGATGAGGATTCGGGGGATCAGAAGAGTCTTACAGGAGACACACAGAATAGAGGACAGGATATTAATAGCTGTGACCTTCGGTGAACAGCTCTCGTATTTGCGCAGGGGAAAGTCCAAACTCCTTTGGACTAATCCCTGATATAATATCCACCAACACATGATGAATGGAAGGAGCCAGAGTTCAGAGGAGACACAATCCAGTGAATCATGAACAAGTGACACACACAAAAAGACTGCACCATTCTGTGATAAAGAAAAAGAACATATTTGCATCTGCAGTCGCTGAACTGTCCTTGTGTGCCAACAAACTCACTTTATTTACTGACTCACAAACAGAAAGTGCTGAGTGAGTGGGGATGTCTACACGTAGTTTCAGTATGATCAAGCACAGACACTCACACACATACACTGTATAAGCCCTCTTCTTTAATCTCTCTCTGTATCAGAAACTGACCTTTCCAGTTTTTTATCAACATCATGGAGGTTTTGTTTTAGTGTTGTTTGTCTCCCTGTCTCTGCGCAGCATAACTCAAAAAGTAAAGGACCAACTTTGATGAACCCAGATATGAACACAAGAGTTTAGCTATGGGCTTCTGGTCTTGCTTTAGGGTCCATTCATGAGAATTAGTTTAGGGAAATCCACAAATGTTTTGTGTCCTCTCAGCTTTTTATCCACATGGAACCAGCGCTTTGGGAGCCCTAACACACTATTTTTGGAAAACGTGTATCAAAGTGGAAAAATAACTTAAAATGCCACCCTTGCCTTTCTATGTATACAACCAATCCACAACTTGGTGAAAACAATGAAAACAAAGCCCCACATGTCTACCTGTTAAAGTTAAAGTTACTTTTTATTAATCCCCTTAGGGAAAGTATTCCTCTGCATTTTGACCCATCCTAGAATTAGGAGCAGTGGGCTGCCACACTGAGTAGCGCCCAGGGAGCATTGGGGCGACCCTCTGGTTACAAGTCAAGTTCCCTTTCCACTTGGCCACGGGCTGCCCTGCTAGAGGTCGCGTAACGAGTTTCATGCACATGTTCTATATCTTCTCTATTTCTGAGGTATTTCTGTGGCAGTGTTATAGGCTCACATACAGGCCTGGTAAATACACAACATCATTTTGAGATCGTTTGTGGGGTTTCATGTGGATGAAGACATTTGTTGTTTCGAAACCAAAAAAGAAAACAGTCCCATAGGGAAAGTTCTGGTTCCATGTGAATAAGGCCTTAATTCATTTAGCAGATATTTCACCTCTCATTCAAAAAGCTTCTTCAGTTCTAAAAGCTTCTGTAAACACTATTAGTGTAACTACCTACTGCAGACTTACTCCACGCCTCAGGTGAGCCTGCAGAGCTTTTTGAAAGGACGACTCTGGGTCCATATTCTAACTGTTCTCTTTGAACATTCGTTTCTGGATAATTCCTTAACCTAGAGTCACTGCCATCTTGCTTTACTAGCAATACTAGCCTTTCCCTTTGTTAGTAGGGATGTAAAATGCATCACACTGTGTCACCATGAATACAAAACACTTTTATACTATGAAACACAGACAGAGTTACATGGAGCTGATGGCTTACTCAGTATGTGAACTCTTTCAGCTATGGTTTGAATGTAACCAAGACTTTTTATAATTATTTTTTATTGAAAAGTTAGATAAGGGAGTGTATCGACACCGTGGGAAACTGAGCAGCCTTGGTGGAGGTTTGTGCTCTCCGAGTTCTCTAGTTTTGCTGTGTTTTTGTCTCTTCTCCCTGTCACTCTGCTTTGTTCTGCACACTCTGTTGGAGTGAGGCTGAAAGAATGAAGAGATCATAGTGCATGCCAAGTTGCCTGATGCACAAACACACCCAGAGAGAGACAGAGACAGACATAGAGAGATGTACACAGCTATTCTCAGTATGACACTGGATTGGCCTGCATTCATCTGGACAGCACAACCAATTTGTTTGTCCGTAAACCTTAGCTATAAACAGTTAAAGGAATACTTTACCGATTTGTATTTAGCTTTGTATCACAAAAAAAAAAGAAAAGTTTTTTCTTTTTTAAAAGTTGTGCTTCCCAATGTCAGTTTCCCCTGTCGCGAAATATCTTCTATATCTCTAATTCTGCACTTTTTAGAACCACTCGTAAGGGGGACAAGACCTGATTCCCAGAATGTAAACGGTGTCCGCCATCTTTACCAACAGTTCCGCTAACAGGAAGTGTCACTGTTGGGCACGTAACGAAGAAACGAATGAAGATATTTCTCAACCCAGGGGAAACTGAGGTTGGGAAGCACAATTTTTCAAAAATACTACCCCTATTCTAGATGGGAGAATACATATTATTGCAGAGTGCAATAACAAGCCCTTTCAATAAGTTGATGGTGCCAAATTTACATTATTGGGATAATAGTGCATGGAGAAAATCAGTAATATTTTAATGTCACATGGGGAGTCTGCATCTTTCACCCATTCCAGGACCTCATAATTATAAACACTTTTCACTTGTTCAATGTTCACTAAAAACATAGGTATCTGTGCTAACATGCTTTTGTGAGATTTTGACAACATTTTGTAACATTACCTTCTGAGAGCTGACAGATATACACCATGTCGAGGCAGAATACAGACAGAAGGCTTCACCTGCTCATGTTTACAAATCTTTAAAAATATAACTGTGACATCATCCCATGCTTATGCCTAAACTTAACCTTACCACAAATCACATCTGCCCCCAGTCATAAATACAACTTATCAGTCAGAATTTATCTTTTGCCTCAATAGTACAAAGCTTTAGTCCTGTCCTGAAAAAGTCAGTGTTTACACCAGAAAAAGTCCTGAGGGAGCAGCAAAGACAAGTACACACGCAGAAATGTCTCTTCCTGCCTCACTTTCTCTTGCTCCACTGAGCCTTCCTCTCTTGAGCTGTGTTTGTGTACTTTTCCCACTGCTGACACAAACAAACGCAAGAAAAAGTGCTGTAATGCAGAGAAAGAAAACTCCCCCTTTCCCCTCTCTGCCCCCACCCCCCTGTGCTATATTTCTCTGTCTCTGACTCACACACACTCACTGTGCTTCCTCACACAAACACACAGGCATTGTTGTCTCCCTCATGCAATGGAAGTCAGAATAGTTGGAAACTCACTGCAGTGTGTACGCTCTCGTCGTTGTTTTTGCTCTCCCCACTTGTTTCCCTCCTCTCTGTGGCTTGTTGGGCAAATATAAAGTCAGTGGAAGAGTTAGCTTGTTGCGCTAGCTTCCTTAGCACAGCCTTGGTTTCTATGAAGAGGCTGTCGAGGAGCCAGTTTTACTTTTACAGCAGAATAACGAATAAAAAAACCGCTTCGGCTCGGACGCGACAGAGTTTACTTCCGTGTTTTCGTCAGCTGCTGCTGTCTGCTCTTTTTCTACTTCCTGGTTGTAGTCCGTAGCCGTTTGTGCGAGAGCGACAGAGACACACAGAGGCCGGAGAGAGAAAAGCTGTCAAGCACAGGAGTAACAGTGAGTAACCGTGAGGCAGGTGTAAAGATGAACATGTAACATTCACACAGTTATAACGTTATTACAAATAGATATGTGTAAATATGTAATATATATTTAAAGTTCGATTGTCTTAATATCATGTTAACACTTAAGTCCAACTAAAATCGAGCTAGCATTTCCATATTGTGGAAGTGGTTAGCCAAGTAGCTACAGGCTACCTCTCTGTCTAACCAACTGCAGGCCTTTTTTGGCCCTGTCCACTTTTTAATCATGATAATAATCAATAAAACCCAGCTCCCCCTTGTGCCAGCCTTGCTTGACAAAAAAACTACAATGGGTTGCATGAAGCCTGACTTATGATTTAAACATAAGCATTGCTAATTAGCTAAAGGATAATAATAAACCCTACTCTACCGCAGTGTATGGTCATAAACTCTCCATGCTAAAGACTTTCTTATGTGGCTTTGTTTTGCCAAGTTTAATAATCTTTTCCTTGACTTAGATGTTCAATTAAAAAGCAACAGTTGCATCAGAATGTGTACAAAAAACAAGAGAATGGTAATTAGAAACAATAAACATCAATATAATGTCATGTCATTTTAAAAACATGAGTATGCAAGCGTATTTGCTGAATCGCAACTCTTATCTCACTGTTGACTACTTTTGTCTTGTTTTTATTCCTCATGAAAATTCTATACAAAGGGGGCTGATGAAATATTGATGCAGAAGTTTGAGCTTGTTTATTTTTGACAATTGAAAATTGCTTTTAGAAAAGTTATAACTGAAACCCAAATAGTGCTGCTGGTTTGATTGTTTTGAATTGAGCGAGTCTAGGAGTGCTGTGAAACTGAATTAAATGTGTGTGGCATCTGCAATACCTGTAATGACTCCTCTCATATATCATCTCTACAGTCTGGCTTAATTTCACCACTTTGCCATCTGTGATGGTAATTTCCATCTTCATTGGAAATTCATTCACATGGGTCAGTTTTTCAGTTCAGTTGCCCACATTCCCCTGTCAAGTTTTCTTTTTGAATTCTAACTTTTGCATGTGAAGTGAGTTTTGCCTTCCAATGGGCTTCAGTCAGTCATCATAGCCCCTTTCTCACCTGTGGCCCCAGCGAACTGGCCTCGCCACAGCACGGTTTAGGTTGTGTTTCCATTACAATATAGTACCTCCTCAACATAGATGGAGTCATCACTGTACGGCTGCAAGAATGACAGCGTTTTACACGCGACACACACAAACAAGTGACTAGTGACTTGTAAAGCAGTTGTTTTCAGTGTACTGAATCAATAGAATGACACATTCACTGGACACAGGTATCGAAGCCATTGTGCTGTTTGTTCTTGTAAGGCAACAGTGCAGTTTATATGTCGTCTTCTACTTCCATGTCAAAGACTAGGGAGGAAATTTTGGTGCATGCGCAGAATGCCAAGTCCAACTCCAGCCCGACTACACATCCAGGAGTAATCGGACTAGGAATCACATTATCAAGGTATGTTAGTCCAACTAAGACTAGCTCGATTTTAGTCGGACTAACGTGTTTACATGACCTTGGAAAACTAAATTATTGTCTTTCTAAATAATCTGACTTTTAACATACATGTAAACGCACTGAATGTGTGTTCATGTGTTTAGGAGTTAGACTTGATGAGAACACAGATGGGAGAGGGTAGGTGTAGTGGTTGCAGTGGAGCCTGCTATTACAAGCTTTTACAAGCAATTGTTTTTTCCCCAACAAGTTTGTTTATTTATTTATTTATTCATTTATTTTTATCTTCAAGCGTGAAGTTGTATTAACAAAAAAGGCAATACCTGGGGCCTGGGGATAAAATTAAACTCAAGGTTTTCTTGGAGATCAGACAAGCTGAGCAGCAAAATAGATACATGTCGAAATGAGCTGGCGATATTGCTCACACATATCAGACCGGTTAGGTAGCTCAGTGGTAGAGCGAGTCGTCTTTCAACTCAAGGGTTGTGCTGGCAGCGTGTGATTGGGTATGAAAGATGGCAAAACTGTCAAAACTGTGTCATCAAGACTAGAACAGTGCTATATATATATTTAAATACAGATAATTTTTTACACAGAGTTTGAATTGATAATATTGAAACTTACTTTTAAATACTCACCTATTCTCAACCTTATACCAGGAGTCATTACACATTTCACAATGAAACTCATGGAAAAAAAATATAATGTACTCCGAGAAGCGAAACACTTGAGTGCTTTTACTTTGAAACAGGAACAGTATGTGTTGTGTTTGTGACGTATGTGATGTAGATGATGAAACTGTGGTGAAAGATCATTCTCACTGTATATTTTTTGCTGTGAGACAATCGTGAGCGATCTGTTCCCAAAAAGTGCTGCAAGGCTCATGCAGGTCTCATTATTTACTGTAACGTGTGCCTACATGAAAAGAGAGACACGCTGCATCCAGTGTAAAACTGGCCTGAGAAATTACAGAAAAATGACTGGCAGCTACAAACCAAAGTGAGATGTATTCATTAAGCGAATACAGGATGAGGTTCAGCTGGAAGAGTAAACAAATACTGAATTTTAATACCGGTGTTAATGGGGTGTCATAATTATAATGTCTGCTTCACCTTCTGCTCACATCCATACTGTCCGCAAACCAGCACCGCGAAAGACAGTGGAGCAGAATCAGAGGTCTGGAGAGAGAGAAACAGAGATGAGAAAAACAAGCTGTTCTCTGTAGAGAAAGCTAAAGAGGCTATTAAGCTGGGCTTCACACAAGAGGTTTTGGCAAGAATTGTTGACTGTGATTTGAATGGCACACTATAAATAATCATAAATCACGTTCCAAGTTAGCCTCCAGCATCCACTTTATATGGATGATGACGCAGTCTTTGCCCAATTTTTTGGAGTTGTCTTAAAGTAGATTACCCTTAGCTACCAGAAAAAGGAGATTTATTGTAAGACCATAAACAGAAAAGATGACTCAATGAAACCAAATTAGACTGGCAAAATTAAAATTGCCTTGTGGCGAGACTTAAACTAAATGATTCACACCGAAAGTTCTTCCAGAGGACATTTAAATGTCACAGATATAATCTTCTGATTACAGGTGTAGTTAGGTTTGACAGCTAAATGGCACCCAAATATATAGTATTTTATGACACTGGACCACATTTCATAGTCAGTGAAACATTTTAATTGTCAACTGCCTTCGTTTGACAATCTCTCACTGTATCCAGCTTTGGAAAACAGCAAGAGACAGCATCATTTTACCCTGAAAAAATCCACCCAGAACAATTAAAAGGCTCATTGACTTGCAGTTCATTAGAATAAGGGCTCAGTACGAATACAATACATGGCTTCTGAAATACATTCTGATTCATTTTGCCTGCACCCAGGGAAACAAAATGTTACAAGCAATACCAGCTAAATTTGTTTACCTGAATTGTGTTGCAACAGCTCGGAAAAGCCTGTGTATGGCATCACAAAGGGCTGGCATCACAAAGAGCATCAAACTCACAGAAATACCAGCCAAACATGAAGAGGGAAGTATTTGGCAGACAAACAAAACAGACAGGAAACACTTGTGCCTCCAGGTTCATCATTGTTTCATTGGCATGAGGTGAGTTGTTGGTCTCCCAGCTCCTTATTTAATCCCCTGGATTATCTCACTTCACTTCTCCACCACTTACTCGTCAATTTTCGCTGAGAAAAATGTGAATCAATATAATGTAATAAGAGGTAGTTTGTGGATTCTTAAAGCCCTGCATCTGAAGCAGGGTAAAGAAAACTTTGTTGGATTAAATCTGATTTTCAATATGGACGTAAGGAAAGGGAAAAGCATTACGGTGTCCAGCTACATTTGTAAAGTGGTTTACAAGATGTGCCCTTCATGCTGTACATGTTCGATAAATATTTATTCCTCAGCATCTTTCTAGGGCAAGTAAAGATTGAGCAGAGGAAGTAGAGATGCAATAAGACTGATGTAGGTGAGAGAAGTACACAAAACCCCAAATCTAATATGAGGAGACAGCTGCATTATGTGTGTTCCTATGTAGAGCTGAAACAATTACTCGATTAACCGATTACTAAATTAATCACCATTTTCATAATCGATTCAACGATTAAATCAAGATTTCTGATTGTTTCAGCTTCGTGAAAGTGAAGATTTTCTTCATTTCTTTGCTCCATGGTTTGTGGACAAAACAAGACATTTGAGAACATCATTATTTCCAGGTTTGACAAACACTGATCAACGTTTTTTAATGTTTTCTGACATTTTATGGACCAAACGATTACTCGACTAATCGAGAAAATAATGGACAGATTAATCATAATTAAGATTAATTATGAAAATAAGCTCTGTTCCTATAGTTATCTAAACCAAACTAAGCATGATGGCATTTGCATATATGTATATTAGCAAGGAAACAACTTTAATTGTGACAGTGGTGCATGTAGAACATAGCCAGACATACAGTAATATAGACAGACAGGAAGTGACACAGCAGATGAACCAACCAAGCTCCTTTTGGTTATAGCTCATTTTCTACCCTGGTTTAATTCAAACACTGCTCTTATGAGCCTTGTATACCAACTTAATGAACACAGTAACTGTCTTACACTACTAGTTCATTGATGTACCACCAGCAGTCTCCTGCAGAGCTTTTGGTCTACCTCTGCTCACAACTGAGGTGTTGGAGAATGACATCCAACTCAGCTTATATGTAACTCTGGGTTTCCACCAACTCAGTAAGAAGATGCAATTAAGGTTGGACTTGCTTTTCTAAAGCATTTTGAAATGTGTCATACATTAGTTGTCTTGTTATTCATCGGCTACACATTAGTTTTTTAAATTTGTTTTGACCAGGCACATTATATTGGAGAGTGGCAACAAGGGACACCTGCCCCCGCATTACATTCTTTTTTCTTTTTTTTATAAAAATGAGTAATCAATATGTTTTTTTGAAATATGGCATTATGTTCAGGAGCAAAACTGTGAATGAAAGAAATCAATATTACAGATTACAGAACAAGTTTCCAGACCAAAAGAAAGTAAAACTATTCCCTGCAGATATAAAACACCAGTGGTATACATCAACACAAACTGCGTATTTATTATTTCACAATATTGTGTTCTTCAACCTATAAAGTAACTCATCACACAAGCTTCATATGTCAATTTTATTAGGCAACATATTGGAAAAATTGTTCTGGCTGACAATACTAAAAGAAAGCCATTCAGTATAACCATAAAGCCACTTTCATTTTCATGCAGCATATTTTATCTGCCCCATGTTGATCCTGTCTCAAAAGCACGTACAAAACCTACAAAAACCTTTGTAGAAGTAATCCCAATTTTCCCAATTCTTAAATAATATCAGTTTTTAGAACCTTATTGTCCCAGCAATCATTGGAATTAACTCTGCGCCAGTAATTAATGAGAGAGGTTGACTGAAAATGGGAAATTAAAGCCAATGTCGAGCTTTGAAAGATGATCTGTATATAGACGGTGCCATTTATCTAAAGTCCATCCCTGAATTTACTGTTGGATTTCTGCCCAAAAGAAACATTTTGGCAATGGGATAAAAAATATAGCTGCCTGTCTTGTAAAAGGTTATATATACAAGATTTTAAACCTTTAACAGTCAACAGCTATTTTGTTACAGATTAATGGTGACATGAGCAGATAGAGGTCTAACTCCCCCTGGTGATACGGTTACGGCTAAGGATGCTAACCAGCTGTTAGTTGCCGCAAACCTGCTGAATAAATGATGACGTGCCTGTGGATGTGTAACACAAGCTTACTGGCCAAAGTATAGTAGTACAGTACTGCAACATTAAAATACTAACTCAGCAACAACAGAGACAAGCTCCAGCACCTTGAAGCATGGCACACTAATACCAACCGGGCCATTATACCCACGAAAAACCCAAGAGATCACTACTGTACGTGAATTTCCATCTGACATTTTATGCATTATTTTACATAACAAGCTACATTTAACACGGTAAATGTTTTCCACCAGAGGGAGGTGGAAAAGTTGATGTATCAATAAGCGGCAAGGAAGGCAGGAAACAGATTTAGTAAATAAAGGATGATCTTCAGAAATCACCAGAGGTGGAAACAGTACTGAAATGTTCTACTGAAGTAAAAGTAACACTATTTTTGATAAACATTTTACCCAAGTACAAGACAAATAGTAGCTTTTTAAAAAATGTACTTTTTAACAAGGTTGGGGTTCTTTCTTGTGTTGTGTAAAAAGGACACACATCTCACATGAATTGTTTTTAATTTAAGGCAAAACTTTACAAACGAAAGAGCTGAAAAATAAAATATGTAAACACAAAATGTATCAGTCGACATGGGTCAAAGGTCACAAATGTCCTCACCTGTCCTCATCGTTCACCTATCCTCATAGTTCAATGGATGTGATTTAAAATTTTATTAACGACTTTAAAAAGTACAAGTACACAAAAAATCTACTCAATTACAGTAACCCAAGTAAATGTAATTTGTTACTTTCTACCTCTGGAAATCACATGACTTATTCTAAGTTCTAAGTTCTTATCCTTCTTTTGTGGTGACCCTGACTTTAAATTGGTTTGGATTTCTTTTAAAAGCTCAGTTTGAACTTGCAATGCATTTGAATGGACTGTGGACTTGCATACACACGCCTCAGTCTCAGTCAATATCAGTCAGCGAGAGGAAGGTTGTGTTTTTATCTCGAGCCTGCGTCTCTGAGGACCATGCTTGGACTCTTAACTTCATGACCAGTCCTTGATCAAGAAGACTCTCCGGTGTCTTTTCTTTTTTTGAGAGAATCAAGAAAGTCAATCTGTCTTGCTCAGATTCTTGTGTACTTCAGTTAATCCATCATCAGTATCCTTCTGAACTGCATCTCAGTACGCTCTGGCAACCGCTCTGTCTCAGCCATTTAAAGCACTGCAGACAGTGGTGAAAAGTCACTCAGCGCTTGTCAGCTCCCCCACCATTTTGGAAGTCGAATGCATGCAGTGCCTGCAGAGAGAGCACCACATGGTCAGGGACTCTTCTCACTATGGTTATGAGCGGCACTCACTTCCCCCGTGTGGGAGGCACGACAGGACGCTGCGTTCCAGAACCTGCAGGCTCAGGAACAACCTTTTATTATTCAGCTGCCCTTTCGCTAAACCCTGCACTGTGGCGATAAGGCTCCTGAACCACCCTTCACCTTCATGCATGCATAGTCATATTGTTAAAAGTGTTCATACCGCACAAATCTAAAGTAATCATATCAGTAAGGCATGGGGAAAATAATCTTTTGCGGTCCAGAAAATGCTGCTTTATTAGTGTAGCATTGTCCTTGTATGAAAATAGAAGCTTTTGTGGTGCCATGTTTTTTGTAGTTAGTAGCTGAATGTCAAAACAAAATTAACTCGTACGTAAATCCTCGGTTTTCCTGGACTTTTTGTCTCGGGTAAACAGAAGATCGCCTGTTTCGTGTTTGAGTGTTTACGACGTGTTTGTTACAGATGCTCTCAGTCTCTCACTCGCTCTGCTC
The DNA here is from genome assembly GCF_019176455.1 of Solea senegalensis. NCBI lineage: Eukaryota > Metazoa > Chordata > Actinopteri > Pleuronectiformes > Soleidae > Solea > Solea senegalensis. The sequence continues at coordinate 18,120,848 of NC_058030.1, forward strand.
ATGACACGGCACATCTGGGCTTCATCAGAGGCGAAACAAGTGTGTCACGCTCTGCCGGGTTTGGATCACGCCACTTATATATGTTTAGATTGCCAACGTCCACAAATTTGAAAGCTGCTGTATGTAAATATGGGTGCAAAGAAAAATGAACACTTAAAAGAGCTCGCACACAACGCACGTGCAATTACGATATCAACAGCCATGTGTGCTGGGCCACAGCTGGACCACTAACTCCCATGACGTCATAGCACAATAAGCAGAGCAAGTCGTTGGCCATTTATAACAATGACATTCACTGTTTTCCCTCTCGCCAGGCCCCGAGAACGTGGGCGCAGGGTCAAAATGCTCCTCTGTGCCCTCTGACGTATGCCATGCTGGCACTGATGTGGCCCTGGAAAGTTCTCAGCGCCAAAACCCTTCCAGTCTTCCAAATCCCCAGATGGTGTTCAGTGTGGTTCGCGCTGGATCGTCCGTGAGTTTATGAAACACACACACACACACACAAACACACATAGAGAGAGACAGCGCTGAGGTGAGGAGTGACAAAGTATGTGGAAAGAGAAATTTGATTCAAGTTGGCTGACAACCCAATCAAAGTTTCACTGTTTGGAGTGCACAGAGGATGACTGTTGGGACAGGAAATGAGAGACATACTGTATTTCTGAAAAAGAAAGTGGGTCTTTTAAAGTAAAGCCTCACATCATAAACTTCTTATTATCTTGTTGAAGCGAAACTTCAAAGGAAGTTCATATGTTCTCTTATCAAAATTTGGCATTGATGTCAAGGTATAAAACCGCAGCTGCCAATCAGAAGGGAGACATTATTACTGACTGTAACTACTGATTTAAAAGCAAAAACATAATATATGTATAATGAGACCTGAGTCCCTCGCCAAATGGAATAGTCTTTTGTGTGTGTGTGTGCATTGCTTGTGTGATTGATGGAGTGGTGACAAAGAATAGAGACAGGAAAGACGAGAGAGGAAAGGAGGGGGAGAACAGGTTAGAGGACAGAAGGAGAGAGTTCTTTTTTTTCCAAACGGGCGGGGTAATGCAGAGGGGAGTGAAGAAGTGAGTGAAAGGATGAAGATTGAATTTCACTCTCTCAGGCGAGAACACTGCCTGTGAGCGAACAAAAGGATGAAAAGTTGACCTGCCGCTGTTCTCTGATTGACGGCTGGACAGTCCCCCATCTTCCTGACTGCAGACTGTAGAGTCCTTCAGTGTTGTGTCCAACATCCACTCGTAAAACAATTACTGAGTTGCCAGAGGGTGGACGCGGCGCACACTCAGCAAACAACTGTGGAAGACTACCTACCTGTCACAGTGTGTGGAGACAGCCGAGGACAAAGACACTGGGTGAAAAAAAGTGTATCACAACGGGAAGTGGAAAAAATTGATGAATCATTTTAGAAATGGATACCTACTACTATATTTTGTTTACATTGTCTGTGTGTGTGTGGAGACTTATTTTGTTACCTCTTTAGGACCTGTTCTGGCATAAACACTGAACTTGTCAGGTCCAGTAGTCCTCATGGAGACCAGAACCTCATTTATGAGGTAGTGGTTAATGTTTTGGGCTATGATTTGAGCAGTGGTCGTGTCAAAGTAAGGTTGAGGCATTGACTTGTGAGGGTTAAAGTTTGTTTATGCTGTCCAAACGAATGAAAGTCAATGCGGTGCCCTGAGAAGAGTAGCTGCACAAATCTGTGTGTGTGTGCGTGCACGTGTGCAGTCTTTTTGTTCCCTATCTTTGACCGAATACACTATTCACAGCAAAAGCAGATTATGAGATTAAATGTGTGCTTCTGGGAAATAAATATAAAAAAAAAACCCTGGATGAATGAATACACTAAGTACAATGACGCCAGAAGGAACTCATTTTAAATTTGTGCGGAGTGTGTGTGTGTGTGTGTGTGCACAGGGGGCAGCGGGTGCACAGCATGAATTTCGGTGGTTGTTTGGATATGCATTTGTGCATAAGTACGTTGAAACATGTGATATAAAGAGGGCAGACGGGTTTGCCGTCACTTAGTATTGCAGCACTGAGAGCGGGGGGAGACGAATCTCTAAATCTGTAGGATTAATAATCAGCGGTGGGTGGGAAATAACCTGCAGAGAATCACAATGACTTTGCTTTTATCTTGTGTGCTTAAAAAAAAAATTGCCCGTCCTCCTCAAGATTGCATTGCAAGTACACCATGTAATCCCACTGGATTTTTTTTGCACAGAACATGTGTAGCATGGCAGTGAGAGGACTTGGGAGAGCGTCGTAAATATGAAATCAGTGCTTTGAAGTTAACAACTGCAGGGGCAACTGCCTTGCCTTTTCCTTAGTTCCTTCCTTGCTTACCCCTCTCTCATAGCCCCTCTCCTGCTTCTGCTGTGTGTTTAGAAATAGGATCTTATAGCCTAAATCAAAAATGGTACTGGTCCACAACACTCAACACATGGCAGCAGATGTGTGAGGAGGAGAGGAGGAAAATGAGACAGAGCAAGGGGGGGGGAGAAAGAGAATAAAAAAAGAGGACAAGAAGTCGGGGTAAGAGGAAGATGATAAAGGTATAGTGAGGGAGGGAATCAATAGATGGTCGTGCAAGACAGATGAGAGATAGAGAGAAAGAGAGGGGAGGGGAGAGGAATGGAGAGGAGTTTAGTGGCTCTCAAACACTTTGCACTCCCAGCACAGCAGATGCCACATTCTGTCTGGCACAGTGATCTGTGGGCCTGCTCTATTTATACCCACACTGTGTCATTTCAGGGCCAGCACAACACATGCGCGCACACACATGCACATATCCAGCATCAGGATTTTTGCAGAAGTTCCTCTGCAGTGAGTGAGTGAGTGAGTGTAGGCAGGTTAGACAGACTCCCTGCAAGGAGATGAGATGGAAGCCAGTGTGAGAGACAAAATGGGAACGTGGTATACGCAATTGCTTCTGAGAGCATAAATTATTCAGATTGCTTTTTTTTTTTTTTCTGCCCATCAGTTCACCCTCGATAACCATAAGCATTGTTACGCGTTTTGACACATCAGGGACTTAGCACAACCCAGAAATCTTGTGACTGCACAGTGTGTGTCAAAGTAAAATTGAATATGCTACAAGTCAGGAGTCCAAGTTGACTTAAATATGGCTCTAAAGCCATGTTTCCATCATGGCACAGTTTTGTTTGGTCATTTTTTACTTAGCTTCATTACTACACTTATTTCCAGCTAATGCTTTGTGCGCTTGCCCTCGTCTCGCAGCATCTGATTTTGAACGGTGACAAATCTGAACTACAGTATGACACACACAGTGCTGCGTCAAGTGTCTGACGTGTCCTCCTGCTGCTCTCCTCCGCTATCACCTCTCCCCAGTAGCTGTGTTTCTGTGGTGTCTGTCATCGGCTCTCGTCTCTCCCGTCCTGCTCTCAAAATGCATGGAATCACATCATCGACAGTGTACCGCTCCATGTTTTACTGCTTGATTTCATTGTCACGTCCTGTTCACAGTGTATTTCAACAGATTACACACATGCAAACCATCTGTTGGGCTCTCCATAGGGGCTTAATGTAATCAGTGCTCTTGATTCTATATGGGCCTGCAGTCCTACAGCGCAGCTAAACTAGAGGATGCCAGCTACATGCCAGTGTCTTTTCTTTAGATCAGTGTAATGTAGTTAATTAATCACAGCAGTGCAAACGATGGATTGATGGCTTTTGATAACATCGGCGTTCTAACCTCATCTCTTTCTCTCTTGTGCTCTTGTCGCTCTTTCATGTTCTCTCTCTTTCGGGGTCGTTGTTACTCTCATATTGCAACATGCGTCATCATAGGTTAGGTTTTAGGCACTGCTCGATATTTACAAAGTGTTTGGAGTTCTGTGAAAAACACAACATCCTGCAATTTTTATCATTTAATGATGACGGGGAAGTTTTTAACTCTTGTTACTTCTCCCTCCGTGTTTCTTTGGTGTTTTACATCAGCTGGCATTCGTAGTGATGCATCACTGCTTCCTTCTTCTCTTCTCTTTGCACACCACAGCTATATATTGTCCCAGAGAATTACCCGTTAACGGCAGAGTTGCAGTTAGTTATTGATTTGCCTTATTTGCACTCATTTTCCCTTCATCACCCACACCTTCCTCTGTCGCGTTCCATCACCCGCTTTGAAAATAAATCTCTGGTTTAGTCACTTCTTTAATTCATGACGTGAAAACAAACATACTTAACTGTATCGATCCTTACTGCAAACGAATCCTCGCAAATGTAAGGTGAGGAAAAGTTTCGAATGTTGAATGCCTTGCTGTGCCTGTTTTATCTCTCAGCTGTGGCTGGATAAGAAATCAGTTTTTGTTTAATCTGATTGATGGAGAGTTGCTGACATGGTTTTTCCATCTGTCACATTTCCCCCATCTCTCCAGACAACTCAAAGTAAACTCTTTAATCGTGTAGCTTATAATGTCACCTGCACGTGTGTATACAAAAGAATAGCTGAAATTGAAATTTAAAGGTTGCTATATGCCCTCACATGTGCTTTGACATTTTTCATGAATTGTGTTCGTTTGGTGCGCTGCCTCACCCCAACCCGACATACCATTTGGAAACATCATGTCCTTTGAGGGGATAAGCCTGCTTTTCTCTGGTCTCTCCATTCTCAGGCAGCAGTTATTACATTTGCGGTTCAAACGTACAGTACATGGCCTCATTCCAGAAATTTCCTTCTCATCATCCCCTTCCTCGGAAACATCCCTCTCTGCTATCCCTTTGGTAAACGCCACAGACGGAGGCAACGGAGGTGACGAGAAGACCTCAATAACAGAGGCCCTCTTTAAACCTGCAATCGGATAGCACCTGAACACTTGTCAGCACAGGTGTTAACACACCTGAGACCCATTGAGGACGGATTGTTATCTGCCAAACCACTTCGGGAGGCGGTTAGAGACGCAAAACAACTACGTGACATTGTCGTCTGCTGCTGGATAATCATTGTAGAAGAAGAGGCAACATGAGGGGGCATGACTGTGATTGGATTGCGATCTGATCTTGGTGTGGACACTGGAGACGCATGTTAATACCCATTCACCACATGCATTTACACCTGCGCTACCCGGGTGCTGTCCGATCACAGAAGACACATTCTGGTGTGAAGGGGGTCCAGAGAGTAAGTTGTCTCCCATGTCAAGCTATGTCATCACGGTGTCATAGTTGCAGTGCAACTGGCTCCTCTAAAGGTCAAATCAATTTGAAGACAAGACCCTCCCTCACACATACATCCATATGTGTAAGGTAATAGCATTCATTCTGAGAGCGATGTCATGAGCTCTTTAAAGTAATCCGCTGGGTTACTCACCTCCCCGGCCAAGGCCCCTCATGGCCAGTTACTCAATTTAGTCCTGGTTGTTTTCGACTTTGAACATTTTACAATTACCACTGTGCTCCTGGGAGCACTCAATTCAAACTTGGAGAAACGGTTTTATACCCTTGCCTTGATCTGCACCAGAGTAGTTTTATCATTTCTCAGAACCTTTTATGTGAGAGAAGAAAAAAAAGAAAAGAAAGAAAGGAAGATGCAGATTTTTGCTTTTTGTAAATGCCTGGCTGGTCTTAGTTGGTAGGCCAGACCACAAGAAAGAGGAGACTGAACAAACACAGCTCTGATTAAGCAGCAGGGCGACTATAGCATTGTTGATTGCCCTGGATACTGGGAATAACAGCCACAAATTACCACAGCTCTCCGCCCATTTGTTGGGGGAAAGTCAAAGAGGAAAAGCAGAGTGTTGAAACAGTGACGTTAGTGGAGAATATCTGGCCTTGCACCATTAATGTGAAAATTGTCTATCAATCATCACGCAGCTTTGTTTCCTGTCTTGGGTGATTACTCACGGCGAAGGGAAAGTATGATAACAGCACTGCTTTAATTTAATGAGCAGCTCACTGTGGGCAAAAGCAAGGTTTCTTTTCTCGCGCTTTACGTGTAATCTGATGTGAAAAGCTCTGTTGCATTGTTAAGAGGCAGCACCCCTGCATGTTAATGACCTTTGTTTGTAATCAATCAGCCCCAAAGTTACAGAGGCAGAGCAGGGTTCATTACACATCCGGCTTTGGGGAACGACACTGCTCCACACATCCATCACACACACACACACACACACACACACCACAGGCCGCTGCAGTGTAACACGACCGGGTTGGGAACGGAGGGGCAGCTCTCCCACTCAAATACAAACACTCTCTCTCTCACATATACAAATATACACCTCCACTCCACTCACCATAGCGGTCTGTGACCTTAGATGTGACATTCACGAGGAAGAAGAATCATCTTCATGCAGGTGCAATCACGTGAAATCACTGACGGAATCACCTTTGATATCATCAAAAAAATGAAAGACTAAATCTTCTCTGGAGCAGTCCTGCATGTCGTTGGTGTGTGAGGACAGGAGGAGCAAACTTATACTAAGAGGCCACCTATGCCAAGTCCCGGCGTCTCACACACACACACACACACATAAAAATGGAATGGAAGCTATGAGAGCTGTTTGTGCGACTGTGTGTAAACCAGTGACTGAGCGCTACAGCTGTCAGAGGCACAGAGGGGAAGCGGGAGCTGTGCATGTGTGCGCACCAGCGAGCGCCGGAGAGAACAACAACAAACGCTTCCTCCACTTTGAAGTGGACCCTATCACCTTCCCACCCGCCGCGCCCCAACCATCCTCCCCCCACACACCCTCCCCCCTCCACTGCCCATCAGCAAGCCATAAATCCGGGCTCTCATCTGCCGGTGTGCCTCTGAAGTTCAGGAATGCCCACGTGGGATTTGAGGCCCGGTGAGTTATGAGAGCACCTGGGAAGGGGAGGGGGGAGGGAGGAACAGCCATGAAGAGAGAGGGAGAAAGAGGGTGTATAGGGGCATACTTATGCCTATGAAGGGCAACATGTTGACAGGCAACAAGACGGATGGATTAGTTCTGGTGGTCAACTATCTTAGGTGTGGGTAATATGCCTTTGAATCATAGAAGAAGCATGAAATACAAGCCTGCTGACGGCATTCATGTACCCACGCACACTTATTGTTTTTACCAGATTGCTCCATGAGCGTGTAATACAGGCCTGCGTGTCCAGCAGGAACTTCAAACGGAGCGAAATTGCAGACAGAGGGGATGTGTTTTTTTTTTTCCTTTTGTTTTATTTTTTTTTAAAGAAAAGACTGGAGGTTATAAAAACAGAACATGGCCGGGGTCGTGGCCGAGCCTGACTCTGCTGTTTCTGCTCAGCAAGCTTGCATCGCTTAAGCCTGCACGCTCAAAGTCGCCCATCTGCCTGCCCCCGTCCGAGCGTAGTCACAACATCGCCCTCCACTTGTTTGTCTGTCAGTGAGAGCAGAGGTTTGTTTGAATCTGTGGACCAGGTGTGCGTCTCTGTTTCTCTTTTAATCTCCTGTTATATGCTGTGTATTGGCAAGAAACTACAATTTAAAAAAATGAAATAAAAAATATTGACATTAATTAACAATAATAAAGATGTTTCAACATTTATTTTGACTTTATAACTCTTCGTTGTTTTTACAGAAAGCAGTTGGCATACGTAATGTTAAATCACTGCTTCCTCCTGTTTAGCAACAGTATGCAGTATATTACACGCCTTTTCATTTCTGTTTCATTGCTGTTAGATGCGGACTTCTTCCGCTGATAACTTACAAGTCGTAAGTCATGTGAGGTCCAGAGAAATTAACAAACAAAAATAACAATGTTTCATGCGTTGGCAATAAACAGGAGGGGAGTCAATTGGCCAAAACCCTGCTGGTAGCTACTTGTCGGAGGCTTTAATAGAGTGCAAAGCTGCTATACCAGAAAACCACTGCCAAGACTATTTCCATATCAAAGTACTTCAAAGAAATGATATCATGTATCACATAAATATCACATCAGTTATTTTTGTGTATCAGTAGTTTCTAACTTCCTGAATGTACAAAGCGTATATGTGTGATTCTGTCAACATTATGGCTTTTACTACTATTGAATCAGCATTTTTTTTTTAAAAAAACCTTCATAATTTCTCTTTTTCGTTGGTGTTCTACGGAAGTTGGACTGCACAATGTTGCATTATTGCCTTCTTCCCTTACCTGTGCACACCTCAGCTTTATCGGCCTCTTTCCACTAATTTCCCCACCTCCCCCTGTAATGGTGCCTCACCTTGAAAAACTCTGGTCTACTCTGCATGCATTCATGAGCTACATCCTTGAATAAACTGACTAACTAAAAGAAGAAATCGTCTAAACCCATGGCTCTCAAAACTCAAGCTCCCTGTAGTTTTATCTGGGAAGATATAATAAATCCATGCCATATTATTTTGACCAGAGCCTGGAGCTGCGTATGAAAAAATAACAACGTGAGAATCACCTTATCTCTCGCTCCAGTTTTTGGCTCACACCAGTGTCTGAAGCATGTGTGAGAGAAAGGAAGATGCAGATCCGATTTCTTATCAGATTAGGTTTTGGAGATATCGCATCTTTGTCACTGAAAGCTTTACTTTGGAGAGAGAGAGAGAGAGAGAGAGAGAGAGGGGCCGCACCTCACAGTCTGAAAAATTCTCCTGGTGCTAGTGTGACTGTGGCTGAAAACACTTAACATAAATCTGCCTCCTGTGAAATGCACTTTGAAAGCTCAACATTATCTCGGGTTGCACTCAGTGTAAAAAGTTTGGGAACCGCTGCTCTCATCTATTTGAACGCTCACTCCAAACTAATCCCCCCGCCACTCCGGCGCGTGTAGACATTTGTTGACTGGCACACTGTGCCTAGTTTCTGCTTTCTAAGCTGTGACTTGTTAGTTGCTGATTGAGGAATGGAAGTGAAGCGATCAAAACGGCTGAAAAATTAATAATTACTCAATTTACTGTGGGATACAGTCTGGAATGTAACCATAAAGATGACATATACACATATATATATATATATATATATATATATTTCTCCGCCATAAAGTTCACATGACAAAGCAAAGCAGGAGGGTCATAAAAGTCAACACACAAAATAATGAATCATTTAGTCACATTCTCTTTGCCCTTTACCGGGGATGTTTCTCAGTGCATCTCATAGCCCGTCTCTATATCCTTTCCATTACCTGATGGGAGGCTATAAATCTTGCCATTAAAATCGACTCATATACACTAGCTGATGTCAGTGTGATATTTCAAACCGTATTTCAATAAGCACCTCTTTTCTCTTTTAAAGGATAAATGATATAGAATAAATGAGGTGGTTCAAAAATGGACTGGTGGTGGTGGTCGGGGGCTGAAATGAGACGAAATGAGAGGAATTACTAGCCGTTCCACTCTTCGTGGAACTGTGGAACTCTAAAAAGCTTTAGTTCCTCTCTCAGTGGCATTGATTCTGTGGGATGAGACGTCTTTGTAACTAGCCCAAATGATTTGGCCGCTCCCACAATCAATCACATTCTCGCAGGATCTCACAATGGCAATATTTGCACAGGCCAAACAGAAGTGATGAGGCGAAACAGCAGGAGGAAGCAGGTCAGGAGTGAAGGGAAGGGGCAAAGGCGGGAAGACGGAGAAACACTGATAACAGGGAGCCGCATCACTACATAGAACGTCTTGTTTTTCGTTGAAATCAGTCGTGCTGATTCACACAATGATTCAGCTCACCCCGCCCATGTCTGTCAAGTGCTATTTTCCCACTGAGACTTAAACCTCCCACATGCAGGATGTGTGTGTTGTATACACCATAATGTTAAAAACCATAGCAGGTTCACTTGGTTGAATTGGCTCTCAGTGAGAAAAGGAAGTGAACCACTACACCCTGCATTGTTATCCCCACAGTATTGGTAACATAAGGATGTCATGAAGGGTTAGACACTAAGCGCCTCACCCCGCAGTTGTGTCAGAGTACAGTGTAATTGCCGTAGCTCCTGGCAATGGAGGCGTGGATGTCTCAGACTTGCAATTTGAGATGAGTCAAGTTACAGGTGTGTGTGTGTGTGTGTGTGTGTGTGCATAATAACATGTAATTATAGTTATCCTGGAATAGTCACCTCCAGAATTCCTCCGTCTGTGTCTTTTTCAGCCATCCTGTTGACCTGCGGTGGATTATGTCATGTTCTAAAAGTAGATGTCGACTTATTTGGACACTTTTAAGTGACACCAAAGTTGCTCACCGGATACACATAGTACACCATGTTTTTGTCCATCTTTGTTACCTGGTGCTCTTCTTCTTTTTCTTCTTCTCCAGATTATCCACTGACCCAACTGTCAGTCAGTTGAATATGTTATAGCCGCCGCCTGTATTGTTGCAGGTTGCAAAAATAAGTCTTTAATAAAACAAATCAATAAAAACAACAACTAACAAATGTGGGGAGCACAGAGGAGGCAGTGATAATCACACACAGTACACTACACTAGAGGATAATTGGCCAGATCTGATTCTTCCGACAATCCTGGGTGCCCTCTGATTTAAAACCCAGCACAAAAAACATTGCGCACACCCAATAAAATGATGGCACTCCCAGTCTGCCTCCATGTCTGTTCATATTCCGAAGTCACGTTAAATCACGCAAGTTTCTGTGAGATCAAATCCCCAGAGTCTCCTCCCTGAAATTGTTTCATTAAAAGTATGTGGTCCTGCGTATCGTCTAGTGTGTGCTCTCTCACGATTAAAACATTGAAAATCGTCCAAAAGGTTTGTTGCGTCTGTGGTCTCCCACGTTTTTGAAATGTAGTCCGATTTGAAAATCGTCTAATGTGGGGCAGGCACAATAAGACACTAGTGAAACAGATTAGGGCGGGACGGACAATCAAAGGGGAACACAAGGCAGGAAGCAAAACTCAAGAACAACTTGAAAGTAAAACAGGAAACAAGGAACAGACACAGGAAAGTAAAAGAGTTAAGGAAAACAGAAAGAAAGAAAAAAAACGTCCAAAGACAACTGTCAAAACAAAGGGCGTCTGATTAAATTCAGGGGTAAACTTTGTCAACACAAAACTTTTAGAGCCTCACCAGCATTCATAACGTTTGTGAAATCCAAACTGTGTAAACATACATAAATAAGTCCCTTTCCGCCTATTAATTCAATAATAATAATCGGCATTGGACGATCGCATGCATTACTTTTGTCAGGAACCTGAAGACAGGTCCACAAATCATCGTAAGACAGCGCTTGTTACAAATGAGAGATTTCTCTGGTGAGAAAAGACTTCACAGAAAGCAGATTTTCTTGGCATAGTGCAATGTAACAATGTCATTAAAGTGATATTGGACAGACAGCAATTATTCATTCAGCCGTTCTGTTGACCTGCTGGATAAAAGATGCAGGCTGATAGGAGTTTGAAAAAGAACTGAGGCACTCTTAAATGTGTTTTAATTCTCACCACAGCATGTTTACATTCATTTTTTTTCCACACTGTCCACAAAAACTGTCAACTCATTAAAACATTTTGCTCCACAGCGCTCCTAGTGGTCCAGAATGTGACAACATACCTTTAATTAAAACAGTATTTGAACTTTATACAGTCATGATTCCCTTGAGCCTTTGTTTTATCATTTTAACCTATAATCCCCTGTCATATGAATTCTTTTTTTTTATTTAATTAATTTCCCGTGCACTCATAACCACACTCATAATCTTATAAACCCTAAATAACCCTGATAACAAGTCCTGGTTTGTCCTGTTGTGAAAGTCATCACAAGACTGCTCTTGTTAAAAATGAAGCGGTGTCTCTGGCAGCAGCTGGTGCAAATGGGCTCCACAGACAACTGATTTTCCTGGGATAATTCAGGATAACAATGTGATCGAGTGACATTGTTGTCAAGGACGGACATGATAATAATGTTTGAGTGGGAGCCGTGACACTACATGGCTTTGTGGAGCTGCCAAGATTTGAATGCAAGTCTGTGAAAAGCAGAGAAGCCGCGGTTCACGTGAGCCTAAACGTTTCATACACTATCCCATTCTTCTGTGTCCAATAGGCACTCCCATCTCACCCGCACTAAGGCATATACAGTTTTGTCAAATGACAGTCAAAGTGCAGCGTCAGCCATAAACCTCCCTAATGTTTGTCTCCACTGAGCTCTTCCCACTTCCTCCTCCAAGGAGAGAGGCCAGCACCTGGATGCAACCCAAAACAACTTCCCTCTCTTATATGCCTGTCTTCACTGCTGCTAAATGCCTTCCTCTATGCGCCTCTGTCGACTTGGCTACTTCGCTGATCGACTGTCGTGACATTTTCTCATGATTACCTTGAGTCATTTTTGATGTAACGGCGTACTATTGTGGAACGAGGCGAGCTATTGTGTGGTACAACATCCCGCTATGGTGGCGAGGAGTGTAATTTACATAGAAACGACCAAATTACTGAGCACCAGTGCAGCCATTTGAGTGCCATAATTCAAAATGACTGCTGCGAGTAACTACACGCAGGTTTCCAACCGGGCGCAGCCTCCAGCCAACACTAACATTCAGAAAGCATGTGGTCAGCCCGCAGGAGGAAATGTGCTGTTTCAGCAGGTGGAGGGTATTTTGTCATCAAGTATCACACGTCCCCTTGCCCTTCTGTGTATCGATTCTCTCTGCACTTCAGGCATGAAGAGAGGACAAAGCTCTTATGACTCAGTCGCAGCCCACTGAAAAAAGCTCCACTCTCATTGAAGTATGCTGAAAATGAACAATTATTGTCATGCTGTCGAGCACAGAGGAAGGCTTTGGTGGCGAGGCATTTGCATACACCTTTGCCAGGTTAGAAAAACCATCATCCCGCCACGGCTAAACACACACACACACAACCATAGGCACAGCCAGCTAATTTGGACCAATCGATGCTTTGTCAGGCAGTGGGGCTGATTCACAATCTCCCGTCGCAGCATTTGCATAGATATCTCTTAATTACAGCCACAGTCTCAGCAGTGTACAGGTGGCCATGAGAAAGAACACATCGATTATCTCCACATGAATGTGAGTATTTACTCCTTTGAGCAAGAGATTCATTAGCATGAGCATGCCAATACACAATGGAATAGAGATGAAGTCAGAGGCAGGCTAGAGAATAGCACTCAGAGAGCATAAGCCTCTGCCAAGGCCACTCATTTTCCCACTGTCAGTAGATCCCATCAGGCAAGTCAGTATCAAAACCATTTTGGTATATACCGGGTAGAGGCAATTGCTCTAAGACAGCAAGGGAATCTGTGTTTCTCCAAAAGGAAACACTGTTGTATCTACATTTCTTTACTAAAATGTCGCTAGATCGCAATCAACTATACGACTAGTTTGTTCAGAGTCATCTGACTCATCCATTCATACTTTCCCTGTAGCAGTACGGTGCATTATCTCTATGAGACGGCACGGAATAACAAAATCGTCACTTCCAGGGAAGCTCAGCTTCAGTGGCGCAGTGGGCGGGCGAGGACAGTGGACTGATGCATGTTGATTGGAGGAACAGTCGGAAAGGCGGAACCACTTGACAGCAATTGTAGTTTTGCAGTGTAGAAATATACACAACACCGCAGCATGTTCTGTCTCAGTACTATGCGTATTTTGCGGTTGAAGTCGAGAAACAAATAGCAGACCGCTGTGTGTTGTTTGCGCGGCGATGCGTAGCCCATTTCTGTAAATAAAAACACTATTATAGCATTTCCTTGTTTCAGAGTTTTACACATTTTCTACCAAAGGAACAGAGAGACAGCAAAGACAGCAATCGCCACTAGGGGGTGGGATTGACAGGGTGCCTGACAATACAATACGATACATGATACATGGTCCACAATACCAGTAATAGCAAGTTCCAAGTCATACTTTGTATCTCTGGATTTAAAATGAGTGGTGAACGCTGACGGTTTGAAACTGGCATTGTTGCCATTCATTTTTTTCCTGCCACCATAACAGAGCGTCGTCACTGGAAGAGTCATGAGCACGACGTCCGACACATAAATCAAACTGAACAATGCCAAACTGACGATCGTAAGAAAGACTTAAAAATTCTCTTATTATGGCAAGGGAATGTCTAAAATCTCAATATTTTACAGAGGAGCCTGGTGTGCTCCGGTCATGCAGGAAGTACTAAACTAATCTTTTTACTTAACATTCTAATGATTCACTACACCGAAAAGTATAAAACCACGTCACGGCAGTTTCATGCAGCCATGCTGACTCCGCCCACACTGAGAAGTTACTATGTTAATGGAACTCAAGAAATCAAGCAATGCTAAAATTTTTGGTGTTATAATCATTTAAAATGTCGAAAAAACTCTCCTCTTCCAGAAGGTCAACAATTGATTTCTTCTCCTGAAGTCCTGAAGCTAGATCTGTATCACCAGATCCGTATTTATTTTCCTTTAACTGACATTTTCTTATCGGTCACAGTTTTTTAAATCACAGTTAGAAAGGATAACGTTTTTTTTCATCCTCTATCTGGATCCAGAGCACCACCAAAAATGTAATAATGTCTTCCTTGGGCTATAACTTACCTCCCAAGATCATTTCTCTATAATCTGTCCTTTATTTTTAGCTGCTCTTAAACAAACTGACAGACAAAAACACAACATTGGTGAACATTATAAATGAAGAGTATGGGTCTGTTGACTGTACTAGTGAATCAATATGCATAAATATCAAAATTCTTCAAGCATGTCTATCAAATTCTCTGCAACATTTCAATTACTGTAAGAAACAGGAAAGACATTTGAACACAAGACAGCTAATGTCATGCCTGGATAATCCCAGATTAAATAAACACAACAACAATAACAACCAAAACCTGGTACAAGGGTGATACGCGGCTGAATTTATCTGACTTACAACAAGGTCAGATTTCTTTTTTTCATATGCATGCACTGTGTATGTTCTGTTAGTGTGTGTGCGGAGGTTCCATCATTATACCAACAATTTATTCATAATGCCACGGCATATACGGTTCACCTGTAAGCTGTAGAACAGCCTTTTATATTATGAAACGTGTCAAGTCGATTGTATTCCCTTTGTGCCGTAAAAAATGCAAATGTTTGACAAGAAATCAAATGAGGCTTATGACTTCCTGCAGGCTATGGCCTGACATTTTGGAGACAGAGCTTGGGGGGGGCGGGATGAAGCATAACAAATAGGATATGGAATTAAGTGGTGAAATTAATCAGGGTTTATTTTCATGTATGCTACGACTGTCACGAAGGAAATCGTATTAAGGGGAATAAAAAAAAAAAGGAGAATCCAGACTGGGGTTAAACAGTTCTTGTTTTACAAACAGTTTAGCGGATTACGCGCTGATCTCTTGTCTATTTTTGTACGCTACGTTATTGCGCCGTGTCTAATGAAGACGTTAAATGATCCAACGAGGAACGTTCAAGCGGCTTGTGTCTGCGACGCGTTGTATTTCTGTCGACAAACACTATAGTCTCCGGCGAAGATTTGATTCACAGAGGGGATTAAATAAATAAATAAATAAATAAATAAAACAAAGCAGAATGACAAAATGTATGGCATCTGCTCATAGTCTGGAAAAAGTGGACAACAGCCGGACTGATGCAATCTGTTCCCATCCATGACCAACTCAAGGATGCAGGTTTATTGGCTGGAAACATTGGCTTTTAGGTGCTATGGAAATCTCTTGCTCAAGAACAGAGGTCTCTCTCTCCACACACACACACACACACACACACACAAACTCGTCACTTCAACTTTTCCGATAAACCTCTTTTCTCTCCCTTTCAATTTTGCATTTTTATGAGTTCCCATTCATCACGCACTTGTGTGCTGAAGCAGCTGATTTTGAAAGTAAATCCATTAGGCAGAGTCAAACAGAGCTGCGAGTCCCCTTGCGATGTTTCCAGGTGTATAGAGTTGTCAAACCCGCGGCGTGTCATAACACGTCGCGGCGTAGCGCGAATCCGACAACGGATTGACACCAACTGGAGCTCGAGCAGATGTTCGCCTCATCTTCATTGGCGATGGCGAAGAAAAAGGACAGGGCGTCTTTGGATTGGACAGACACATGCTTTCTCCCCCCTCTGTTACTCATTACCTTCTTCTTTGTCTTGAGAAAGAATGCCCCAGAGGCCCTGACCTTATGCTTACAGCTCCGGTTTGGACAAAGCCAGGCTTTGTGGCGGCTCCTCTGGCAAACCACAGTCTGCATGTCCGGCCTTAACTACCACCCAGGTCCCTTCATTTGTAGCCCCGGTCCCTCGTTAACCCTTCGTGGCTTGCACCCACTCAGCTGTGACTAAGTGACTCTCCCCACAGAATGTGCTGTGTTTCATAATGAAATCATTCAGTCATGAGTAGGAAGTCCCCGCCACTGTTAAGCCCTGGAAGAATGTCAGCTATGTCCGCTCACACATGGTAGGTCCACTGGGGAAGGGACAGTTTCAGTCACCTGATCTCTGCCCTCAACCAAAGCAATGTTTTACAGTCTATCTGATGTCAAAGCTGCTTTTTATCGTAACAATGCATATCATAGTGACGTTTCCATTTTCTCTGTTTTGATGAGATTTTCAAGAGATTTCCGGCTGTCCAGCCAAATTAGATTATCGTAGGAAAAGACTGGAAATTGGAAGGAACAACTAGCGGGGTTCAAACGTAACAAAATCCACCTACAAGCACCTCCGGAGCTCACTAATTAACGGCGAGCAGTTCCTATTCCTCGGTCAGGAACAGTCACTTCCTGAAGTCCTGTCATCGCCATGAGGTTGCCAGGCAACCAACAGAGATTTTGAGAAGTTGCTGTGGCTGAGAAATAGCAGGGCATATATACTTAGGGTAGCACAAACAAGATGTGTTTATTACTGATCTTTCAAGGTGTTGGTAACTCAGCTTGGAGATATTATATTCATCATTCAAACATACATTAAATATCATTTCAAGAGCTTTAAATGTGTCTCAGGAAATATGACGTATTTGGACGTA
Organism: Solea senegalensis; assembly: GCF_019176455.1. NCBI lineage: Eukaryota > Metazoa > Chordata > Actinopteri > Pleuronectiformes > Soleidae > Solea > Solea senegalensis. The sequence goes on from NC_058030.1 coordinate 18,137,731, forward strand.
ACCACCACATTTTGTCTATCAATTATGGCCAAACTGGTAATTACGGTTATTTTTGATTCATATTGGAATCATGACAATCTGTAATAAGGACAATATATTTTGACATTTCTGTGTTATCTGTTTACTTAAGTGTTGATCTTCATTAAGGCTGAAACAATTACTCGATTCATCGGTTGTTAATCGATTACTAAATGAATCGTCAACTATTTTGATAATCGATTATTCAGTTTGAGTGTTTTTCCAAAGAATTTAAACCAGTTTCTTAAATGTGAATATTGTCTGGTTTATTTCGCTCCATATAACCAAAGAAATCATTAAAGCTGAATCACTTTGGTTTATGGACAAAATACAATTCCAGGAAAATTTCCAGGTTTGACAAACACTGGTCAATATTTTTCAATATTTCATGACATTTTATGGACCAAACGATTACTCGATGAATCGAGAAAATAATCGACAGATGAATGGATTATGAAAATGGTCGTTAGTTGCAGCTGAAGGAATTTTTTGAAATTTGTGAAATCTAATATTGAGACTGCAGATTGCAGCACATGAAGGTCGCCTTTTCAGAAGTGTTTCAGGGAACTATGGTGGCCTTCACATACCAGAAAGAATATTATTGTTGCTTGCTTGCTTGGTAACCTTCTTCTTTAAAACCCAGAATGCAGACTCTGTCCATTTAAAGCCTTGGTCTAAAGTACACATAAAAGACTTATTATAAACATATATCTGGGTAGTATATTCACTTTCTGCCCTTGCAGATTCTTAAATGTTCTACATTGGACCTTTAATATAAGCCGTAACAATGTTTTTTTTGTTTTTCAAAAATGAATAACTCAGCCACCTTTGACAGTGGTCTATGTACACAGCTGGTACTCCTTACACTTGCCTGCCTGAGTGTCTGTATGCGATCCTGTATCCATGGAGATGATCCTTCTCAGCTCCTCTGGAATGTTTGCAATGAGCACAAAGAAGAGGAAGATCAGCCTGGAGTACCTGGGGTGTGTGCCGGGGCTTGCTGTGGGCCCCTGGCTGTATGAATGTCTCAGCCTGTGATTCACTGTGCTGACGCACAAAAAAAACAAGACACGGAGCACATCTGGAAGGAACCACGGAACATTGGCATTGGCATAACTAACTGGAATACACTGCGCAACACCCACTGGTGCCACAATGTGGGAAGGTGCATAAAGGTTTGGTTGCCTCTGGGTGGAAAAAAGGGGCTGTGAATGTGTGTGCTCTAAAAGAAGCCAGGCGTCCCTGAAGAGTGAGGAGGCAACATATGAAAACTGTTAAAATGGTGATTCCACGTCCTCTTTGATATCTGCCATTAGTGTGATTACAGCTGGCATGGTCACTGGTTACAAAAAAAATGACTTTTTTCTGCTTAAGAACCTACAAAAAAACTCATTAGGGAAATGGAAGTTTTATTGTCCATTAAGGTAAATGAATGTAGATGAAGCTGACAATCACGCTGTTAATAGAGAAGACAGGCAGGAAGAGCAGAGATGCGGGTGAGATCCAGAGGAAGGGAGGATCGTGCGAGGGCTGGAGAGAAGGACAGGCTGCGAGTCTGGTTTAGACATGCGGACCTCAGTTTAGCATTTGTGTTTAATCCCTCGTGTGTGCAGCCTGTCGTAAATCTCCCCGCTGTGTTTGGCATTAACAGACGTGCCCGGAGCACCGCGTCCAGCTGTGCGAGTGCAGGCTCCGCAACTGGCCTGAAACGCACACATGTGCACAGAGTGACCCCCTCAGCCGTCAACTAGCACATTAACATGACCTGCTTTTCCCTATACAACTGTCAGAGTGCATATTGATTCCCAAGTCCATATTACAGCTGCAGCAGGCAGGGGGGGAAAAGCCTCCAGTTACACCTGCTTCAACCTCCTCTGCTGCTCCTCTGTGACTACTGCGACCTCGCCGGGAGAGGCGCAAATCACAGAGCACACATTCTGTTCTCCATTAAATGAAGCACGAGTACAAATCAAGTCACTATTTGAAAAAGACACCCCCGTCCACTCATCCCACTCCCTGGAGCTGTACAAGCAGTAGTGCCGTTCCCCCGGAGTTGGCCACAAAAAAAGAGAAAGAAGTAGTAAAAGAAAACAGATGAGGTGCAGAGTGCGGAAAAGGCTGGAACATATTAAAGCCTTGCAAGTTTTGATCACTTGACTTTCCTTCTGATGTCCTAGAAACAGAAATCAGACACAGAGTTGGTCATGTGGTGGAACTAATAAGGAATGGGTGCCTCCAAAAGGAGTCAAATTAAAGACTGATGTGAAGTGAAAGGGTAAACGGCAAAATAGTGCAACTGGAATCCGAGCAAACCTACCTGCAGTTTCCCCTCCACATCTTTCACCGTTACAAATTTAACCTCAGAGAAAAAAAGTAAAAATAGGACTTGTCCTTGGAGAGAACAGCTCTCATTAATTGCAGGTTTGGCCTCTCAGACACCCACACTGAGGGAGGTTTCGTTTGAACAGATTGAGCCAATAAGCCATTTAGCCTTGGCTGTAAATTGACTGTTATAGTACTAGAGTGACAAATATTCTGAAATGTGTCCATTAGGTCTGAAAAGGTGGACAATTTGGAATAATAAAACCCTGTCAGTTGTCGCCCGTCGATTCATCGCTTTGGGTGCGATTATAACTGGGGATTACACACGCCTGTGGCTGACAGACCGGCTCCTGGGGAACAGCGTGCCAGCACAAGATATTTCTACAGCGCAATGAGAGCACTGACTGTAATGGGCAAAGAATTCCCAGCCTCCCTCCAGGAACTAGGTAAATATGTGATGTCTCCTCTTAAGGGAGTGAAGCACAAACTGCATGAGAAACAAAAAAAACACAGACAAAGTGCTCATCGGTTAAATTAAATTACAGTGTATTTATCAAAAAAAAGGACACATTTTGGAATGTTACAATGCAAGTTAAATTAGCGGAGCATCAAATATCCAAAACAGGTCAGTGGACAACGTATTTACAACAATGTACAATAGTCGTATACACCTGTGACTGACTTTAAGGCCGAATATGCGATCCAAACACAATTACAAGAGTGCAGGTGCTGCTGTAACAAGGTGCTGTGCAAAATACTACTTTTTTTTTTTTTTTCCTTTTCTTTTCTATAAAAAGCGAGCCAGATGTCAGACGTTAAAGCCACATTCACATTACCAGACATGTTGTCCAAGTCCCCCAACTTCAACAGACATCGGATTTGATGGTTCACCTGGTGCAGGTCATTGACGCCACATGGGAAGTCCCATGTTAGATATATACATATATGTATATATATATATATATATGTATATATATATATACACATATATATATATATATATATATACATACATATATACAGTATAGGATGTAGGACTGACAAAAGCCTTATTTGAAACTGACAACTGGATCCTCTCCCTTTAAAAACCGTCAGCCTGGTAATGTGAACGCAGAATAATTCCAGAATCAACGTAATGTTAAGGCTTAAGAGTTTAGCTTAAGGATTACCAGAAACAAGGAAAACAAAAAAAATTGAAATGAAGGGCTGTGTTATGATACTCAAGTCACAAATACACTCTTTACATTAATTTCTATTCCGGTAAGAGTCAGTGGAGTAAGGTAAGACCAGAGCTAATGACCTTAAAGAGACAGTTCAGGTTTTAAATATATAAGGTACTCATGTGTAGTCAGTGTGTTACATCCATCAGACAGCATTCAGCACACTGTCCGCTTGGAGAGGGAGAACCGCAAGTTATGATTTATACATTGTTTAAATGTCAGCGCGGGGACAGCTGAGAAAACGTTAGCGTTAGCCCAGTGAAAAGAAAAGGAAAATATCAAACGTGCTCTAACTGCTTCATCATGCTGTCAGTAAGCCCTCTTCTCAGGCGCAGTATTTTCACAACATATTCCCGCGTGCATAAGCCGCGTTACGACGCAGCGAATCGGCTGTCGTACGGGAAAAGGTGCATTCACGCCAAATACAGCGCGACATTTATCGCGTAATGAAATTGGACACACAAAGTCGAGGCAAGGAGGTGCAGAATCCCGCTAAGCATTGAAATATTTAGACTCAGATGTCGTGAAAGTCAATTTGCCATTGAGGGATTCTTCTATTGTTTGTGTGCATCTGGAGCCACTGAGACCAGGCGAAGAAGGAGTGGGGAGCGAGGATGTCGAGAGTCAAGCTGCACTGTCGCTGGACGGTTAGCTACAGCACTAGTCCCAGGTGAGCAGTCAGTGGCTCTATTTACTTAACCAAATGCAAATGATCCAGTAATGCAAATAGCATGTTCACCATTAAAGGAGAAATGTATAATCATTTATAGTCGGGCCTTCGACAACACATTTGCTGTGTCCCCATTGAGTGGAACATTTCGGTTTGGTTCAGTGTGGTACGTTTTTTTTTTTTTTGCGTTTCTATTAGGAATCGTACCAAAATAACCAACCCCAACCGCTCCATTTTAACATGTTTCCCTTAGGGTACCTGAAGCTAGAGTGGCTAAACTCGGTGTAAATATCCCATGGAAGTCGACGCAGTTTTAAATAGCCACTGAAAAAGGGGAAAAGAAGAAGAAAATGAGGCCAGCAAACAGCAGCCATCATGGTCGACACAGACTGTGCCTTTGTCTGTTGTGCCACACTCAAGTTAAGGTGCTGTTCTCAGTCAAAACGCAAGCCTGAACCCATACCGTGCCAAACCGAACCGTGATGGAAACAGCTACTGCTGTCTACTGTATGTAACACACTGCTGTCTACTGTATGTAACACACTGACTGTGCAGAAGTGCCATATTTAACCCCCACCTGAAACAAATGTGAACTAACCCTTTCAGCATTCCTCTCCTCGAGGCAAACAGTGACAATCTGTGCAGGGGGGGGGAGCTTAGAAACGTGTTTCATATACTTAGTCATAAAGTAGACAACACATTCTATTCACAAGAGGTAGTTGAGCTGGATGTTGAAGACAGTCTTTGTGACGCGCGTCGGTTTAACACAGGTGTGCAGAGCTCGTTGTTACTGTGCCGGCTGCGATGGTGACAGCTCGCTGTATTTGCCTTTGCAATGCAAAATGTGTTTGTATAATCTGTCTATCCTGTCCTGGAGGACGGCGGCGTGCTCGTCCGAGAGAAATCCCAATTCCACAGACAAAGGCTCGCTGTCTCTGTAAAGCTCCAGCAGCCTGCGCCTCGAGTCTCTGCGCCTGTGCAGCTCCGCCACGCGCTGCGTGGTCCTTTTTCTGAACACGCACACGGAGCTCAGCACCGTGCTGTGATATTTCTCCCACATGTTCAACACCCGAAAGCCGTGCACGAGTCCGGCCTCGTTGTCAATGAAGACGAGGTCGCCGCGCGGCGTTTTCAGGAGGTTGTTGGTGTCTCGCTCCATGACGCGCGAGTCCCACTGCAGGCTAAACAGGTTGCTCACGAGTCTGTCGAAGTTTGCGCTCAGGTAGTCCAGTATGATCAGGTCGGACCACTGCATGAGCTCCAGCAGCTCCGCGGTCGTCTTGTTCCGCAGCTCCTCCAGCACAGGGCGCAGCCCGGCGCTCTCCTGCCTGAGCGGCGCAGGTGTGACCACACCGGTCAGGTTGGAGACCCACTCTGTGAGAGAAACCACGGCCCTGTCGCTCCACTGTAAACCATTTATCCGCGTCCTCACCGCCGCCCATTGTTCACTGTCACTGCTCAGCTGGGACAGAGCGAGGGGAGGCAGGTTCGTGATGCCGAGCAAAGTGGCGAGATAATAAGTCAAAGTTTCTCCCTGCACCTGATCCGCGTTGATGCCGTAGCGCACGCACGCTTTGGTCCCGTCTGCAAAAGTGGCGAGCCGATTGGAAATCCTACCGCATCCCGGCTCCAGCTTCACGACCCGGTGTGTCCGCGCATTCTCTCGCCATTCCTGAGCATATTCCTCCGTGAAGCCCACGGGGCGCAGGTCTTCCAGCCAGTCTCCCCAGAACACCCCATCCTCCAGCGGGGAGCCTAACTTGACCGGCCCTCCCCGCTGCTCTGACCTCTTGTTATCCCCATTCTCATGGTAATGTCGACTTCCCGCAGATGCGCTTTGAACGGTGCGGTTGTGCGCCTCAAGTCTGGCCCCCAAGTGCGGTCTTTGTGCCGCAGGGACGGCGAGCAATGTCCGGAAAGTTTTGGCGGAGAGGTCCGCTGCTGGAAGACCCGTGTGGAGAGACGAGCCCCCGCCCGGCACCGAGATCCTCCGTTTGTGCCGCTCCAAACGCTCCTCCAGCGGGTTCCACACGTAGAACACACTCGCCAGCGCGCACAGGAGGAGCAGAGCGAACAAGTTTGCAGAAACAGCTCTCATAGTGGAGATTCACACAGATCCAGATTCAAATAAAACACACAAAGGAGCGTTTTTCTTCCATCCACAGCTGAGCTGTGAGCAGCGCGCCCCCTGTCCCGTGCACACCCGAGGCTCCGCGGCTCACAGGCGGACACAGATCACAAGACGAGGAGGGAAACAGTTTGAATCTCATCTCCCGTCCCGTTCACATGTCTTGACATATTCTTCCTCTGCGGGAAACAAAGAGGGTTTTTGTTTTTTCTCCTCCTTCTTCTTGTTATCACCACCAATGCGCTTAAATCCTGCGCTGCTCCTGCTTCACTGCGGCTCCATGGCGTGGTCGGTGCTTTCTGTCCGCGCTCATCCCTCCGTTTCTCCTCATCCTCCTCCTCCTGCCTCTGTCCACTGGTCGCTGGGTGAGTTTGATTTGTGTGGTGGCGTCGGTTCGCACAGAGACACTAGGCGGTGAGAGACACGTGACTCCAGTCCCGAGATGGTGGGCGGATCGTAGGAAGGGGGGTTCAAACGAGAGCGGAGCAAGTGCACCGCACCGCGTTGTGTGTGAGAGAGTGTGTGCTGTGTGTGTATTCATGTATTTGTGAGGTCCACCCGAAAAAACATTACAAACCTGTCTTTGTGAGGACATTTTGACCTTGTGGGGTCACTTGGTTGTGACGTGACAGGGGTCTGCAGCTCTACAGCCACATGTGGATCTTCAGCCCCTCTGCAGTGGCTCCCTTAGCTTTGAATGATAAAAAAACATTGTCTTTTAAAGTGCACACCTCTTATTAAGAGATCAAGGCGATAAATAATATAGTGTTTTAACATTTCCTCAACTAAAATGATGTGTCGCATCCTAGGTCTGCGTCTAATGTGATATTTAAAAACCTCCCCAAACTCAACAGACCTGTGTTTAAAATATGGAAAGCGCTTAAATGAAGTCACAAAGTGCACATGTGGATCCACATCCACCTTATACCAGCAGGTTTTTGTCAAGTGGTAGCTACATCAAATCCCATTTTAAAGTGGGTCACTTGGGTGGGTCACAATTTTTTATCAATTTTCATAGCAGCAGGTGCTTTAAAGGAAAATATAACATGGCACAAAATGTTAATAAGAAGTACTGTAAAGGAGTTATAGCTTTTGCAGCTTCAGATTAATTATATTTAGGTGGAGAGGGGACAAATATGGCTCTTCGTGCTCTTCTGATACTAGAGGTCTACGGAATGCATTATATCTACGGTGTGTCCTCACTAAAATATAACAACCAGTTTGTCTCTGTGTGTGTTCATGCTTGTTTTTGTTGCCTCCTAAGGACCCTTTTCTAATATAAATACTGACCAACGCCTGCTCCCAATGATGCAGCACCTCGTTGTGGAGGCTCTTGTGAAAGTGGGACGGCACCAGACATTTTGAGACACCCCTTCCAAATGTAGAACAGAGGACAGCAGATGATTTGTCACATTCTCTGGAGTCTCCCCCTGTATAACATTGATTATGTAGAACAACATTTCCCCTAAAAGTGGATAGTACAGTTTTTGGCACAGGCCGTAAATAACAAAGATTGCAAAATGAAGCCAGGCCAAATGGAAGTTGCTGCACTCTTACTGTAAACTCATGTCGTCCCGTAATGAAAATGGTGATTGATCTCAAAAAACGTGTGACAGTGCGATGGTAATTGTGGTGTCGGTAACAAGGGTAGCTGTGCAAGTGTGTGTGTGTGTGTGTGTGTGTGTATTAAGAGGACCGCCTGCAGGCAGCAATGATTGTGTAATTGAGACCTGCGGCAGAAATAATGTCACATTTCTAAACTAACTCAGTTTCCCCACATCCGTCTCAAATATAATACTAATATTTTATATTTGGCACATATTGTTGTTGTTTTTTTACAGTTGTTTTAACTCTGCACATTAGCATACTGTAAGTGGATATAGGAATAATGTGCAGTAGTGGATTAGAACTCCGGATATTCTTCCTCTTTACGGTTGTTTTCACATCCACCAGCTGGACAAGGGATTCATTTTCCTCTTTATGCATTCGACTTGAAGACACTGGAAAATGCAGATGAGGCATTATTTGTTCCAAATCCTGGAATATTTCTGGCCAAATAAGTCACCCGAAAACAATCTAACCGCTCATGTGTTTCCAGCAGATGACCAGAAGGCAAAAAGCTCTACTGGAGTTAACTGCATTAAGGCCTGGCGGGGGAGTCATAGACTGCAGCCAGACTGAATGGAAACAAATGCAACTAATTACAAAAATAAAATAAGATTATTTTCTTTGCCTAATACAACATTTATTCCCCAAATGTAGGATACTTTGTACAAAAAATTCACATTCTTCTCCTGAAGTATTTGTTATAACCAGAAAATGATTTAACTTCCATACGTATGTTGATAAGTTGTCTTACTGAATCTGGCCCAGTGTTTTGGGGACCTACTTCTTCAAGATGACAAACAATCATTTTACTTCTATTTAGCTGCTATTTAACTGCTTTTTACTGCTGTTTAACACCTCATATTATTTTGAATATGTAAACCAGACATTTCTAAGACATACGGGATGTGAGATGATCAATCCCATCTTAATTTTATGCATGCTTTTTGAAAAATACACACGTCAAACTTTCCATTTACCCAAAAAGATTCCTGTGACCCATCTGTAGATTCAGATAGTCTTTGGGACTGACTGATCTCGTCCCAAAAATGTGGGTGTAAAGACTATATAATGTATATAATGTATTTTATTTCCATACACAATTTTATGCTATTTTCAACAATATTTCTCTCTGTGAAACCAGCAGACATTATTTGCCCACTGATTAAATTCATAATAAATTGAATTAAGTCAGTATTTGACAGTTAATGCACTTGCCGCACATTGTCTCACACCTGAGGAACAGCAACGTCAACACCGACTTGTTTCATCCTCATTTAAGGCCTTTGTTCAACCAAATCTAAGATACTTGCTCTCAGACGCCTCTGTACATATCTGCCTCATTAAATTATTCCTCATTAGCATGTCCGCGCACTCGTTTATCATTCCACTCGTGTTTTCACGCACTGTATCTAGAAACTCAGTTTCCTAATCAAATAAATTGGGTCATTTTTATAGCAACATCCTGGCGTGCTTAATTCCCTGAGTTGATAAGACAGCCACAGAGAGGAATACTCAATTACACCCACTAAACTGGAGGTCCATTAATGTTTGCTTTCAACGCCCGCAGCTCTTCAGCTGTTGTTCTCCATGCTGATATTCATTTTATGTTATTGGCTGAAAAGAGGAGTAGAGGAAAAACCGAGTCACTGAAGAAACAGACATCACTTGTAGACAGGCAGGTGTCCTGACCTCGATGAGGCTCGCGTTGCCCTCGCGTCTGCTCTGCAAAGCCGACTCGTTGAGGGCGATTCGCCGTGGCGGTGCAGATGGAATGAGAAATCCTCGGGTTGAGTGCGAGTACAGAAGCATTTAGAAGTTCTCCAAGGATCTGAAGAAAATGGGTTTTGTGTAGGCTCGTGGTGCCTGGCAGAGCATGCTTTTCTAATAAAATAGAGAAAAGAGAGGGCTTTTGTGGAGGCGGAGTTTCTCCCATCTGCTGTTTTAAACTAATTAGACTTTAGGAATTGCACACTCCCATAAATGCAATTATACTCCCTTTATATGCCCTCGTAGAGATGATTATAGAGAATAGTGTTTCTTTAGTGTCTTAAAGCTACAGTTTATAAAGATATGTATTGTATAAAGTCATAAAATGACCACGATGTGTCATCAGAGATTAAGATTTTTATTTTTGTCTTTGGCTTCCGGGCTGCTCTGTCTCTAGGGATCGCCACAGCAGATGACCCGCACATTTGATTTGGCAGAGATCTTTATGCCAGATGCCCTTCCTGATGTAACCCTCCAATTTATCTGGGCTTGGGACACGAGATGCGGGCTCAATTTAGAGTGCCCACTTCACAATGAGCAATGGGGAGTGGGCACCTTGCTCAGGTGTAGCGCAGCCCTTGACACAAGCCAAGTTTTACATGTACATTTATCAGAATGTGTTTCTGCATGAACGCAGAGTAACACCAGGTAGAAGTGCAGCTCCTTGTTCCTGCGTTTCGCAAACCTGGCACCCAACATTCTATGATCATTTGAATTGTGATCACATGATCTGTCTTAAATGCTGATGCCAGCCGTTTAACAATATTTGACACATAGTTTCGAGTTTGATTCAACTTTACATTACACCAGCGTTCTCGTCTCGTTGTCCCGGCCTCCTCGACCTTGCTAATCCACTCTCGCTTTATGGCCTGTTAACAGTAGGACTCGAGTCTTGCAGGGGTCTAGACATGGGAATTGGAGAAAGCTTAAGTGCATTGCTGGAATTCCCTCTGATGTCTGTTGCTTTGCGGGAGTGCAGTGTAACTGTAATGAGCGGCTCAGTCTGCAGCAGCAGCAGCAGCAGCAAGTGTGGGCATGTTCCTATATCAAACCTATCTGTTTCTTGCCATGTGTTATCTGTAGCTCTGTCGACCTCTGAGCCCACCGCCGTCAAACCCCCCTCCCCCCCCCCGCTGCATTCCTCCCTCTGCTTTCCTCGTAAATCCCACAGCGGTCCCGGGAGGGCTGTAACACCGGGAAAGCTTTTCTCCACCACTCATGGCTGTCCGTGGTCAAACGTTGCCGTGACACAGGAGAACTCGGGCCGTCTGTCATTCTGTCTGCAGCGACACAGTACACCCATCGCCAGGCCGTCTGACCACGCCGCAGCTGTGATCCAATCTCGGGTTCTCTGTGTGGTGCCTGTCTGCCCGTGCAGATGGACAAAGAGACGCAGAGGGGACATTAAGGGATTGGGACAGAGGTGGAGAGAGTGCACCGGGCTTCTGTCACATCCCTTGTATTCTGAGGTTAATTCACAATGAGCAATAACTCAGGGGTCCCTTGACACTTTGCAGCACTCTGTTTCCTGGGCTGAATAATGAACGTGCGGGGCTTCCATTAGTGTTGAAAGCTCCGATTATTTCACAGGGGCTTGACAATTACTCATGTGCGGGGATTCATGTTTTCATCGATTGGAATGGATTCATCATCTCCTGCGTCATGTGAATTTTAAACGACGTCTTAATGTGTGTTCTTTGCAAGCATGTGTGTGTGTTTATGCCAGATTATATCAAGGAAATATGGAGGATTAATTTAGTATTCGAGTGGTGAGGATATGCAGTATGCACACGGAATTGTCAATACCTGCTTAGTAGGACCTGGGATATTGCCATCTGCTCAAAAAACCCAGTGTGTCTCGGAAAAGTCTAGAATTTAGCTGGGCTGAAGTTGCAGTTATAGATGTACTATTTACAATAAATGAACATAGTCTTCCAATTTCAAAATATGCTGCTGTTGCGAAGCCTCGATGTTCGCAATTTGACGCCATGTCAGACACCAGCTGTCAATCAATCACACACATAGGTGCCGTTGTTTTATCGTCCGGGAACATTGCAGGGCCACATTATCAGAACAAGAACGCAGGTCTTTTTACCGCAAGGCAACAGCACTAATCACTAAGTCGCCGCGTGGTCCTGAATGGGAACATCATTTACAAAGCCCCAAACTAGAGAAAATGTTTATTGAAGTTATAAATCAAGTGCGAAATAGGCTAATATTTCCCATAGACTTCCATTCAAACAAAGCTCTTTGCAACCAGTGGATTTACTTTTAACCCCTTTAACACCAGAGTGTAATGTAGACGACACGTTCGCACAAGCGCACTTTGCGTTACTGTAATTACACGGTTTCTGAAAGCTGAGCATCTTCGTGACCAGTGAGGAGGGAGTTGGAAAAACGCCTGTACGTAGTTTCCATTTTTTGGCCCGTTTTTGGACATTGAGACAAAGCACATGCACAATCTGGTGTTCGTGTACAACTACAGTATTTTTTTCAAAAGAAAAATTTGTTTTTCTTCATTTTAAAACATTGATATACTATTTTAACATGCAGTCAATTGTAAATAACTGCCAGATATTGAAAGTTATTCTGGAAAAATGGACTTATTCACAGGACATGTTCTGGCCCTTTTTATGTTTAAATAAAGTCATTTTGAGGCTTAGGTGTTAAAGGGTTAAAACCAGAAAGATGGAATACTTAAATACCTAAATACCCCGCAGACATGTACTAATCTCAGCACTATCTCACACATGGAATGCTGTATAAATTGCATAAAACTGACTTTTTTTATTTAATTTCTGGGCTTCTAATAGCAGGCAGATGTTCCTGGTGTTGAATGAGGCTCCATAAATGAATCCTCAACCACAGTTTTTCCAGGTTATTACAGTGGGGTTGTTGTTTTTTTGTTTTTGTTTGTTTTTAAAAGCCACAGCCAGTCTTACAGAGACAGAAACAATCCGAAATGAAGCTGTTGTTACCACAAGTGATCTGCTGGGACTCGAGTGTGGCACAGAGCCACAGAGCTGCTGTCGCCTTCCACCATTCACTGCGCTTTTATTAGTCCGCCTTTGCTAAGTTCCTGATGCAGTGGTGTATGTTTTTTTTTGTTTTGCAGCGACTCATTGACTGTTTGTTTGTTCATTAATAGGTCATTGTCAAAAGAGTGCAGAATTACACTCTCAATCATGGAGAAGAAGCAGAAGGCTGTTGTGCTACTGATGTGCTGCGCCGCTCATCTCCATCTGGTTCCCATGTGTAAATAGAGGTTCTGAACGAGCCGAGACCACTGATATCCAGCGCTACGCAGGGGGAGACCCTCTTACAAAGAGTGAAATCAGGAGGGAAAGAAGAAGCTGTACCTTCAAGCCACCCCGTAAGTGAATCAGTGTGCAATCTCCTAGATTACACCCCCTTGACCCGCAACACCAAATCCCCTATTAAATTAGTCAAGAATTGAATTTTTTTTTTCCCTTTCCCCATCTCTTAATGTGCTTATTGACTCAAGTGTGCTCAGTGTTTTGTGGCGATGCTTGTCTTCAAATTGACTAAAGGGAGGGCTTAGGAGCACCTGATCATTATTAGGAAAGTCATGACATTTAAAGCCCTGGTGTACGTTTGGCAGATGAAAGGCAGAGTGTGATAAGACTCTGGCCCCGCGCTGTCGAGGTCACGTGGTCGGTGGAAGATTAGAGATGTCCTACTGTTTCAGCAGAAACATTTAGCAGCTTGGAGTTCAGTGGGAAGCCAGTGTGACGTTTTTGTGCTTATCATGTCACACTGGAATGAATGGCGTGTATGTGTGTGAGAGAAAAGTGCTGCGGTCTGCGTGCATCTTCTTTCTCAGCTCCTCCCATGCCCTCTCCAGAGTTTTTAAACCAGTTCAAGAAACCGCTAATGGGAAACACTTTTTTTTGCCTTTTCAGCATATGGCTCTTGCTTGCATGGAGAGCACGGGGGAATTCACTCCCATTATTTTGAACAGATGTACAGAGACGAGTATATCAGCGTGATTTATTTATAATTGGCATTCTTTGTGCTTTCTGTGACTCGCTCATGTGCGATACAGTGAACTCACATGTGGGCTGACGAGATCACTGTTTTCCCAACTTACTTCAAAGACGACAAGGACATGTTTGGTAAATGAATTAAAACTTGATTTTATGCACATTATTTAAACACATAGAATAGAATAGCCTTTACAGCCTTTATTGTCGTTATTTTGTGGACAACGAAATTTGGGTGCCACTCCCTTGGTGCAAAATACAAATATATAAATAACAATTTTAAAAGAGAAAATAGAAATATTAACAATAAAATAAGAATAAGAAATGTTTTTTACATTTTTTCCAGAAACTATGACTATGTATAAATTAACATAAGATAGCAAAATATAGCAGCAAGACCGGTGTAAAAACAGAAAAAATAAGGCACTTTAAAAGAGAGAAGTGATTGTCCTGTGTTTGTGTAACAAAGTGACTGAAGCATCAGTTATTGCACATGTATATATATATATATATATATATATATATATGTATACGCCATAAATCTTAAATAAAAGGTAGGGGAAATTCTGCAAAGTAGTATGGGGAGCTCCAAAAAAATCTCCCGTGACCCATCTGTGGGTCCTGCCCCAGCCTTTGGGAGTCACTGGTTGTGATCATCAAGATTGTGGTCACTGGATCTAAGAAGTTTAGAAGCTGTGGATGGATGGATGGATGGATGGATGGGTGGATGGATGGATAGATAGATAGATATATAGATAGTTTTTTGGCAGATGATATAGGCTTAATCAGCACTGTGTGAACTCATCAGACTGAATTAGACATACATTTGTACATTATTTAAAATGTATGCACTACACTTTCATTAGCACGCCGTCCTATTGCCCCATGTCTCCTTCCCTTTGGTGCTTCACTCTCACATTATAGCTTGTAATCAGTGAGATTTGAGTCTGGCGGAGTCAGTTAACTTTATATTTAAAGTTAACTTATGCTCTGCAGTTTTAAATACCTTCCCGACAGAAAAAGAACTAGAAGCATCTAGGGCTGCAATTTACAATTCTTCTTGTAATCAATTCATTTTCTTGATTATTAGATGTACTTGTTTGGTCCGTAAAATGTCAGAAAATGTTGAAAAATGTTGATCGGCATTTACCAAACCTGGAAATGATGAAAAATTATTCAGTTTTATTGATTTCTTTGTTATATACAGAGCAAAGAGACTATTAGCAAATAGTCACACATTGAAGAAGCTGAAAAATCAAAAAACAAACACTCAAATTCACCCAATTCATCACATACAAAATAGTCGACGGCCCCTAAAACCGTCTGAAAATAATTTCCTCTGTTTCCTCCCAGTTTTGCCTAATCATCAAACTTATAGCTGCAGCACGGCTGGTGTTGCAGGGTGAAGGGGGGGAGGGCGAGAGCGGGGCCAAATTCCTGGACACATTAGTGACCCCTTGACCTTTTTCTACCCATGAGGCGTGTTGTGTTGACAGGGCCCTGGTGGGGGAAGGGTAAACAAACGTGCCGCATGGAAAAGACGTCTAGGCAACTGCAGCAAGTGACTCGAAACTATTCAAGAAGTTAGCTGGAGGTTAGCTGCAAAAGCTAACCTCTATATATATATAACCTATATATACATGTATATATATATATATATATATATATATATACATGTATATATATGTATATATATATACATATATATATATGTATATATATATATATACATACATATATACATACATATATATATATATATATATATATATATATATATATATATATATATAATCTTTCTTTTATATGTATCTTATAATCTTTCTTCGGTTCTCTTGAGCTGTTCTGCATAAGAATGACGTCCTGCAAGTGAGATTCCATCATTTGAATCCCCAGAGACGACGAGGCTCGATGCTGTAATGGCAATTTGATATCCGCTTCATTTTCCCTGGAAGTTGCCAACCCAGTGAAAGCCCGATCATTTATCGCCGTGGCCTCATGGAATGAGCCTTTTCCTCAGGCCATGCTGCTCACAGTGTTTTACTTCCCCGTGCTTCACCGATGCCTGGGATGTCTAATGTGGCACATAGACGCTCTGCACTGATAGATCTGCGTCCCACGGGACAAGTTTGTATCAGTGTTCGCTGTCAGTACATACGTTATGCTCTTTAAGCAAGAATGATCACTGCTATTAACAACAAAGCAGTCCCAGATGAATCATTTAAGTGGTGGGTATTGGCAGAAGCTTGTTGCTGATAAAAGAAGGGAAGAGGAGGATTGATCAAACAGCCAGCCCTCACGTAGTATTAGGAATTTAAATAATAAAATGACATCAGAGGGATTTCACTCATGGTGCCCTGTTCCAGTTCAGCGCCTATACCGCTTACATTGCTCTCCCACTGAGATCCTTGCTGTCTGGATATCTTGATTCCACTTTGCTGCTTGGAATAGCGAATCAATAAACTCCATACAGATGGACGTGGCAATGATGGGAAGCACGGCCTGTCCAAGTACTACTCTGCAACATTTTCCTCCTCCCTTCATCTTTCAGTCTTGATCTGTGCTGGATTTTGTGACTTTTGTGCAGTTTAAAAAAAAAAAAAGCCCCCAGACATATTTACAAATCCTCAAAGGCTACTTAAGATGTCTCCTCATGAAAGGCCTCCTCTGGATTTGCAGGCTCTGACGCCCTCTAGAGGGAGTGAGATTTAACAGCCCAAGATCTGTGATCATTCCCCACTCACTTTTAAAATTGACACCACTTTTCACCGTCGGAAATGAAAAGAAGCAAAATGTTTTGAATGTTATTTATTTAATATAAGTTGACAGCGTGTTTTTTTTTTTGCATCCATACAGCATCTGCTGCTCTTCTAAATAAGGTTGTTGACTGTTTGCTCTCACTCTTAATTTTAGTCTTAAGTCTTAAGTGTTTTTTCATAAATTGTCCCTTCATCTTTCATCTTAAGATTACACCAGTCAGTTCACCCACATCCATGTCTGTAAGTTTGTTCTCGCGGTTGGTGTAGTGGTTAGCGAGACCCGGGTTCGCGACCCTACCGCAACAAGGGCCTTTCTGCATGAAGTTTGCAGGTTTCCTCCCACAGTCCAAAGACATGCAGGTTTGGGGATTAAGCAGATTGGCTGTTTGTCTCTATATGTGACCTTTTGATGGACTGGTGACCTGTCCAGGGTCCGCTGAGTTTCATGTGAGGGATAAAGCAGTAGAAGATGGATGGATGTTCAGGATCCTCTGAGTGGCAAAGACCTTTGGAACCAGTGACTGGAGGATGATGATATACTTTACATCTTAAAATAGTTTGATGTTTTATGTTTCCACAACAACAGTTCTTGCCATGCAGCGTCTGCAACAAACAATTGACTCATCCAGGCGTTCCCAAACTTAGGAATGCTGCTGCCCAATTTAATTTCTGAGAATTGTCTGAGAAGTGTCTCACCGACACTAAATCACAATTCATCATACATGTCTTTGTTCTTCTGAAGCTTTCGTGATGACCTCAGGGCGCTGAGGCCCAATCACTGGATTAACTGATTAAAACTTGACTACTTAATGATTCACCATCTATTTTTTCCCCCTTCCTTTTAAATGTTGTAAACAAGTTCTCTGACTGAATGTCTTTGGTGTGTGGACAAAAGACATTTGTCCACCATTTCCTGATATTTCATGGACCAAACAACTTGAATCAAGGATGAAAATAGTCATAGGTTGTAGCTGGAGCACTGTGAAGTGTGTTCTATCTTATGTATGCGTAATGCATGATGAAATGGATCTGCAAGGGTAAAATGTATTAAGAGATAAAAACACAAACTCAGCTATCTGGAGGATTTATCAGTAACTTCAGATCATGGTGCTATTTCTGGCAAATGTCTTGAAGTATCTCGGAGAAAAACAGGTTTTGATCTAAGATATATTTAATTCATTTATTAGAGTTGGGAAGAGGTTTTTGCACCTTTATCTTTGATCGGAACGTTTTGTTTCTTGACTGCCAAAATGAAACCCACAATTATTCTCCATCCATTTTCTTATTCATGTGCACACATATGCACACATATCCCCTCAGGATGAGCTGTATCTGCAGATTGGTAGGATTAGTTTGCTGATGTAACTTCCCTGAAACTAGACTGCGTGCTTTTTTCCACAACTAAACAGATCATTTTACTTTTTTTTTTTTAATTAAGAATTGTTCCAAAGGGGATAGATTTTCAAGAATTAATTTTTTGTAATGAAAAGCATCAGTTAGGGTACCAGCCTTGAAGTTGTTACAAATCCATCCCTCTTGCTCTGATTCAAACATATACACTTATGTAATTTGAAGAGTCTTCTAGAAAATAGATCCACCCTTGCTAGTCCATTAATCTAGTCCATGCCTTTTGATATAAGGGCTTTTATTTTGAAAAGTTACAAATGAAAGCCATGAATTTTTGTAAAACTGTCACAAAAATACAAAAGTTTTTACTTCAAATGTACACACACACACACACACACACGTATATCACAAATATCTACCACTACCTGTGACACATGTATTATGGTTTACTGTGTGGTCAGGACACAAGGCTACTCCTTGACGCTCCTTCACCACAAGAGGCCGCTGTGCACATATCTCTCTCCTTTACACGGCTTTGGCTTGAGGAACATGAAAAGCCAATTCATGGACTTCAGGCTGCACTTTATGCTGCTTTTGCTCAAACTTAATACGTCTAAGCAAGAATAAAAGCAAAGACATGGTGACACAGATCAGTGTATTCTAACTAACACACATTAAATGTCCAATATAAGAAACCAAAATGGCATTAATTTCGTAAGTTCTCATGTTTTCCTTTACCAAACAAAAAAGAAAGAAAAAGTCTAATGTTACATTCTGTAAGACTTCACAGGGGACTGAGGAAAGTACAGTGGGCAGTGAGGGAGTGAAACAAACTTTTTTCACTATTTTACTATATACTTACTATGTAATGTACTTTTATTTTACTATTGTACCTTGCATATGTGCTATGTATTGTCTTCTGTGCTGTTCTAGGTGTAGCGTGTCTGTGTGTCTCTGGGAACTGCAGATGGAAATTAGCTCAGAGTGCTATAATCTGGCTCAAAGCACATTTTCCTCTGTGATTAATGCTACTGTCCACAGTCCCTGTTCAATAAACTAAACTAAATTATTCATACATCATGATATCTGTTTGTTTCTAGTTTATTATCTTTTTTTTTCGGGCACCTTTGGACTTTTTAATAATCGGTTTCATTATATTTGGTGTTGAATGTGGACATGGCTGTTAAGTGGGACAACCCTAACCTAAACTTAATAACTTTATATATCTTTTTTTTTTTTCCAAAACCATAGTTGTTATGGAAATATTGTGTCTCCACCTCAGTGACAAAAACCACTTAAGAAAAGCCAGATAAGTCCAACACATTGTGATATTTATAAAGAACACATCATCTTACCATTGGGTGTTTCTTTTCCTCGACCGCATCCCATTTAATTGCGTAGACACATGCTACAGTACATGGACAGGCCTAATATTTGGCAAGGTCGTGTTATAAAGAAGGCTGTGGAGCAACAAACCTCATCATAAAACTAAACACAAAATTGCTGTACCTATTAATTCAAATAACAGATCATATGTCAACAGGGTGGAGTTGTGTGTCTTTGGTCTTCCCCCCTGACATCCAGCACAATGAAACTGATCTCCCTCCTGTTTGTTTTCCACTCTAATCCTCATCAAGTGGCTATAAAGCTGAGGAATTCCTCCTGTCAACTATTCCATTCCTCAATCCTCACACGGCACTCTAACATTGAAAACACGTTAAGATCGCCGGCTCCTGTGTGGAGACTCTTAAAGAAGAGCTGTGTGTCGGGTAGAAAGGAAAAACAGGAGTGGTATAAATCAGAGAGGAGACGCAGCTCTCCAGAAGTAAACTTGGAGACTTGCTGTAGAACTAGATCATGAGGTGATGTGCTGTAAATGTGCTTTGCGTGGCTGCTTTAAAGTAGCTTAGCGGTTGCAGTTTTGGTCTCTTAAAGTGATATCACTCGGCCGAACATTTTCACTTTAACATCTTTTTTTTCCCCCTCCTTTTCTTCCAGCTCATCTACAGTTTAAGTCTCCGACTGAATTATTTCCACCACAGTGGTGCAGCCTGGTGCTCCACTGTGTACAGTGACAGGAAGGGAATAACAACAACACCAAAAAAAAAAGAAAAAAAGAAAAGAAAAAAAAACCTTGGTTGCCATGGTGCACCAAAACAAACACTCTGTGTGGGACAGTCTTGTGGTTCATTGCCCGACCGGCTAGTGGCAATGACACGACAAGAGTCACTCGATGATAAACACAATGAGGGGAAGGAAATGCAACTGTCCAACAAACATACGCAAGCAGAGTCACGTCTGTAGCACACTGTCTCCCTGACTCGAGAGCAGATGGAAATTTTCCTCTTTCTTTCTGCATACCATACTTTCCCTCCGTTTCCTTCCGTGTCCTTCTGAGCTTTCCATTATAATATGAGTGACATTAGTTTGCTCTCAGCGTGGCTCTGTCTCCTGAGCGAGGAGCTTTGTCAGCAGTTACCGAAGGAACGTCCAGCGCTCCTGAGACCAGGTCCAGTGGTTCCCTCCCCCTTTAGCAATTAAATAACGGGGGTTTAATAGCCACACTCATAAGACCCTGTTTTAGACTTCACAGCTGGAGTCTACGCTCTTCCTATAAACGGCCTGGAAAAGATTTACGATCTTCATGGGAGCTGTTTGAATGATGACAGGACTGTTCTGAGATGGATCTCACTTACAGTATTGAAAGAGAAGTCAGTCTCATGTGTATTTTCATGGAAAGGGCACTTGATTATTTGATATTGGGGATGTAACAATATCACAGTCCCATGATATGGTAATACCACAGAAGGACGTCCATGGCAGGGATAAAAAAAAAAAAAAGAGCTAATTTTTAAACGGATACTTTATTCCCTGCTGTGAGATATTATGTGTGTCAAGGGCATTTTGATGAAATGTTTGGAAATACTTTGCTTCGAGTCGGTTACTGTCACGGTTCCTCCATATCTAATTCCAACCTTTGATTGATATTATTATTTAAAATGAAATTCAGTGCCACTAACAGTTTGAAGGTTATGCATCATCGACTGTATATAAAAAAGAGTTGCAACCTTCACTGAATAACCACCAATGGGTGACTCAGCTGTAGCTCCACCCACCGACCCGCCCATCTTCTTCCGCTTCGTCCTCCACATGTGCCAATCTCAGCTGATAACCATTCACACTCACACCTACATGCAAACATGCAAACTCCATGCAGAAAGATCTGCTATAGATCACATGTTGCAAAAATAAGTCTAATTGAATTTAAATCTATTTAAAACATCAGTAAACATTTCCATGGTAACTTAATGGTATCAGCCTGTAACACTTATCTAATTTGTAATCCTACAGCCCTTTTTGATTGTCTGGCATGTACAGTAATATAGTAGGGGGCTGGTTATAGCTGACTCTATGTCCTGATGCAAAGCACCGGTTCACTGCAGGTTGAAAGTTCGCATGAACTTCCAGCTGTGCCCTCGAGCGAGATCAGCATCAGGTGGTTCAGTTTGTCTGCGCTTTGCGTGAGTCATCAAGGAGACGGCCTGTTCAGCCCTGGCTGTGGCTACAGGTGTGACGTCATCAAATCAAATCAAATCAAACTCAAACTTTATTGTCCTTCAGCAGCGCATACAGCTGTAGTGCAGACGCTGTTTCTGTGGGATCAGTGATCAGTAGTCTAGTCGTTTTATCTAGATAAAGACATATACAGCTAGGTACAGATGCACATGTCAAATATGTTAAGGTGCACAGTGGTGCGGGACTGAGGAAGTAGATGTTCAAGTGTCAGATTTAGCCTTTTATTACAGTGATACGGTGAACCTGCCACACATATTGAGAGTCTGGCAGCTGTGCTGAAGTCTTATGGCTTGAGGTAGGAAGCTGTTTTGGAGTCTGGAGGTTCCGCTACGAATGTTGCGGAACGTTTTGCCTGACGGCAGCAGTTCAAAAGAGTTTATAGAGACGGTGTAGGGGGTCTGGTCTCTAACAATCTTCCATGCCCTGTTCCTGCATCGACACTGGAAGAGTTCTTCGATGGAAGGTAAAGAGTCTCCAGTTGCCCTCTGTGCTCTCCTCACCACCCTCTGGAGGGCCTTTTTGTCCGCTGCGCTGCAGCTGGAGAACTGAGTGCAGATGCTGTATGTGAGTACGCTCTCCACCACACTTCTATAGAAAGAAGACAGGACACTGCTGCTTGTTTCAGTTACAGTCTCTGCTGAGGTGGGGTAAACCCTGGACAGGTCACCAGTCCAACATACAGAGACAAACAAACCAATTACTCTCACGTATGGTCAGTTTAGAGTGTCCAATTATCCTTATTCTCAATTGCAGAAAAGCCTAAGCGAGAACTTGGATTCAAACTGGCGACCTTCTTGCTGTGAGGCAACAATGCTAACCACTGTAACACCGTGTGGCCCCAAGGACAATTTCAGATCATCTTAAATTGTCATTCATTTCCTTCTGTGGTCCGTGGTGGAATATTAATTGCAATATTAATAGAGCTTATAGACATAGATGATGAAGTCTGCCCATTTGTGGTGAGTGAGACTGATTGCTTGAGTTTTCGTGTTTAGTTTAGTGTTTGACCTACATATGTACGTGATGGGATTTTATACTTTGGTGCCAACATGTGTACTAACCTACTGAATCTTATGTTGTACATTAAAGGAACTATTCACTGATACATCCTGTGATCCCTTGAGCTCTCGTGCTGTTATGTTATGTAAACCCAACATGATTTCCCAAATGGCTTCTCGTGTTACTCGTGTTCTCTGACGTGTGGGTCACTGCGTATTGTTTTTATTTTGTTTGTTTGTCCATCACCTTTTTTTTCTCCTTTTTAATCTCTTGACACGGGGAAACTGAAGTGATGCCACACGTCAGATTTAAAAAGCTGCAGGAGCATCCACAATTTCAAAATCTTTGTCTCCTCTGTATTACTTTAAGTAAATTCATTTGTAGCTTTGTAAGACGTCTGAAGTCCATATGAAAGGCATATTGTATAATAATACAAGCATACTGATGGGTTGTACATTTATTTCGTCCAAGAAACCCTCTTAAATGTTGCATACTGGGGCTTTAAAGCATCAGTCATAGTCTGATTCAGTGAATAAAAAGAATAATTCTCTACAAAGTTCCCCTTTTACGTTGTATTCAAATTGTGCCATACAATAAAGATGCAGTGGGCAGTACAGGATGTACCGTGGAGGTGCATATGGAAGAGGCCATACTGCGTGCTTGATGTTACACGGGTGTGGCGATCACTAGATCACACATGCATGAGCATACGCTCAGATGGGCCGACTGTATCTCGATCATCTCGTGTGTAGGGAGCTATAATAATCTCCACTTTCATGTTGCACCCCGCTGTTGCAACCTGCTGCACACGGACGCGTTCGCCGTGGGATTAAAAGGATGTGAAATCCAAGTCTTTGTAATTTGCAGGCCAGGGCTTTGGAGCATAGCTTCAGTGGGCGGAGACCTCGAAGGAAAGATTTAGCGTTTCTTACAAAGTAACGTGTGAGATTTCGACTCGACCGTGTGGATTTAGGTAAATCAAAGCCAGGCAGGCACAATTTGGAAAGTGACTTGAAAGAGAAGCGCAGGCACATGTGTGTTAAAGCTACATCAGATGCCGCTGACTCCATTACTCGACTCTGCATCGGAGGCGGTGAGAATGCTTTGAAGTGTCTGGAACTGCACGGGCAGTGGCAAGAAGAAGCTTGACACTGATTAATATGACCTCATTATCTCTTTCACATCACATCACGCAATGCCGTGCCGCTATCGCCGCGTTTATCTTATAACTTTTTTCTTCATGCTTGTTAACGCATTGTGCAATAAAACAAAATGAGCAATGAGGTAAAAGGAGAGACATGGCACTGACGCTCTCAAGGGACAGATAACTGTACATTAACTCCGAGTCTGTGTCATTAACCTTAAAAGAGTTCATTTAAACAAGTTGTTTTGATAAGTGGATTTTATTGGAGCGCGGCACATAAATGAGAGAATGCTGTGTTTGGCATCCAGTGTGACGCCACCCTGCCTTATTAAGTTACACGACTGTACATTGTCATAGCAGTTTAATCCTGGCAACAGCTTTAAAAGACAACAACATCAACAAAAAAAGCTCCCGCAGGGATCTGTCTCACCTGTGAGGCGAGGCGGAGGAGTTTCCATCCAATGCAACAAATGAGGCGGCAGGTCGGGCCATGATAGAGTGAGCCAAAAATGATGGTGGGGGGGAAATGAGCCTGTGTTTACACCACATCCACTGTGTTACCATGGTAATGGAATGAATGTGATGCCATGATTACATTCTGGTATTTTTAAAAACTGCAGGATGGCTTTTTTTTTGTGGCCCAGTGAGAAACACACAGAGGCTTCAACCCTTTAACACCTAACCCGCCAAATGTCTACCTGGACTTTTTTTCTTTGTTTATTTTAACCATAAAAGGACCAGAGAATGTCCTGTAAGTGCTTTTGCCCCTTTTGCCTCCAGAATAACTTCCAATATCTGGCAGTTATTTACAATCTACTGCATGTTAAAACAATGTGCAGTACAGTACAGTATGTACAGGTGTTCTTCCCACTCTCTGGCTTTGACGTGCGATTTCCCAGCTTCTGAGTAAACACAAAACGTCGCATAGCTACAGTGATGCAGAGTGCGCTTGTGCAAACGTGTTGTCAGCGATACGCCCGGTGTTAAAGGGTTACAGACACAAGCACTGACAAGTGGAAGCTTTAGGAATCGCAGTGAACTTTACAGGAGTGGACTTCTACACAATCCTGCAGCCCACTGGGATTTCACACTGCATGTTATGAAGTTAGGTCATTTGTTTTGCGCCCATACTGCACCACATCCTTCATCTACTTGGTAATGAGATTTTTACAGTGAGCGGGGGGCCCATTCCTTATAACCAACCACAGTCACTGCGGTGCCAGACAGACACTTTTATAATGCAACTCTGGATTAATTTGATCTGCAGACCATGAGAAAATGTTTCCCCTGAGCAGAATATTTCAACCACAGTGACCTGGTTTCTATTCCAATGTATAGCAAATATTAACCAAATGAACAGTTGGTGTTCATGTGTGCTTCCATCCACTTCTGCTGAGCAATCGGTGATGCAAAGCGGGTCAACACAGAAGGGGAATATACAGAGCACCAGTTGCTGTCGCTCATCAGTACATTTCTTCTTCTTCCTCTTTTCAGCGGATCATCTGCCTCCGTCACATGATTTTTTTTATAACTAACATCCCTTATTTGCTGAATTTATTCCACTTTTTTCCACCTTTATTTAAGATCAAGACCTCTTTCACAAGGGTGACCTGGCCAAGAAAGGCAGCGGCACATGTCATAGTTAATAAAAACAGTGAGATAACAGTAATAAAACAAACATTTACATATAAAAGTGCAAGTAAATAGACAAATAAAGCGTATCCGTACACCTTCAAGTGTAAAACCTTTTTTTTTTTCTGTGTTTCCGTTCAGGTTTTTTTTTTATGCATAAATCAGAAATGAGCATAAAACAGGCAGATGGAAAAACATGACACAATCACACACTGGGAAGTTGTATGCGACTCATGACATAGTAAGAGCCCATGGAAAAGTTTGCTGGTGTTTTTTTTTTAAGGTAAAGTAAAGATTTAACGGCCGTTTTCAAGCCAGATGCTTTAGAGCCACATAGTGAGTTGTGCATTAATTGGATGGACTGTCATGCTCCATGTGTTTTAGCAGTTTCACGTGCAATGTTTAATTGTCACTATATCTCAAATACGATCTTTTAGGTTTTCAGAGTGTTCGCCTTCTTTTTAATCTACACAAAACATTTCTGAACCTTGATAATTGCCTGAAATGTGCATTGCCATCGAATTAAAGCTTTAATTAAAGTTTTTGAGTATTTTTATCTTGAAAATGAAAAAGAAACTACCGCGTAATAATATAATATCAGTATCACACATTGAGTGACACAATTCCAAGATTCCATATATCGTGTATTTAATCTGGTGTTCTATGAAGCAGATCAAAAGTTGTATGATGATCTGTTTTTAAACAAAAGAAGTCTACCGCGTGTTCTTCTGACTCAGATCAGACGCACACAGCTGCAGCTGAACCAGCGTCCACATTAACCTGAAATCCTTGGGTTACACATAATAAACTATACGGCATCTGGACAAACAGTGAAGAGGTGGTGAAAGATTGGATAAAAGGCGCAGCAAGGCGGCCGACCTTAACCCCCCCCCTCTTTTTTTCATCCAGCATCCCATTTCATTTCTGTTTTTCCTATTTTGATTTCAGCCTGTTTATCTGTTTCCTTAAACACATACAGACTGGAGCCCCGCTCACATGCGTCTCCTAAGATCCAAATCCTGATGATTTAGGGATATTCGATGTTGCTGCTCTGGGTCCTTTGATGTGTATGCACTGTCAGCTCTTGCATGTAGCCTTCGAGCCCCACTGGGCAAAAAAATAACAAATGAATTAATTCCAGCGCTGCACCCAACTGAAATAGAAAACAGATTCAGGAGATCACACAAATAACAACTGTTGTGTGTGTGTGTTAAGAAAAATAGCAACTGTGTGTTCACTGGCTGCTTTCTTATTGTTACTGTAAACCTTTCAGTTTTGAACATAACACTGACAACATTACCAGTTACATTGTTCATGTACAGTTCATGTAGGAATATAAAATAGGCTCATATAAGTGTTAAACTGTAGATTTGTTAGGAGGAAATTAATGCTTAATTGCTTATTGGAAATTAAACAAGAGCAATACCAATAGACTGTATATCAAACAGTCCTGGAAGTAGGATGGATGTAGAAATTAGCCACCTGGGGAGAGACTCAGCTGAACAGAATTGTGTTTGAACAGTATTCTATGGGAAAATGAGCCTACTTTCCACTTGATTTGTAACATTTTCCTGTGGATTTAATGTCTCAGTTGCTAGTTTCAGGTCGTCTTCAATAGAGCATGATGTCAGTTTTGTAAATATCTGTTCCAGTTTAGGGAAAAACGGGGTGATTCATAGCTGGTGTCATCCACCAGGTGACGTCTGTAAATCCACATCTTGGATTCTGTTTGCAACCAGTAGACTTTTTTATATGCAGTCTGTGGCAGGGGTCTCAAACTCAGGAGACCAGGAGGGGGCCGGTCATGTGAAAAAAAGTCCCAAAAAGGACTATATCACAATATTCCATCATGATACTGCAATATTAATATTTGTGTCAATATTTCACAGAATTTCAAAATAAAAGTATTATATTAAGTGGCTGGCCATATGAATTTAATTGAAGGGCCACATGTAGCCTGCGGACCACAAGTTTGAGACTCAATCACAATAAAAAAAGGCACCTTTTTTAACCTTTGGACATAGGCCTACCTTCCGTTTTTCAGTCTTAGTGCTAAGCTAAGCTTTATTGTGCTCATAAGATATTAATGTTTACAGATTTCATTATTTCTGCAGAGTTTTAAAACAGTTTTGTCTCAGGTTTTACCGACAGTGTTATTACTGAGCACGTTTCTTTCTGAGGCAACACAGGCTGCCGACTGCGAGCTATAACTAGGTGTGAATTGGCACTTTGACCTCAGTAATTTTCGGGCGCGAGTGAACATAAAGAAGCAGATGTAAAGTCAATCACCACTTCATTTGTCCTGAGAGTGTGGTAGTTTATAATAACCGGCTCACTGTAAACTGGTTGTTATGTGTTCTTGTACGTGTTGCCCTGGCATAAACACTGATCTTGTCAGGACCAGTAATCCTGATGCGGACTGAAACCTGGTTCTAATGAGCCTGGTCATGTCTGAGGAACTAATTAAGTGAAGTCTAAGGCTACTATTTGAATGATGTGTAGTTCAAGTTGAGGCATTTGTGGCTAAGATTAAAGATAACTCTTTGTTTAGGCTGTGCAAATGAATGGAAGTCACTGCAGAGTCCTTAAAAGGATAGCTACACAAACCTGTGTGTGTGTGTGTGTGCGTATGTGTGTGTGACTGACACCATAATGAGTTAAGCATACAGTCCTGAAGCGTGCATTCATTCAGGAACAGTGACGTCGACCTCTGCGGAGCGAGGGGAGAATTTGGGAGACCGCTGCAAGTGGAACTCCTTGCGAGGCTGAGGCTGTAACCTGAAGCCAAGGAGAAGTGAGACAGAGAGAGAGAGAGAGAGATGGAGAGAAGGGGAGGGAGGCACTGAAGGGCCGAGAGAAGGTGATGTCAGCTGAGTTCAGAAAGTAAACAGAGTTCCAGACTGCAGCATGCTGTCTGCGGGACGGGGACTGCAGCTGCAGCTGCTGGGGCAAACCCACCGGGGCACCCGCACAATCCCCTGGACCAGGAGCTTTACCTCTGGGAAGGAGGGCTGGCTCCTCTTTGTCTCCCTCTTCATCTTCATCTCCATGCCCCAGGGGACAGCCTGGCCGTACGGTAAGACATCTCCACTACTGCGCGCTCTCTCTCTCTCTCACATCCTCCTGGTTCATGTTCTTTGTTCTCCAAGAGCCGGCATCAGCACACTCTCTCCATCCCCGCTTGCCTTACGCCCCTTTAAAAAGCACAACAACACTCGTAAAAGTTAAAAAATGCACAGAGAGGCAGTGATGTCAGAACTCCAGAGGCAGCGCCGACAAGTTTGTCTTTGTCCTAACAACTTTTATCATGAAACACAGAGTGAGTGGCTGTCCTGCGTCTGTTTATTGTCCAGGAAAAACATGTGTGTGAGACTGCTCTCTAGACATTGTGATTGTTATTTGTGAAAAACTTAAAGGACAGTTGTTGGAAAATTCCTCAAGGTGAAAGGAAGTGGTAGGAGTCCCATCAGGGCTGTCGAGTCTTGGCACTCGATCCCATTTTGTGCAAATTTGTTGTGGGCCGAGTTCTCTCGGGGGTCGAGATCGCGACCCCAAGTGTTTACCCTCGGTGACCACTCGAACTGAGGCAGGAAGTGAGTCCCGTTTAAAGTCCATCACGCCGACTGCAGCGATGTGTATCCCAGTTACCGCGCAGCAAAATAACACTTTCAATTTGTGTGTTGTCGGTGAGCGTGGCAGAGAGCCGGGACGAGCACAGCTGTGTTCAAACCCCACTGAGTCACAGCGCTCTGGAAGATTTACTTACTTACTGCTGCAGCTGAGTCACTGTGTTGTAATCACGTATAATCAGCTGATGATAGATGTTTTGTGCTGAACAACCTTAAATGCCTTTTATTTCTTTTTCTTTTTTTTCCTCCCTCCCGGAGCAGAGCAGAAGTGTTTACATGCAGATCCTGACTTCATGGAAACTGTGTGTTTACATCCATTAGTGCCTATTTTGGTGTCTCCACTGAGGCTTTATCCATGCAAGGCTTCCTGTCCAGGATCCCCCACCTTCATGAATCCTGAGATGTTCTGTTCTCCTGACACACGCTGCTAGATTGTGTGTTGAACTAAAGTCTGCGGGGAAGTTGTTGGAGATTCAGTGAGCAGCAGGGAACAAAGACCAATGATATTCTAGTAAATCTTGGCACAGAAGAGGAAAAACATGTCCACTGATTGAGAAGTAACGTTTCAGACAATTCATTCGACCTTCAGTTTGGGTTTGTTCTAAGTTTAGGGGCTGAACTCCCGTTTGACCCACATGTTGGCGTGTGCATGTCACCAAAGAGGTTTATAGATTGATGGAGGAGTCCACTGGCTTTGTGGTTTCCGAGTGGAAGGAAGTTTATTTAAAGCGAGCTATACATGATCAGCGCTGGGATCAGTGCCTGGGATCGGACTACGTTCAGATACACAAAACCTGCCACAGTGGTACTCGGGGAGTTTCCCTCTTCCATGATGGCTGGATCACTCTGCCCTCAGAATACCAGACAGCTGCTGTGGGCAGTAGGTGAAAGGAATTATACACTCAGCACATACTCACAAACACACACATCTGTTGTAAGAACAAGTCTTTTTTTCCATGATACACCCGTGTGAAAAAAAACATTTTGTCAGGAGGAAAATATTCAGTATTGGATAATTTGTCTCTTGACAGGAAACATTTACTGACAAATTGCAGTGTTTCTGCGATGTTACATGTTCTGTTGAGGCGTGGACTTTAATTGTTTCCAGTGATTTGATTAGTATTTTATTCAAGGTAATGATCAATTTCATTTGTTTCCCTTGTCAGGTCAACACCGAGTCTGGGCCCGGTATTGCAGTCACCTGCCAGAATTGGTTAAAATGATCCTTTTAAGGCACATGTTTATGGTTTTAATGGCGTTTGTGTCCTTGTTTTTTTAAAACTATACTTTGGTGAAGGTTTTTTTTTTTATCAGACGTCTTGAACAAAACAAATCACAGCCCTGTGAAACATCCCGTGTCTGCCAAGCAGAGCTGGAGCAACAGAATTGTCTGCTTTAAACTGTTTTTATTAAGCGTTGTTACTGGTTTTAATCACCGGGACAGTTTGTGTGAAACTTGGTAGTGAAGACAACAACTCCCACGGTTCCATTTTAAACAGCATCACCAAACTCAATATTTTGTTATTGTTTTGACTGAGCCAGCCCTAGAGACAGGTTATTACCTGCTGTGTTTCTAATTATGACAAGGAACAAGTATGACCTAATGATGTTTTATCAAGGACTTTGCAAAGTTCCATGGTCAAATACAAATGAAGCTGTTTACTTTGATTGATGCCATCAGGTGCAAGTGAGGAAATCCCTTTTTTTAATTAGGCAACTGCAACTTAAGGCAATAAAGTTGATGTTCTTGAGCATTTATTTTGCTGTAGAGAGTTAGATTTAAGAAGATGGAAAGCGTGTGTTTCTAATAACTATTTATTTCAAAGAAGTGAGATGTTTTTGAGTGTGAGAGTGGGTGAGAGGATAAAGCGGAAGAACATGGCTGGAGATGTTTTTGATCAGCACTTTGAACTCATCCTGTAGTTTTGATATACAGTTTAAAAAGAAAATGTAGTGGTGTGTAGTTCGACAAGTCAATATTTAAGCTGATATGATGCAGTCTCTGAGCACCAAGAAACAGAAAGACCAACCAGAAAATAGCAGTTTAAAATGCAACAAACAGCTGTCACACGGCTGCATTTCTGATGACCTTCGTGTATCAAACTATGCAGGTTTTAATGACACGCTGACTACAGCACTTGGCTGTGAAAGTGAACTGGGTCAGAGGAGGATGCTGATTTCGTGAAATCGGGAGAAATGAAAAATAAAAAGCAGAAGCTGACCTTTGGGGTTTATTCTTAGCTGAGTTCAGGGGAAGTTCTTGCCAGAAAATGGAGCTTATGGCTGACTTGCAAGGTCGTACATTCAATATTCAATTCAATTTTATTTGTATAGTGCCAATACATTATTTCAAGGCACTGTGCACAGAGAAAAAGAAAAATTCCCTTTTAACAGAAAGAAATCTCTCTCAGAACCAGACAGTGATGACGGGTTTATAGAACTACAATGTCATTTATACAAGCAGCAGCAGAGATTGTTGATAAAGAATTATATTGATATCAACTTTAATTATAGCATAAAAATAATAATAATGGTGATGATATGACATGAATGTTGATCGTAATAATAGCCTCAAAACTGGATCTGGATCCTGCAGCCTGGAAGATGAGGACACAGATATAAATGCTTGTTTACCACGACCTGTGGATCTGTTCTGTGTTTTTGTATTTGTTGATTTGTTGTCTGCCTCTGTTTGGCCTTTGTGAACAAAAACAATGTGACATTATTTGTATGGTACGTCCTACACCTGAAAATGGGCTCTGTCAAGGAATACTATCAGACCTGAGTGAAGGAGCCTGTGTGTGTATGTTGCTGTTGCCTCCTTCTGTCTTGACTTTGTCGATAGGCTTAAGTGAACTCATGTGACAGTGGTTTGAATGTAGCAGACATTTGTTTATATTTAAAAGTTACACTACAGTTTTAGCTGTTTAGCTACAGGTTTTGGCCAGTAAACATGCTGAAGATAAGAAAAGCACACAGAGAGAGTAAAAGTCTGCCAAGGCCACTCAGTTTTCCACAGTGTTAATATTCTCCTCAATTTCACAAGGTTAAATTCAGAGAATTCTGAATCTGCTTCCTGCATTTGGAACAATCAAACAGAAGCATGACTGACAACATACCCTTGGTGGAGGTCAAATAAAAACCAACTACTATATGTAAACATTCCTTGTCAGACGTTATGGTTTAATGTGGCTCTCTGACAGATCATGGTCGAGCAGGGCAGTAAAAGTCAGACACAAGGTCACACGTGAATCACCGTGACCTCATCTCTGCCTCCAGAGATAACAATGTTAAACGTCTGGATCCACACCAGCGGCGTGAAACTGAGACAAGCTGAGCCTGCAGATATTCTCACTGTACAAAATCACTTTGTGAAACTTCTGTTGAGCCATGAGGCATCTGATATGACGCCAAATCATAGCAGACATTTCCTATTTTCACCACTATGGCTTCCTGACATGTACTTTGAGGCAAATGCATTTTGGAGCACAACATCTGGAATGTAATGGAAACAGCAGATACCACTTACATCACACCAGAAAAGTCTATTAACCCACAATAAACTCTATACACTACAAATCCGAGTGGGGGGAAAAATGTTTGTGATGTGCTGTAAAATTGTGTTTATGTGGCTTTGTGCCAGTTTTTTCTTTCTCTCTCACACACACACACACACACAGAGTCACAGACATGTTACACATACCATAAACCTTTGGAAACACATTGGATACAAGCAGCTCCAGACAGGCATGGAGTACAGAAGCAAACTGTATTATCAGGTTATTATTTGATTTGGATGGTGTCAGCACTTCCCCATGTGTGATCAAGTGCAAGCCAGTAACACACAGCACAACCACAGCCTTGGGTTAAATTACAAGGAAAAGGAACAGAGTGTCATAGCAGCGGAGTGAAGTCTTCATGGCGGTGCTGTTTCTCACGTTCACATCAGTTTTCATGGTGCCTGTGCTCACAAAAGAAACACTTACACACAACACATGGTGTGCATGTGCACATCCTCTGCACACGTGCAGTCCCACACCTGTTCAGAGTCTCCCAAACGGCTGTAAAATCCCGGGTCCAAATGTGTTACTGTCCAGTCTGCAGTTGCGTGCAGGTGTTGACCTGGAAGCTGCACAGATGTGTTTTTACAAGGTGGCGGAGTTAACGTGAAATGAACAAATGCAAAGCGTGGTCATGTCTAAAAAAAAAAAGGCGAACATTTTTCTGTTATTAAGCAGCAGAAAACTTCATTTGTCTCCTGATGCAACGGCATGGCTTACACAATATGTTGTATTTGTGTTTGTTGTTGTCTGGACTTAACCCAATAGTTTGGATTAAATTGAAAATGACTTGATAAAATAATAAAAGATGTGCGCTCAGCACTTCGGGAGAAATCTGTGAGTCACACTTCAGAGGAGAACAAAAGTGCCTCGTCAGGTGAGCTGGACGTCTACAAATAATAACTCTACTGAAAACAGTCCTTCTCTATCATACACATCTTTTGAAAAATACATATTTTCTTCACTTAAAAAAGCAAAGCATGAGCACAAACAATGAAGCTTCTGCTTCAAAACTCAAAATGCACACTCGGGCCAGTTTGTCCATGTTCGGCAGTCTTTGTAGTACATGTCGTATAAAAGGCTGATTTTATACACCTTTTAAAAATTAAACTATGTCTTGACTTTGACGCTCTCCTTGCTGTCAGACAATGATGATTTTGGAGCCCTCGCTATTATTCTCTAAATCAAGGCCTTGTTATAGGAGAGTTGAAGGGCAAGACTCACAGCAGCCATCTAAGGACATTAGCAGACCAAGCTCATAAACTCTTTTGACCCTTTCATGTTTATGTCCTATAAATCAGGAGTTTGTCTCTCAGTCTCCTTCACAAACCTCACAGAGGAGGCAGGAAATGGATCCAGTCAGTAGAAGGGATGGTCAGCACCTTTCAATCCCCATGTGGCGGCCGTCGCACCTCCTAAACGCTGCCTTTTTTTTATCTTGTCCTAAAATCACTGCAGGGTAACAAATGACAGCAGTTTACAGGCCCAACGGTTAAATTGGCTCGTAACACACATAGCTGACGATGGCCGTAGTTCGCCCCGAGTCTCCACTTTGACAATCCACGGCATCAGATATATAATTTGGGTTCATGCTGCAATCATAGAAAAATATGTAGTTTGAAATGAAGCTGCTCTCAGCTGCATTTTACCGTATGACAGTGAAAACAGACCAGAGTGTTCAGAGTCAAGTGGCTGATTACAACTGCAGGTTTAGTATTTCATGGGTAATTAGGAACTGGCGGTGATGTGTTTAACAGTCTCATAGAAACACAAGAACCTTTTGCTTGTAGTATTACATTATTTTTTTTTGATACAAATGCTAACAGTTAGCGCTTTACTGACAGTGTGGTATATAATCCCATCGCACGAGCTGTGTGCTGTGCCTTCTCGTCTCTCCAGGCACGCAGGCCACGGATGTTTGCGGTTGATCACACACATGGTCAAAACAAACCCGCGAGAAAAAAGAGAAACGCTCATGGAGGCGAAACAAGCCAAACAAAAGGAGACAATGCAAAAACAACTGTTGTTACGAGTGAGTGTCTGAAGTTTACAATCGCCTCTAACCGCAGCAATTCATCACTGGTGGTAGTCGCTCTGACGGCACGGCTGATTGACCATGAATCAATCCTGACAGCTACCACACACCATCACGGCCAGTGGTGTGCAAAGACATTTCAAGGGGCTGGGGCACGGGTAAAAAAAAAAGGGGGAACCCCCTCATTATTGTGATTAATTAACAGAAAATTAGGTCACAGTTGTAAATCTTGTTCTTATTTATTTCAATTACCATATACTCAACTTTAAACTCTTCAGATCCCCACCAGGTACTCCTGAGCAAGGTTGCTCATTGTTAAATTGACCTCAGTCATGAAGGGGGGCCACATCTATGTCAATCCCAAGCCTGGATGAATGGAAACTGCATCTGGTGTCAAAATCTCTGCTAAATCAATGGCGGAAAGAACGGAGAATAATATAAACTCATGCAAATAATTAATATGCCACCTAATGACTGCTCCCTCACAGATATGACGACTCAAATGCAATTTGGGGGCATTATTATTCACTTTTATTTGATAAATAAATCTCTTGTAACAAGGCCAGAGGGCAAACGGGCCCGTGCTTGAGCATCACCCGGGGTCTATCTGCCCACGTCCTTGGTCGTGGCACAAGAGAAACAGTATTGTTGTGGGTGGTTGGCAGGCCATGGTTTCACGGTTAACGCACACATAAAGCTGAGGCCATGTTTTCCGAAACAATACATAACAAAAAGGGAACCAATGAGTCATTAAACAACCCACAGACGCTTAATGAAGCACAAACTCCTGTCCTGAAGTAACTCATATTCAGCGAGAACTATAGTGGCGTTGCACAACCTAGTTTCTGTTTGATTAATGCCAGAGCGTATGTCATACCTCATTGTGTCTTCTTGAGGGAATAGATGAGGAGAAAGCCAGATTGGAGATACAATTTATGACATAATTAATGTGGAAGGGCAGCAGGAAAGATTTGCAGCATCTGCGCTTCTTTTTCACTCATTCGAGCAACCGCGACGAGATCCCTCACTTGTGCTCTTTGCTTTTGTGAGTCAGCGCGTTCATGTGTGTCCGTCTCAAATTGGCGTAATCAATAAATAAGTGGAGTATATCACTACAAGTGCACCAGTGAAATAGCATATATAAGTAGGTCTGCTTGTTGTTCAGTTGTAAATTGTCTGTATTTAAAGAATATAGCACATGAACTGTATATGCAGCACTTCCTCTTTTCCAATCACACATCTATCATACTCATTCACACACAGCCAACACAGCTGCCAGGAGCAATTTGGGGTTGTGTCCTACCCAGGGACACATAGGTATGCAGACTAGCGGATCCTGGATCGAACCCTGACCTCCGAGTCGGAAGACAATCGGCTGTACCGCGATCCCACGGCTGAAGGACATTGAGAATAAATGGTGGGAGTGTCCGGTTGAAGCTATTGTGATTGCTGTGGTGGATGGCAGGTACACAATGCGGCAAAGACGCGCTGCCAAGTTTAAAGTGCAGCTTCTGTTCACATCTGCCACAAGGCAATCTCCACTTCTCTGTCTCAGCTTTGTTCCATAACCAGAACCATTCGGGCACAAAGGGGCCTTAAGTCTCTGGCATTCAGTCCAATTAAACATCACGTTTATTGGGTACAAACTGTTTACACTCGGGCTTCATGAAGCACTTTCTATTACACTTGTTTGATTCAGTCTTTTATTGGGAGTTGCGTCATCACTGCTGTGCCATGTACCATGCAGACAAAGTAAGCCACTAAGACTCTGTGGTCCCCTAAAGAGGAGTTTGTAACCATATGGCAGTGGAAATAACCAGGAGAGCAGCAGCTTGTATAAACACTGAACTCACCAGAATCCTTCCACTGCTGCTCAAGCTTCTGCTGTCCATAAACTCTGTCTGCTAACAGTTTCCCCACAAGGCCGAATATTACAGATGATTTATATTCTCCATACTCATCCCTCTGTTGTTTTCCACTTATGTAATGACGGTTACTGGAACAGCGATTCCCTGTTTGATTCGGTTTTTGTTTTTTTTGACTAATGCTGCCGGCCTTGATTTATTGTCTCCTTTAGATTACAGGTACCAGAACAACAACTGCCCAGGCCCAGAATGGAACGTTATGTGCAGAGACTGCTGTGAGTATGATGTGATCCGCTGTAAATGTCCTCTCCAGGGAACTCCAGTGGGCTACGCTGTGCCCTGCTGTCGCAACGCCATCAACGAGTGTGACCCCTGTATTTTCCATCCAGGTACAAATCTTGCAAACATGAAATGTTTTTTTTTTTTTCTTTGTTAGAACGACAAGTAGTTTTAAAGATCTGCCACAAAAAAATGCATTTGATTCAGTCTTTTGTCACTTGAATCATGAATATCTGTCATATCCATCTATTGGCTGCACATCTGCTTTCACTGAAGCATGACAAGCAGCGTGACTAAAACTCTATGTGTTTTTTGTATGAGTTGGGAGTGAATGAGCTTTGATTTGTTAGCGGAATGGTTGTAAAATAATGCTTTTTTTGTATGTCAGACCCGAGGAAACATTGCATTTGTATGGGTAAAGCATGAAATATAGAAGAATCCCTGGAGATGTCGGCACTACATGTGCACCTTCATGTTCATTTCGTACATGCCATATGCGTGTAGAAGTATGTCACGCTTTCCTCACAGCTTGAATGTTCTCGTTCCTCTTTATGAGGAAAAGCCAGCTGTTCAAAATTGAATGGATACCTGTACATCACAATTTCCCTGTTTAATACACACACACAAAAATGAACTTCAACTTTTCTTAATGACCATAAATTCCAATGTGTACACCCTCAGCCCAGGAAACAATTCTATTTTGGGAAGCAGACATGTATGCGATGTGTTGTCGTAAAACTTGAGCCTCATGGATGTATCAGAGTTCATGTTAAAGAAACATTATGTTAATGTCAAAAGTTTCCAACTCTGACAACTAGTAATGGCGCCTTTGGGAGATTTACTGTGATTTGTTTGTATCCTTTACATTCTACTACATTCTTTCTTCCTGGCTCTACTTCTTTCAGGTTGCAGTCTATTCGAGAACTGTAAGCGTTGTAACAATGGGACATGGGGCCCGAGGGATGACTTCTTCATCCGTGGCAAATACTGCGCCGAATGTCGCCCCGGCTGGTCTGGTGGAGATTGCAGGAGTAAGTCTCGCCACTCTCCTAATTACAGATCGACAAGGCTTCACTGTAAATAATTTCTCTCTATAGAGCAGAATAAATACCATGCTCTAAATGTTCTTTACTTCCCTGCTGATTTATCCACTGTGGCAAATTTGGAAGGCTGCCATATGCCCGGAAGGTTTTCCAACGAGCTGAGTGACAAGTCGGAGTCAACGTTCAGGAATCCCATAAAACAATTTAATGTGTTATAGTTGGACACTGACTATAGTTTTTCTCTATATGGAAATATTTCACTACAGGGCATGAGAGAGATACATTTAATTAAAAGCAGAATCCTGGAAAGGCTGCTGAAAGTATCTGTTGGCCCGGTGCAAATTGTGTTTATGCTTATTTATGTAGGTGAGCACAACAGAGGACTTGGAAACTCCAATTACTTTTGGTCTGAATGGTAACCAAAGCAGCTGGAGGTAGACAGCTAGAATAATAATTAAGCTGTAATTAATGGGCTCGAGAATTTAAAGTACAACCCATTTCTTTCTAAATGAAATTCCTGTGTGTTTCAGAGTGTGGGGGAATAATCCGCAAGCGGCAGGGCCACTTGGTGCTGGAAAGCTACCCGAACAATGCCAGGTGTGAGTGGACCATACAGGTGGACCGTCCCTTTACTATTGAGCTCAGGTAAAAACATACACCGTGGCATCTTTTCAGGTTGTTTACTTGGCCTCATTTCTAAAATCTGTCCAAAATACCAACAATTTAATGTAAGATATCATATTTTCTTAAGCACAGCATTGCTTTGAGCTATATGCTAACTTTAGAGCATGTTAGCATGCTATCTCATGGCTCTGTCATTTATTTTTAGGTTTTTTTTATCATAAAACAAAGTATTCAGCTAAGCAGAAATGTTAAGACCAACTCACATGCCTGACACTCAGTGCCGGGGGCAGCTACTGGAAGTTAGCAGAGCCGTGTCTGGTTTGGCCTACTTCGTAGCAAGGGTTGCTAATGTTGCTAAAGTGACGGCAACGATGATGTGAGCCACGTTTGCTGTTGCTGCGTACCCTCTGCTCGACGAGTGAGTAGAATAGCATGTCCAAGAGTTTAAAGAGAGGTCAAACTTTTTTTTATATTCTCGAAGTAAAAATACAGCTTGGACTTTTCACAGGAGGCAGATTAATTCCCAAAAAGATAATGCTTTTTCAACCTCCTCCTTTTATTATTTGTTTCATTTTCTACACACTCTGGTCTAAATTCCTCAGCTCCCCTCTGATCACATACCTTGGTATCAGAAGAGTATTTTCTGATTTTCCTCCAAGTACCACTAATTGAAGCTCACGTCCCACTGGTGATACATGTATCACAGCTTGAGAAACATGGGTGTAGTAGTTGAGCTTAAATGCTTGACAAGAGTTCATTAGCCAGTGCTCGCATTCAAATCAAAGCCACAGGTCCATTATGCAGTTTGTCAATGCTCCTAGTCAAAGTCAATGAGCAGTGTTTCAGTGAAGGTCTCCGCTGCATATTTGTGAGTCTGCCTTTCGGGGGTAACAACATTATTTCAGAGTTATTTTCTGCAGACTATGAATATCTGTATAAAATTTTTACTGCAGTCCATTCAGAATTATAGGACCACCTAACAGACTGAATAAAACAACATTGCATTCCACATTGCAGTGGTTGAAAAATGATTTTAAAAAAGGCCAGATATTCGGAATATTTCCCAGACATTGCTGTCAACAGTACTTATTTGAACTATATTTTCTTCTGCAGCGTGTCTTTAAAAATGCACACACACACACACACACACAGGAAAGCCCAGCAAGTACACAAGCAATAATTGATTTGGCACCAACTTCCAGATAAATGTGTGTCTGTTAAAATGAAAGCATACTGCAAATCTTTATATTTGCAAAAATCCAGGTCACTGCAGGTTAATCTGCGTGGCTGTAAAGCTTCCGTTTTTTGGGCCCTTCGTTGACCATCTGTAATAGTTATCAACGGTTGGCCCCCTTAAGTCAAATTTTCCCTTGGTTGAGATATTTCTGCAAGATGTATGTCATAGTCTGATGGCAACTGTGCTGCAGAGTTTGGAAACCACAACACTCCCTTTTTTGCAAGACAGTTATTACTTTTCAGTGCTGTGATAGCTTTCTATTTCTGTCATTTCCTCCATTACACAGACAGAATTTTACAGACGAACAATTGTGCAGGGATTTAACAGAATGAAAGCTCTATACAGCTAGATTCAGGCTGATTAAGCAGTAGTCTGCACATAGTTGTGGTTTGTTGTTGCATGTGTAATGGACATTTAATGGGTTTTTTTAGGGCACAGCTTTATTATTTTTCGTTGCCGTCATTTGTGACATATAAACCAATAAAATCACAAAATCAACGATCATTGTTAATATTAGAGGTAAAACAATGGTTGTCGTTAGATGCTTGCACTGAGCAGTTAATGGGTGTTCTTGTGTGTGTTTGTTTCTCCATCTTCCATCACAAGCAACATATTTAGTGAACAACTGGCATTAATTGCGGGAGCCGCTGCAGGGTAGCATTTGGCAGTACTGTAAATCTCATTAGTCTAAGCTTCCCTGACCCAAGGTTCTGTGATAAAGGGTAAAATTAGAGGCCTTGGGAGCACTTCATTGACTTGTTCATTAGTCCTTCATGTCTGTTCCACTGTTGTGCCAGTGAGATTACATCTGAAATCACAGAGAAGAGGAAAGCTGACTCCTTGTGTTAATCTTAATCCAGGTGGCAGTCATGTCTTTATCACACTGACTACAAATGTGTGTTCACTTCTTTGGTGTGTTTTTTTTTTTACGACAGTTGGCTTACTGCCAACCCCTTCTCTCTTCTTTGTCCACCTGAGCCAAATATCACATTGTAGTCACGTTCTTATTTTTACAACCTCGACATAGAGGAGAATGCTAACAGATGACCTCTAAAATGTCTTACCAATCATTACCAGCTGAGCAAGTCATTTTTTTAAACTAAAGAGCACGGGATGTCACATGGCTCAGTTTGTTTACACCACCATGTTGGCAGGAAAAGCTTCTGCAAAAATGAACTGCACCGGTACCGGTTTCAAGCTGTCAGAATAAGTAAGTAAAGTTTATTTATGTAGCTGCTTTCACACTAAACACAGTAAATATTGAAAGAGACATAAACATACAATGGATAAAAACATAGACTCAAAGCCTTAAAAACCCTTGCCTATTTAAAAATCTGCTTGCGTAATGAGTCTTTAGCTGCTTCTTAAATGAATCTACACAGTTTAAGCAACGTAAGAAAAGAGGCAGAGCGCTACGCATTTTAAATCCATGGAGATCAAGGAATATATCCCAGAACTTGACAGACTTATACTCCCCCCCGGGTGCTTTTCAGCTGGATGGATATTATTCTAGACCTGTGGTATTCTAACATCTTCAA
Source organism: Solea senegalensis (assembly GCF_019176455.1). Lineage (NCBI taxonomy): Eukaryota > Metazoa > Chordata > Actinopteri > Pleuronectiformes > Soleidae > Solea > Solea senegalensis. Next base: position 18,178,735 of record NC_058030.1, read on the forward strand.
CTTCCTGATAAACTTACCCTCATCCGACACCGAAGTATGCTCAGACATCGCAATAAAAGTGTGTAAAAGAAGCAAATTCCCATCAATTTGTCTTCTCGTCTCATTTCAAGCGCTTTAACGCGTTGTTTTGAGTCTGTTTAGTTTCCCATAGTGCCGGTAACCTCCCCTAACTAGCAGGGTTGATGTGATGATGTCAAGAACTTTTTTATTGAGCTCATAGGTCTTTTTGGAACCAATTTCTAACATTGAAAAGAAAACCTTGTTTATTATCGGTGAAATAAAATGACCAGGACTCTTGAAGTGACTGTGGCCGTTACTGTTACATGTCAGATTGCTTTAAAGCTGCAATGTGTAACTTGTGTTGATTATTTTTGTTGTTTGCGATGATATTACTCTGCTTCTGTTTGGTCTTCACATATATAAACAATGGAACATTTGGATGCTGCATCTCATCTAAAAAATAAAAAAAAACAGGCTCTGTCAATCAATACTATTAGACTTGAATGAGGGAGCCTCTGTGTGTATACAGCAGCAGTGCAGGGGGCATTTTTCCCATCAAACCACTGTACGACCACTTTTTTTGTGTTGTACAACTCATATCTGAAACTTTTTGTCTAATGGACAATCTTTCTCTTAATGAGTTGTGTTTTTTTTTGTCCAAAAGGTTAAAGACAGATGATGTTTGGCCTCAAGATTCATGAGGCAAATTGTGATTGGTGAATTTGGGTTTTAAAAATAAAAAACAAATATTTGACTTACATGTATTAGATTCTGACCTGCTCTTGTTCTTCTTAACTATCACAACAATCTTAGTTACCATGAGTCTTTCAGTGGACGGCCATGGTAATTGGTAAAAATTAGACACTTTTCACATCAAGTGCAGTTAGCCATGTAATTGTGGGCAAATCACCTTCAGCTGTTAATGTGTTCAGTAGTTGTCAGTACTCATTTCTTGTTCGCTGGCTGAGGTTTCATTACTTAGTGCCAGCTGGTGTGGCAGTGCCAAGGAAAACAGGAAATCTCATCACCCAAGAAAACGTTTTACACTTTCCACAGTGTCAAAGTGGAAATAATGAATTTATAATGCAGAATTTGTTTTGTTAAACGATATTTGTTTCCAACTACTTGTCTTCATACTGACAGGGTTATGATGCTGAGTCTGGAGTTTCACCAATCTTGTCGATATGACTTTGTGGAGGTGCGAGATGGCGACAGCATCAACGCACGTGTCATCGCTCGTTTCTGTGGGAACAACAGACCTGCCCCAATTCAGAGCTCTGGCAACAGTTTGCACATACTCTTCGAGTCTGACGGTTTCAAGAACTTTGACGGATTCTTCGCCACTTTTCAGGAGAGTTCAGGTGAGTCCGTCTTATTGGTTAGTACTGTTGCTGTGCAGCATAAGGAATCAGAATAAGAGCTTTTCTGCATGGAGTTTGGAGTACAGAGGTTAACTGAACACTCTAAATTGCCTGTATGTGTGAATGTGGTTGTTTGTCTCTGTGTGTTGGCCCTGCGATGGACTAGGGACCTGTCCAGGGTCTACCACGGCTTGAAGACAGACAGGGACGCCCCTGTTCTGGTAGCACTCGGTAGATCATTCCACCAGCATAGAACGACAAATGAAAAGAGTCTGAATTGTCTTGTGGGAGGTGTTGGCACCGCCAGACGACAGTCCTTTGATGGAGTAGTTGAGGGGGAACATAAGCCTTTAGTCCCAGTCGGATAAACTGGGATTGGTTCCAGTGACCTGCAGCCCTCATGTGGACGAGAAAATGGTAGATAATGGATGGCATAATAATAATGATGGTAATACTTCTTATTAATGAGGACTCTTCTCTCAAACATAATATTATCAATAAAACAACCTCTTATTTGCTGATATCCTCTTTATATGTTGACAGCCATCACTCGACAAAATAGTGTCTGTCGCCTTCACAATAGGAGAACATGTCACTAACCAAGCTGCTGACCTGTGTACAATAAAACTTCCATGTCCCCACAGTGCTCTCCACTCCACTCGCTAAAAGCAGTGTGTGATCTGTGTGTTTTCAGGGGCAGTTTTTGACGGCAGGGGATCAAATGTATCGGCTATGATGGTTTCACTGTTGCCTGCTATTGCGAGCTTGGCCAGACTCATACTACACTGGATTGTTTTCTCTTTTTGTTCAAGACACAGCTTTATTTATTTATTTGATCGATTCAAATGTGTACACTTAGAACCTGAATATCTCCATTTGAGGTACTGTACCAGATTATATCTTACAGCAAATGCGCAACTGCAATCATCTGTTGATGGCTATCCAGAGGTGCAGAGGATTCCAACAAATAGCGTTTTTTTCAGAAACTAATTATGGACTCAAGCCTTAAATCTAAAGTCTAGCATTCATTCCAAAACAGAAATAACGTGGTCACAAAGTCAACAAAGTGGCTCTTTGGAGTCAAGTCTTCTCATACTCTTTAATTTACACTGGTCAGAGTCCAGCATGTAATATCTGAGCTTTCATGTGGCATTAACTGACATTATGGCTGCTAATGGCCCACAGGGTAATTGAGGTCGGACTAAAATGTCTCCACTTTCCATAATGACCTCAATCTCAAAACTCAAAGGCAGACACACGTGCACACATTCTGTTCAGGAAAGCTACTCGTGGCAAAGCCAGATCCAATAAAAGTAAACAAGTACCGCAGCGCTGGCCACACACCTGAGAAGCGGACATTTAAATAGCACCAGCGTTGACTATGTCACTCTATTGCTACAATATTCCTACCTTTTTGTACTCCAACGTCTTACAACTGCACAAACTGTGTGTTTACAGCTTGCAGCTCCTCTCCCTGCCTGCATGATGGGACTTGCATCCTGGACAGTTCCTTCACTTACCACTGTGCTTGTCTGGCTGGTTACACAGGCAAGCGGTGTGAACACGGTGAGTATGTGCGAGCGAAAGTCAGGAACGCGCGTTTTATCTGAAATCAGACGCGCCCAGTTGCCGCAAGTGTACTGAGAATTATCTTGACTCTTTCGAATCTGTGTTACTGTTGTTGCTACAACAAAAGCTGCTGGTGATTCACGCTCACAAAAGGAGAGGCCTGTGGTTTTGGCAAGACTCAGGCAAGCTGTCTCTGTGGTCACTCTCATCTATGGTTTGGGACAATCAGCGTCCCCGAGAAAATTTCCTGTAAATCCAGATTCAACACCAACACATATTTTGTGAATCTGAGCGGGTGATGAGTTAAAAAGCCTTTAATTATGAATCATTGTCGAGTCACATGAACAGTAAAAACATGCCAACGTGTTTCAGACTTCATCAGGGCAAAAATATGTGGAAACAAAATGAAACGAAGCTGCGACCGATGTCTAAACTCTACAGATGGAATGGTACGGGACAAAGAATTATGACAGTGGAAAGTAACTGAAGGGGAAAAATTATGGGATGTTGCTCGCTCAGGGTGTGCCTGAAGTCATTTTGGTCTGCAAAATAATTTATTTATGGGCGTCTGGACACTGACCTGTTTTTTTTTGTACCTTACACACTTCCCTGCAGATCCTGCAAAAACACTTCCCCACTGTATTGTTTCCAGGGCTTAATTTGAGTCCACGAAACTAATGTAGAAACAATTCTGTTTATGCAATATATGTGCCAGCTTTTTCATTGGACGAATCACCATTAAAAGAGGGCAGGTGTTTTCACTCACATTCTTCTGTATCTGTGCTGGTCATTTTTTTATGGAAAAGAGCTGGAATAAGTTTTTTTCTGAGGGACTGAAGTCTACATTTCTGCCCCGGAGTCAGATGAAGAATGTCGAATATTTTCCTGTCATCAGCTGTATTTTACTGCTGCGGTAATCAACCTGTCATCTGCTGTAGTCCTGAGCTAAAACTCACTCTGTATGAGGGAATTTGACACAAACACACGATATGAGATAAATGATCGCTCCTCTGCCCGGCACAGGTAGAGCTCGTTTTTTAGTGCCGCGTCGTGTTCGGCAAAGCTTCCAGGGCATTTGTGAAGGGAACGATGATCCAATTACAGTCTATGTGGTGACTCAAGCTGTGTTTGCATTCCACCCTAACAACTCCAGACTCATCTTATTATGTCTGTGAACACAATCAGACGTGGAAGATGGATCATTATTGTAAAATCCAAGGATGCCCCGAAGCAGTCGAGCGCACCGGAGCGAAACAATCAGAAAGAAAAGAACATGGAGGTCAGCTACAGTTTAATTTTTCTACTCTTGATCGGCCAGCAAGTGTTCTCCATTCCTGCCAGGGATTGAGGGTTGGAAATTCGGTATGGCACAAACAGCAGATTACAGGGAGGTTTCCCTGCTTTGGCGCCGTGAGAGCCCAACATTTTGTGGATTTGTCCCAATTTTAGGTCAACTAAAGAGGGAACAATTCTCACTGAGCGTCGTCGTGATATGATAACTGAAGTGTTAACATGTGTTTGTGTTTTCTCCTGAGCTTCACTGTGGGTGGCGGAGTTCTCAGCCACAACAACATTTGCACATGTCATACCTCATTCACACAGGAACACTGTACATTTCAAAACACCAAAGGAATCGCACAATAATTCCCCCATTTATGACTTAGTTGTGTTTGCTGTATAGGCTACTGTGTAACGCAGTTACACACTGGTATCCCGCAACCACTTTACCAGTCTTCTACTCCATCACTTCATAAAATCAGCGTTTACTACACTGGAAAATTTCACAGGTTTTATTGCATCTATTTCTTTCTCATTTAACAAGCTTTGTTTCAAAGTCTTGCTGTGAACTGTTTACACTCTACTACAATGTGTAAGGCTTTATGTTGCATCCAAGGCAGCAGGCTATTATTTTCAAGTGTTTAAGTTAAGAGTATGAGTCTGAGAGTTTTTGTTTGTGGACGATATCGGTCTGACCTGCATCCCCGCAAAGTTATGAACTCACTGAAACTCAAAAAGGGAAGCTGGACAACATGTCTGTAAAATCAACTGTGCCATGCCTGTTTTTCCACTCAGTGGTGGGATGCCGCAGGCCTCCGGTGCCCACCCATGGATCCACAAAGGGTGTGTTTCAGCACTCAGGCGCACGCATCACTTTCCACTGCGATCCTGGGTTTGAGCTGCGAGGGTATCGTTCCGCCATCTGCCTGAGTGACGGCACCTGGAGTGCCCCTGCCCCAAAGTGTGGTAAGACAACAATGACGAAAGGTTATACGTGATCAAACTTTGGATGTGGGATCATCACATTTGTGTCACTTTCATTCTGCCTCGCGGAGAATGTGCAGATTGTGGAAAACATTCTGAGATTCTTTCCTGTCTGCAGTGCCAGTGGAAAGAGTCTGCACTCTACCTCCCAAGCCAACACATGGGGACCACTTCCTGGTTTACGGGCCAAATGACGTCCTGATTGCACTGCAGTACCTGTGCTACCAGCCCTATGAACTCAGTGGGACTGCTCAAAGAACCTGCCTCCCGAACAACACCTGGAGTGGGACTCCTCCTGTTTGCACTACAGGTCAGACACTGGAATCATTGTAAGACCAGATTAAATCTAATGAGTCACAGTCCCTGCAAACAGTTTATTCTGCTTTTGTTTCCAGTTTTCCAGTTTTTTTTTATGATTGCAGACATTGAGTCAGTGCCTTTACAGACAACCAGCATGAGTTCTGCTATTCCATGTTATAATAGTGATGTAATATTTTACAATACCAACTATTATCCAAAGCGACTTACAAAAGTGCATTTAAACATTTGGGTACAAATAAGAGCTAGAAGTAAGTAAGAGCTTCAAGTAGAACAAACTATGAAGTGCTAGTCATAAGTGCAAAGTTTTTTTTTTTGGTTATTACACAGAAACTACCACATGTGTGCTCAGGTCCCTGCAATAAACACAATGTAAACAGTGTTTCCTTGAAACGGAATGTTGTGTTGTCAAAATTACCACCCAATAAAAAAGTGTATTACACTGATGGTAGCCTATAGTCTCAGTATAAAGCTTTTATCTGGAAATTACTTTGGAAATAAGATATTACCTACTTATTACTATGTTATTACTGAAGTTTAATGTTAAGTATTACTTGCCAATTCAGTAATGATAATTTTATGTTCTTTTCCCACAGTAAATAACACTCTCACTGAAACAGAAAAGGACAAAGACCACGGCAAAGAAACAGACAGTGACAAAGACACAAACACAACTATGGAGAAGGGTGAAGAAAACACAACTGGAGAAAAGGAAAGCGTCGGAGGGAAAGACATAAATACTGGTCACGAGAATTCAACAGCAGTTGACAGAGAAGATACATATACTGGGACCATTCCAGAGGAATCTGTGGACGTGGATAGGAAAGAGGGAGAGCCAGAGGAAAGAAATACTGGGTCAGAGAAACCCAAAGACAAGGTGGATGGTGAAGACCCAGATAACAGCCTGAACACAGTTGAAATGAAAGAACCTGACGTAGCGGAGCAGCCCGATGAAAAAGGAGGCAGCCCGGACACAAACACTGGACCAGAGAAGACAGACGTCCCGGACATTGTTGTGATAAAAGACAAAGGACAAGAACAAGACGAAAGAAAAGAGAAGCAGGTGAATGGGAAAAAAGATGCGGGCAAAGTGGGCCCAAACGATACAAAGCTGAGGACGGTCACGACTGTCGTTGAGAACACGGTGGAGGTTTTTGAGCTGGACATGACACAGAACCACACATTCATATACGATGTGACGGAATCAAAGAAAGTCAATGACACCAAAGTTTCTCCAGACCCGGGAAGGAAAAGCATTCCCACAAGGGTTAACATTACACAGTACACTCTGTACAGGGCTGGAGGTGAGGAAAATGGGCGAGCGAAGGAAAACCCGACATTGGAAGAAGATAAGACCGATGTGAATCCTGTCGAGAAAACAGGAGAAGAGTTAGATAGAGAGATTCAGGAGAAAGAAAAGGAAAAGGAAAAGGAAGTCAACCAAAGCTTCAATGGTAAGAGCCTAACCACACATTGTACTGTGTCCTTGTCCTTGACCTCACCTACTGTCCGTTCCCTCTCCTGCAGAGAAAAGCTGCCCGCCGCTCCCTCGTCTATACCACGGCTATCACCAAGTGGTGACAGGGTTGGAGCCTGAAACGGTGGAGCTCCTCTGTAACCACTCCTACGTTCTCAGCGGTGATTCTCGTCGTACCTGTCAGCCAGATGGTACCTGGAGTGGCAAACAACCGCTGTGTCTCAGAGGTGATTTCATCCGCACTGTCACCCTCACTTTAATATACGCTGCTAATGATGATGATAATAATGGCTGTTGGAAGACTGTGGCAGGTACATTTTATGCAAATATATACAGTAGCTAAACAAATGATGGTTAATTCATTAATATATAGAAACCACATTCTAACAGTGTACATTCTGAAGGGGTTATGAATAAGACGTCCTTTGAACTCTTGTGTTTTATTACAAAATAATGATCATGTGTTTCTCATACGATAAATAGCTATGGTTAAGTGTTCTTAAATGCCAAAGATCTTTGCAGTGCAGCAATCCATCAAGTCCGGAGCTGCTAATTAGTTCTTAATGGTCTTTGGTGTGTCTACTCTTTGTGAAAGGGTAAGTGGCTGTGTATTAACCTGACTTTAACCAGCAACACAAGCTGTCCTTAGATTTAGCTGAGAAAGAGCCCATCAAGACACAACTTGTATTTTGATTCAAATGCACTGTAGAGGTGCTGGTAGGTGAATTTTGTTAAAAGAACCACGTTTGCTGTTTCGCAACTTTTTCGGGGTCGTCATGCTAAGCTAAGATAACTGCTCACGTTTAAATGAGTCGTGTAGCTCAGTGTATCGGCCAGTTGTTTTTTCTAAAACCCAAATTAGAGTGTTTCCCAAACTTTTTAAAGATCACAAAGTATAATCAGCCATTTACAAGAAAAACACAGTATATATAAATGAATCACAACCTCTGCTTATGAAAGATATCTAACACAATTAACATTCAGTGGAAGGTGGGGAAAGGTCTTTTGGCCAATTATTTTGTGTAATCGTTTGTGTGTTCATACATGTGTGTCTATTTGCAGCATGCCGGGAGCCCAAAGTGTCAGACCTGGTTAGACAAAGGGTTCTACCACCTCAGATTCCATCCAGGTACCAATAACTAACATTCATATGTACTGTATCTCAGCTGCTGTATCTGTAATTAGAATCTGTTTTATTGCCAAACAAGGAATTGCATAAGGCTCATGTTCATGTTCAATGTCCCCCATTTAAATTGTTTTGGTCTCTTTTTTTTATCCCCTCAGAAAGACTCCTGTTTTCAAGCTCTACTCCTCCATGCTGCGCTCACAGCTGCAGTCAGACGCTCCCACCAAAGGCCCGCCGCTGCACCCACAGTTGCCCCAGGGCTTCCACCAGCTTTACACACACATCGAGTACGAGTGTGCGTCCCCATTTTACCACCACTCTGGGAGTCCCCGCCGCACCTGCTTGAAAACAGGGAAGTGGAGCGGGCGTCATGTGTCCTGCTCACCAGGTGAGGGCGGCAGAGGACTGTTAGATGAGCAACCACATAGCAAACACTGCCACATGCAGTACCGGTACTGTAGGTGATAAATGAAAGCAAAGGCAAACATAAAGTGTTGCAGTGAAGTGTTCTGCCACTATGAGTCACCAGAGGAGCTTCAGTGGCACTGATGTTCTCTTCAGATGAGACAATAGAATGCAGTATAATACACATAGATGTGATTAAATCATTCAGTGACCCCCCCAGGCCCTGTAGATAAGAGCATTTTCATCCTGCTTCCATTTTCCTCCTCTGAATATTTAACCATCTGTATGTTCTTCCAATGATTTACACCCACATGTCTACACTGATGTGTGGGTCCAAAAATGAATGCCCACTATGGACGCGGCACTTTCTAAAAATATAGCCGACTTCCTCTTATTGCTGACACTGAGCAAATACCCTGTCAGCGTCTTCACCACACTCACAGGGGTTCTTGCCAGCCACAGAGCTGCAGGCCTCTCATTACTACTCCGTCAAAGCTCCCTGAGCTACTAAGTAGAAACGCCATTAGCTGACATGTGCCAGACAGGGAAAGGTTAGGCATAGACAGATTTGATAAAAGAAGGCTTCCTTCGGGCTGTAATCAAATGAGCATTTACAACAGATGTGTCTCCTCTTTGTTAATCATCAGCAACAGCAACATCGTTAGTCAAAGCAGGAGGCCTACGGAGTACCACGTGTTTCAGCACTGATGACACGCGTTTACTCTTTCACCTACAAGACGACCAAATCAGTCAGGTTTCCACTAAAGCAACTTTAACTGTCAGAGATAATGCACATTCATGTGTTTCCATCCACTGCTTAATTCACCAAGATAAGCAGTAAACGGCACTAAATGATGTTAAGACGTATATAGAGATAAATATAGTGCGCCAGTAGTTGTTGATACATGGTCACATGATTGCTGCTTCCCTCTATTATTGTTTCTTGCAGTAATTTATTTATTTAGTGTATTTTTTATTTTATTTATTAAAATCCTTGTTCCAACCGGTTCGAGCCCCGGTTGGAACAAGGGCCTTTCTGCATGGAGTTTGCATGTTCTCCCCGTGTGTGCGTGGGTTCTCTCCGGGTTCTCCGGCTTCCTCCCACAGTCCAAAAACATGCCATGTGGGGATTAGGTAAATTGGACACTCTAAATTGACCGTAGGAGTGAGTGTGAGAGTGAATGGTTGTTTGTCTCTATCTGTGTGTGGCCCTGCGATGGACTGGCGAACTGTCCAGGGTGTACCCCGCCTATCGCCCGATGAGATTGGCACAGCAACCCCCGCGACCCTCTGGTGGAGGATACAGACTAATATTATCACAATATTTTTTGATGTAGTACCAGGCTGATGGAAGCCCACCTCTTGTCATGGCTGAGGTTCACACAACAGACATTCATCACGACAAACATTCAGTATCTTCCCTGCTGGGGAACCAACCAAGGCAGGAATTGAAATGGAGTCGAGTATAGTTTGGTCTTGTTCAGTAATTTCAGAGCATAAGAAAGACCTCCATAGTGTTTGCAAAAACACATCCAGATTTTAATTTAGTAATAATTATTTGTCCATGTCATTGTCTCCCTCTGCTTCCTTTACCAGGAATGACCCTTTATATAAGGGCTATCCCTCTCTGTGCAGAGTGGAGGGACTCTGAGACTGGTCATTATGTAGTAATCACAAAATAAACTCTCAATCATGACCAGCCCTCTTCAACCACTATCTGAAATGGGGTTTGATTTTTAGGCAGCTGCAGTCCAAATGAATGAGCAGTGAATTAGTGTCAAGAGTCATCTCATTTTAGTTCATTACAGCAATTCGGGACAAAGTTGAAACAGCAGGCTCGTAATCTGACACCTCACCCTCTTTGTCAGCGGAAGATTGAATTATTGATTCAATCTCTCACTTTACATACAAATCTATGCCCGTTCTCAAGCAGCAATGTCATGCTATGGCTACCTCGACACACACCGCACACCTTATGTCGTGTCATGATAGTGTTTTACAGACAAACAGCTAAAATAGCATTATTTTCACTGCAGCACTCACATGTACAACAAACATCTCTGCCACACATGTCCAGAGACTTCTGCTGAAGTCCAGCGCACTTTTCTCACGTCTCTGTTTTGACTTAATTAGTAACAAGCAGCAGCTGTGCTAATCAGCTCACATGAAACTGATTAAGTGGGACATCTCCACATGACCACGCCCACCTCCACAGTCTGTTTGTAGACTTCTGGCCCCTGATTGGATGAAGTTCTGTGAGACACTTAAACATGTCGTTCTCCTTGATTTATGTCCAGTCCAAACATGTATTTTTGAAATTGTTGTTGCTTTTTTTTTGTTTACATGAGGCGAGTTATGTAATGGCACCAGACGTAGCCGTTACATATTTTTGTCGTATTCCTACCTCTAGTAGCTTCAAATCCATGGTTATATTGGCATGCATTTCACAATACTTAACAGTGGGTTTTTGCCTTTTTATGTGGACAAATGTGTTTTTGAAAATGTATGGAGTTAGAATAAATAAATAAATAAATAAATAAATAGCCATTAAAGTGTGGACCTCAGACCTTAACATTTCTCTTTGGTTTAGAATACAGCTTTTTTTGCTCATGTTGACCTGTTACATATGCCACCAGAATTTGGTACCTAGAACTAACATGTGCTAGAGGCTGGCGTTAGGGGGCGCTGGAGAGCCCTGTCACTAAACAACACTCTGTATCTGAGCTAGCGGTCAGAATATAGAGCTACACTGTATTACCTATACTCTATTTTAACTTTATTAAGTTCTTATGACATTCAGTGCACTGAAGCCTATTTTTGAGTTTGGGGCTCTTACTTTAAAATTGTATGGCATCACTCTGTATTATGTTTCTCCATCGATGCCACTGCTTTGCATTTTGGCGAACAGAATTTGAAACAACAAGCTAATCTGTGCTTTATTGAAATAAAAGCCCACATCCTGTACCACAGCAGTAAATGTTGACACTGTCTCAGTTCATTTTTCCTGTCTTTTTATTTCCCTCTGCTCTCCTCTTGATCATGGTCTGCCTCTCATCTTGTCACCTCCTCTTTGCTAGTGTGTGGGAAGCATCCAACCTTTGACCAAGAGAGGCCAGCAGAGGCTCACTGGCCTTGGCTAGCAGCCATCTACCGCCGCTCCACCAATGGCATAAAGGCCGAGGTAACCAAGGCAGACAGCCTGGCAGGGTCCATGAAGAAGGATGGCAGAGCTGGCAACCACAATCAGGCCTCTGACTGGCAGCTGGTGTGCAGTGGAGCTCTGGTCAACCAAAGGAGTGTGGTGGTCGCAGCTCACTGTGTGACAGAGCTGGGGAAGGTGTATCCTCTTGATGTGGCCAAGATCAAAGTGGTGGTGGGGAAGCATTATCGTGACGACCACAGGGAAAGCAAAGGTCTCCAACACCTGAGGGTAAGCTAGTGGAGATCTCACTATAGTTGTTAAAATACACCAATAATGTGGTGAGATTTGCAATTAGACCAAAGCCACTCAGTTTTTGCAACTGGAATTTCACAGCTGTGCTTCACTGTCTATTTTCGTCAAAATGGGAACATCATTTATAAATTTATAAAAAAGAAGACCAGAAACTAGCTGGAAATTGGAAAATGTATAACCAATAAAAAGTTCTATTAATTAGCTCGTGGCTACTTCCAACTTCTTGGGCTTCACTTTTCACTACGTCCTTTTTTTAAGGTTTATGGGCTGAATCGTTTGTTTTCAAATAACAAACATAAAAACAAACTTGCACACTCATTTTGTCTGTTTGCTCTTTCAGGCGGCCTCCATTATAGTTCATCCAAACTACGACCCAAATATTCTTGACTCGGACATGGCTGTGGTTAAATTACTGGACAAAGCAAGGGTTGGGGAGAAGGTCCTGCCTCTGTGCTTCTCAGAAAGCCACGGAGAAGAGGTGATCTCGGGACAAGGGCTTGTGACAGGCTGGTCGCCGCTGCCTGATTTGAGTTTAGGCGCCGACGAGAAGGCGAGGGTTGGGCTCGTTCACCTCGCTGACGTCGTGCCGTGTGAGCAGCAGTATGCTCACAAAGGCGTGCCAGTCAGTGTTACAGACAATATGCTCTGTGCCAGTCAGAAGCCTGACTATGCACCCTCGAACATTTGTCCCTCCGACACTGGGGGGATCCTTGTTTCGCCTGCAATCCCTGACAACCAACACACACAGGGACATGGGGAGAGCAAAAAGCTGTGGAGGCTCCTGGGACTGGTAAGCTTTGGTTATGACCAGGGCGACTGTGATCCGGCCCTCTACACAGTCTACACGCGTGTAGCCAACTTCAAGAACTGGATTGAGAGTAATATGAAATAAACAAAAAAAGAAACTCTACTGTCTGACTCACCAGACTTCCTCTATACTCAACAGGTTCTAAAATATCTTTATATCTTACCCTTCCTCTCTTTTTGTTTCGTCAGACGATTGATCTTTCCTGATCTTGTTGTTTTTTTTTTGTCTTTTGCACAAGGGCATTTTCTTTCTAAATGCAGAGGCAACACTGGACAACACAGTGCTCTAACTGAAGGGGGAGCTAATGCATTAGATGTGCTGGGCATCACCCTTTAATGAGACGACTTCTGTGTTCAGGTCTCACATCCTGAGGTTACAGACTTGAAGATGACCACAAAACCATTTCCGAGGGTTTGTATTGTACTCACTTGTATGTGTATATGTTGTAATGTACTGAAATCATTTCATCGATTCATACCCATGGTGTACATATTGTAGACTGACAAATGATGATGTTTCTAATAATAAAGAAGTAAAGACAAGGTGGGTGTTTGAGCTTGTCGGCTTCCCTCATAGTGGAAAAATAACACATGCACAAATAGCATTCCACTGACAGAGTATAGCATCTCATTATAGTGAGAAGGGAAACACCTTACATTTGCTCCATAAAGCACACAGAGGGTCTGTGTTGTGAAGCAAATGAATCCAGGTCACGGCAGTACACAGCCGTAAACGGAGCACATTATTCACAGATCAATTCTCTTCACTGTGCTCAAATTAAATCAATTACTTCCATTCTGACCCTTCTCCATTATTCAGAACAGAGTTTACATTGAGGTGCTGCAGCTTTTATTGACTTCCAAAAGAAGCAACCCAAGAATACATCATCTCTGTATTTGGGGCTCGGGTCGTTGCTTAATTTCATTCAAAATAACTGAATCTGCCGACTGTGATTCATCAAACTGCGAATCAACGAAAAAAGTAACGAAATTTGTCAAATGGTAATAGTCAAATAATTGGGTGAAATTGAAATAAAATCATAAATCATGAAACTAAAATTTAAAATCAAATAAGCAGACGTGAGACGGACGATTGGGTGATTTATGAAATGTTATTGAAGCAACACGCCTCAGGCAGAAATATATAAAGCTCAGGGGTCCCTGACTGCAAAAACCTGCTTATTTTATGGAGCAGTCAGAGGAACCCACACCAGGGACCTGAACCCTGCACTTACAATACAACCAAATCAGCAATAACATCATGAATCTGCTGGTGAAGTACATTTTTAACCTCCCTCCAGAATTCGGCCACATCTGACTTATTTTACAACGTTCCGACAGCGCACAGAAAATATTGTGTCAAAAATTATATTAATGCAACAGATGGAAAATATTCCAAACGTTCAAAATACACTGGTCATATTAGACTGCTAACACTGAAATAATGGAGGGTTCAAGGAACCGTAACACTTATTCAATGGTGGAACTCCTGTCTGTCAGCGTTCAATTCCTGCCCAAAAAGATTTCTGTACATACCACATGTCTTCACATGTTCTAATCAATTTCACAATAGTATGCATTGCCTAAAGCCTGACAGGGACTCAGTCCAGCATATATTTTCTAGTAATCTCAACCGTAACCTCAGGTTATGTGCAGGTTGGTATTTAGTTCTGATAGAGGCCTGAGAGTGTTGTTGAGATTCAGATTTCAGGGTGAGGGTTTCTAAAGTTTCTTATGCCATTAATTTTACTGTTGCAATGAACTGTTTCTAATTTTTCCACATTTGTCACTTTTGTATTTGTTTAAAACTGTGTTGCAGGTAAACAAATGTCTGTTACATTCAAACTATCGTCAGATAGTGCTAATTAGGTCTAAAAGCTCCACATTACTTGGTGACATTCCAACATTAACAGTGACTCTTCTAGACCGTAGACCAACACAAAGTGGAATTTGTCTTCCTGGTTCCTCCTGAAGCCAAATGGAAAGTGAAAATATAATTAATAGTCAGTAAACCTTATCCTGAGGAGATACTGGTCTCAATCAACAGGTCTTCTCCAGTAGAACAAGTATGTTCCCATTTGGAAGAAAGTAGCAGTAGTATTGTCCTGGTTACACGTGGAGTTTCACTGAAAACCTTACAAAGTGTCCGCAAGAGGTTTCAGAAGTTAATTCATTTGACAGCTCCAAAAATGTTGTTCACCAGTTGGTTGGAATTAATGCTTGTCCTTGCCTGCCCTTGCACTAAATACACAAACACCCAGCCAGGTCTAATCATTTTCCTCAACAGCATACATAAGTGAGGCAGAATAATAATAGCAAAGATGATTATTTTACACTAACTTGCGTCTGTTTGAAGTGAAAAATGATTCAACGGCGTTTAACTTTTTTTTTTTTTGCTGTCCAGGAGAACAGTGCCTATCAAAGACTTGCTGTCCTTCCTTCCTCCCCCCAATTTACTAAAGCTGAACAACAGCTCAGTATAGTCCCATGTTTCCCAGAGAAGAGTCCCGTCCACTAGAGCTGGGAGACTGTCTTGTTCACAGGCCCTGGTTAGCTCACAGGGCATCATCAATAGAAACGTGGGCAGCACTTAACTCAAAGCTGACCAGGCTGGGAAGTGTAATCACCAAGATAATGATGAGAAAATGCTTCCATGAGAACTCCAATGCTGGAGAGGTAGAGGGGCAGAATACTTAACACCAGATTTAAACAAAATGTTTAGGTTTCAGTCCAGTTTCCATTTAGCCTGCCAGGCCGCTGTGCTTTGTTCTTTCAGAGTGAGGAGAAAAAAACAGTTTGAACTTAAATAACTTGGCATCAAGAATCGTCACAAAGCTCCACTGTAAGAATTTCGGTCTGACGTTGTTCTTGCTCTAACTGATGATCTGAGTCTTTTAAAAACGGGGTCACAAATTGAAACGACGTTCAGCAGCAGATTGTGCCACAATGGTTGATTCTGCATAACTTGGCTGTAAAGTTATTTGAGTTACTGTAACTTTTCTATCACCCACAACCTGTGCAGCTATTCTCCTCTGACCTTCGGAGTCAACGTTTAAAGTCATTTAAATCACCTTTCTTCCCCATTCTGATGCTTAGTTTGGATTTCAGCAGTTTGTCTTGACCATGTCTATAGAGTCATGTATACCTAAATAATAACCTGAGCTCCTACGATGGAGATTGGAGGTTATCTAAATGTAGCAGCATGGATGTGCCCCATCTCATGCAGTATGACGGCCCTAATTGAACACCAATGGTAGCTACGCATTGTAGGTGGAAGGGACTAAGGCCCTGTTCACACGGGGACGCTTGCGAGTAAAAACGACAATATATTTTATCGGAAGTGCCTTTCGTTTAGACGGTGATGGCGTTTTTGGGGCTTAAAAACGCAAAAATCGGGGAAAACTTGAATACGCTCCGCCTTAGCGTCTCCGTCTACACTGCCAAGATGCAAAACTGCTCAGATCTGCTCACGTCGCGTACGCCTTTACGTCACATACATGCGCCAGTACAGGGAAATTATCGTATTTAAATAAACGTCCAGGAGTCTTTACACGACTTCTTCAACTTCGTCATGTTTTGCTTTTCGCGGAGAGAAAGGAAGATTGTGTGATAGTGTGTCACAGCGCCACCTATCCGCCTGGCATGCATTCCACACACTTTTTCGTCACCGTATGCACGCAGATTTCCTCCCGAAAACGCTCGTCTAAACGCGGAATAAAAAGTGAAGACGCGACGCCACTTTTGCGTTTTCTGTTCAGGCCGTCATCATGTAAACGTAGCCTATAAATGCGCAGACTTTCCCGTATCCCACTCTTTGCGCTCCTGTCCAACGCGTCACTTCCGGTCGGAGTGTTTGGCTCTCGGTGAGTAGGACCGTGCGCTGCTTCACGTCTCTGAAGCTCATGCACCTGTGTGCTAGTTATAGCCTTTTCTTGTTGTAGTGCAGAGCGGCTGGGCTTGTGCGCCACGCTCAAAGTGCGCAGTCTCTTCAGCTTGCGGCCGTAAGTGTCCTCTCTCTGCGTCATACTGCTTGGTGCCTCAAGGCTAACGCCAGTGTGGTTGCAGGTGAATGCCGGTAGCAGCGCGAGTCTCCCGCTCTCTCCCCCTATGTGTTGTGCGGGCATCATACTCGGCAACCAGGTTTGTTATTGTTTTGATTGTTATCGTTTTAGCTCCATAATAAGAGTGCTTATTGTGTGTCTTTTTAAATAAATGTTGGCCACCTGGCTGATTTAAAACCGTGCCCTGGATGACGTCACGATCAGCTGTCCCCTGTCTTTACGTCATTATGTTCCGCTTAACGGCTTCTCCTGCTGCCGCTGATTTCTGAGATTTATTTTGATTTAATTAACTGCTGCATTATATACATTTTTAGGTCTTATTAGTTAAGTGCTTTATGTGGTGTTATATGTTTTATAATTTTCTTCAATTATTCAGGGGAATTATATGTAATTTCACTTTTGGAGTATAAGATGCCCAGTCATAATTCTTTGGTTCGTCTTGTGTTTGATTTGTGGTTATTGATTTCTTTATATCCTTGAGTTATTTCGGGCATATTCTTTTCACTTATTCTAGGCTAAATATATATTTTGTTTAGTTTGAATATAATGTGTCCAGTCTTATTATAATCCTGAGTTTGTTTTGTGTGATTCATTTCTGTATCTCGTTTTAGTGCCGAGGCCGGTGGTGGTGCAGGTGACCGGGGTGGAGGTGTCCGATTTTCCTGCGTGCTGTGTTCCCTGGGATTTGGGTATTCAGTGTGTGTGTGTGTGTGTGTGTGTGTGTGTGCTGTGTAACCTGGTGATTTGAGTATTTTTAATTTAGACTAGCTTCACTTCACCATAAGCCTCAGCCTGAACTGATTTATTTTTGGTTTAAATTAACACATTGTGCTTTTAAAAGATCTGTTAAATAAAGTGTATATTATTTTAACATTTTGAACCACATCTCCTGCATCATGAGTAGAATTTACTTGTGTGTCCTTGATTGGGGTAAAATAAATCTTTGGTTAAAGTCCCAAAGTGGTGTTGTCATTACCAGTAAGCTACGAGCGGGACCTCGTATGTCCTATTCACTCATTAACTTTAACAATATTCCATCACTTAGTTAGGTTTCCTCCTTACACTCACCACATAAATCTCCTGAAGCAGTAAATTACAGAGGTGATTGCAGCTGGTTAAAAAACTGAAGATTAGCAAGCAGAAGTACGGCTTCATGCCAAGAAAGATTACCACAGATCTAAGTGCTGATGGAAAAGTACAGGAGTTGAACTGTGTCTTTGTCGATCAAGAGAAAGCTTATGACCGGAAGCATTGTTTCAGGAAGTTGGGAGTTGCAGAGAAGTGTGAGGGTGGTGCATGTATGATGACAGTGGTAAGTACCTGGGGGCAACCATCCGAAGCAATGGACAAGTGCACAAGAGATGTGAAGAAGAGCGTGCAGGCAGGGTGGAGTGGGTGGAGACGAGTGTCAGGGCTGACGTGTGACAGAAGGATGGCAGCAAAAGTGAAAGGGAAGATGGAAGCAAGACCTGCTATGATGTATGGTTGTAGACTGTGGCTCAGGAGGTGGCAGAGCTGAAGATGCTGAGATTTTCATTGGGAGTGACCACGATGGACAGTATTATGAACGCTGAAATTTGAGGGATGAAATGTCTTGTTGACCCCAGATATTTAAACCCACTTGAACATGTATCTCCAATTTTGCCTTGAGCAACTCATGCTACCTTTATAGATCCATTCCTATGTCTTAATACACATGGTATACACCAAAACAGAGCAGGGTGTTATGCAGTCAATATCTAGGTGGTTGTATATTACACAACCACTTGAAATGAAAGATGGCCATTTATTCACTGCTGCACAACCTCGACTACTATACAATACACTCTTGTTTAAGAACACAATTTTGGTGCATTAATGCAACGTCTCAGCTGTGGTGTCATCCGCATGCAGGCATGCGACTCAATTGCACAGCCAAAGGTGGCTCTACAATATGATTTATAGAGGTGATTATTTGACTCTGACAGCAGCGGCAGAAAGCCTGCGTGAAATCAGGAGGCAGTTACAGAGCAGGGGAAAGCGTATTGTGTGAGATAAGAATCCAGATCATTCACATCTTATGTGGCATGAATTGGAAAGAAAAACACATATATGAAAATGAATGTATAGACAAAAATAAAATTTAATTCAAAATGTTGATCAATAATAACATGGAGAGAGTGTGCGGTGCATATATCTATCGTTCATCTTTCATACCCATTCACAGCTCCTGGAACAGCCGTCAGGAGCAACGTGGGGTGTGGGGAGTGTCTTGCCCAAGGACATGTTGGCAGCTGAGCTGGGAATTGAACCCACAAACAGTTGAAAGATGACTCACTCTACCGCTGAGCTACCGTAGGTGTTGGGTCGCAAGTTAGAGACCCCTGTTGTATGCTCAGGAAAGCTTAATCTTCACTTCATTTAAGTGCCATTATGGATATTTTCACACAATAATGACTTCATTTTAGCTCTTCAAACTGTCAATGACCCACATTTTCTTTCTGAAATGTTTGCCTTAAATTATTTCAGGACTTTGAAGGATTGCAGGAAATGCATCCCTCCATCTTCTACCACTTTATTCTCCACATGAGGGTCGTGGGGAGAGCTGTGCCAATCTCAGCAGACATAGGGGGATAGGCGGGCTTCACCCTGGACAGGTCACCAGTCCATCACAGGGCCACATACGTAGACAAACAACCACCCACTCTCACAATCACACCTATGGTTGCTTTAGAGTGTCCCATTTACCTCATCCCTTCAGCAAATGCATAACATACCCATAAGATGTCATGGGTTAGGGTTAGAATGGGGATTTTGTTACATTAACTGCACCAAATCCAGAAAGGTCACAAACTAGTCTTCATATAATTGTTTAACACAACCAACCTCTGTAAAAACACAGTCACCACACTGCATCTCTCATGCAGTGAAGCTGCTTGTCTCTCCCATCATCTGACTACCCATTTTCAAAGCCTGGCAAAAGATCGTCCTATATTTTTTGTTTCTACACGTCTGTACCTGCAGCTTGGCTTTTTGTGTCGACACGCACTTGCACATTGGAAGCTCCAAGACCACGTCTGGCACAGAAAGTGCAGCCAACCCTTTTTTTTCCCCCATTCCCGTATGTTATCCTTTCCAAGGTATTCAGTTTCCCACCCACACACATAAAAAGAGATTTATTTATTAGTCACGCAAGTTTGCTCACACACCGCTTTTCAAATTCTTTGGTGTTGAGATTGTCCACCAAGTCAGCACTCCAGTTTGCCTTCATCAGCAAATCTGCTGCAGTTTTGGGTCCCTCACTTTTGGTAGATAGGACAGGTGATCTTCCTGGAAGCCAAGACAAAGCACCATGACATCAGTGTCCTCAGTTGCCTTGGTTTTTCCTGCTTTTGCTGCATGCAGTGCAGACGAGCGTGAGCTTCTTCATGCATCGAGTGGACCTCTGCCTCTTCTTCACACTCCTCTCCTGTCAACATGTAGGTTTCCTCACAGGTCACCTTTTCATGCATAGTGGGGGTTTCCTCACTTCTTTTTCTTCACTGCTGGACTTGATGTCCCCCTGTACCTTTCTTGCAAAGGAGAGCAGTGTCTCCACCACTGTTCAGATTTCAGGTGGCAGACATGAAACCGCATCAATCCTTTTTACTCTCGACTCAGATCCCCTTCAATGTTCACAATAAAAAGAATGTTAAAAAACCCTAGTGAAAAAATGCTAAATGCACGGCTGCTCATATACGTTATGCTTTCAGAGATGTCTTTCAAAGAAAGCGTAGCATTAACAGCTACAGTAGGGTGAACTGAGAGTAGGGCATCCATCCTCCAACTCTGGAAGGGCTCATTCTGCCTCCCTGCCTCCCTCTGTGTTGTTGTAATATACCAACCATGTTTATATTGAAACAATTCACACAGTTTCAATAGAGCTGATGTGTTGCTGTGTTTTTCTTCCTTGTGGTGCAATGACGCACAATCAGAACAATTACAAACAAAGCAATTCTTTGCATGATGACAGCTAGAGTTACAAACAAATGTTACATTCAATGTCATTAAAAAAAACACCATGTGACTCCTTTTCACTCAACTTGCCAAACCTCACTTCCTTCAAACCTGGTATTAACACCAGGCCTGAGCGATTCGAATATATGGCAGCTGTGTCATTAGGTCATGAAGTGAATCAACCCTAAAGGACTGTTTGTTTGTTTTTTTTCTTTTACCACTGTAACATCTGCTGTAGCATCATCAGTGAGACAAAACTCACTGTACTTTGAGCTAATATACATTGGACTCGACACATGCTTTCTGCTTCGTATTTTATCTGAACCTCAGTAGAAAACAAGCCATAGTTTTTAGAACTTCATAGATCATTGGTCATCGATCACTCAGTTCAACTGGGCTCAGCCAGTCTTTTGGGTGAATTCCTTTTAACGAAGCTATAGAAGAAAATAGTGAACAAAGACAACCAAACAGCTGGAGGGACAAAGGGATTCAGCTTCTATAGAGTGTAAGGAGCATGTGCACAGTCTGCCATTGACCTCATGGTGAATAACGACTAAATCCTGTCTGTGCTGGTGAGAATTATGTGGTTAGCCTTTCCATTGACTCTGTGGCTCCACCTGATGTGATCTGTAGTTTCTTGAAATGAATTGAGATAAGAGAAGAGGTCTACCAGGCATTCAAGCACACATGGTCAAAATCATCTTTGAAATTCCATGATGAGATAACCAAGTAATGTCTGACACCTCTACCACTGTCAGCACACATCTGCATTTAGACAAGAAACTGCTCTGCCACGGGATCTTTGTGGCTCAAACATTTGCACAGACCTGTAGTAACCAGAAACTGTAGGATGATCTAGAACCAGACTTATAGTCATGGGTCAAGCAGTTTCTCCTATGAGAGGTAAAGTGTGGTGTGTTCTTACAGACTAAGCGTTTGGATGTCAAATTTATTTACAATTGTTATAATGTGTTAATGTATGATTTATAATATTGAAGCAGTTATAATCCTTAGTGATTTGTGGGTTATGGTTAGGTTATTTTGGTTGTGTTACAAAACAACGATATGAAGACCAGTTTGAGGCGTTTTCTGGATTTGGTGCAGTTAATGTTGTAACATTCTAATATATGCCCCTTATTAACATCGTCACAGTGACATCTTATGGGTGTACAATACATTTCCTGAATCCTTAAGAGTCCTGAAAATAGAAAATATATGTGTATCATCATTGACAGTTTGAAGAGCTAAAGTGAAGCCAACATTGGGTGAAAATATCCATAATGGCACTTAAATGAAGGGAAGATTAAGTTTCCCTGAACGGATGTTAATTCCAGGTCTGAATGAGACCCATTTCTCTGAGCAAATTTGGGGATTTTATCACACTCCATGATCACATTTGCTGTCTAATGTGCTCCAAAGGCGTACAGCAGGGGTCTCAAACAACTATAAAGTTCTAATGAAAACTGGCTCATGACCAACAGCGAATAATATATAGTTATAAGATATAGTTTGAATTTTCAAATCACTGAATTGTTCTTTTTTCACTTGACCAGCCCCCTCCTATCCAGACCAGGCCTTCACTGGACCCCAGGTCATTTGAGGTGAGTTCACTGCAGAACCAATTCAGTTTTCTCCAAATTCTGCGACTGTTTACAATTTTGCAGCATGTATTTAAAAAAAAAAAAAGGGTCTCCCATATCAAAGTCACATGCTTTGGTGAGAAAGCCACACATTATGGCCCTCTGTGTGATTTCATTTTGTCAACAAAGGTTTGGAAATGCTCTAGAAAATGTTGTTTAATCATATATAAAAGAAGAATGAGGAGCTATACATTTGAAGAGCATAAGCGTGTTGTCACAGAGAATAGTGATACATGGTCAAATGGGAATAGAAGTACATTCTATATCTAAAAGCTAGTGGTGGAGAAGTGCAAAAGAAACGGCAAATAAAGGACAGATAAGTTTAGAAATCATGTGACTGAAATGCCAGCCCAGCTTCTGCATTTCACAACACTGAATAATTGGCAGATGAAAGGAAGGCGTGTGTGGACTGATGAAGGAATGAGACCAGATTAGTGTTGTGTCACAGACAAGATCGATCTGTTATTTCCCAATGGTGCATTGTAATAGAAAGGTTTCCCACAGACAACACTGTTTCCTTCTTTGTTAACTGAAGCTTTTAAGCACGTTTGTAGCCCACTGTGTTTGTAATTGTAGAAATCAGCATTGAACTGATTGCAGTCAGTGTTTATATAATGGGTCCCCAATTAGTTTTCTGCAAGGGACAAATCACGTCAAGCAGGTCAAGCTAATGGCTAAACTGTGCGGGGACATATGCTCATACAAATGTGCAAACACTGAAAAATAAACTTAATTAATAGTTAATAAACCCTGTTAACTAAATGCAATGGTTCTGCCATTGTGTTCTCTTCTGCTGGAGATGTTAAGGAGGATTCTTTAGTTTCTCTAACCATTTTGATGAAATGCTTATGCCTTTACAGATACAGTACCTGCAACTCATCTTACAGGCTTTCTCAGTCGCTTTGGTGCTTTTCTCAGATCAGAATGAACATTGTCATCACTCTTAGTTCAACCTCCACATGATTTAGTCATGTGTGCACATCACAGTAGCAATTTCTCCTTCCTCTGAACACATTTCCAATGCTTTTGGACATGTATCAGTTGCTTTCATACAATTCTCTGCTGTTTTATAACATTGTCATTTGCTTAGGCCGTGTCAGTCAAAATGAACTATACTTATGGATGCTGAATAGTCGTTCCCAATACAACTAATAGTCTTCATTTCATTGCTTGAGTCATTGCATACAAAATTGTTGAACTAGTTATCAAATTCTGTCATGCAGAGGGTGGATTCGCCACTCCAGGAGATACTTTCCTCGCTGCATTGCAAGGGATGACACGAAGATATGTAGATGAAAATATGTGACCAGACAGACAGGAACGTCTGGATGTGCCAGAATGAGTTACCGATGTTCAGTTACAATATGTACAGTATGTTTTATTGTTTACATTTGTGCACAGCTCTACCAAAAGAGTGTTTCTTTTCTAAATAAGTGACTGTAGTGTATTCTTCTTTTGCACAATGCTGGAGAATTGCAAAGAGCATATACAGTAAAAATGGGAAATGTACGTATTCAGTGTCTTGTACTCACTTACTCTCCTAACTACGGCAGTGTGTAACTTTACTGTAGTTTTCAAATGGCTGTACAAGTAGTGTATAGTGCTGTCTTGAGCATTTTCAGGTAGTGTCACCGAGTTCTGACCTTTGTTTTTGCATTGGAAAACACTGAGAGAATAAACTGTATTAACTGCTGTGCAAATGTTAATAGTGATGGGAGAAAAGCACCAAAGCGACTGAGAACAACTGTAATTCAGGTTACACAGGAACAATGCGCTAGTAAGAAATGCAAAGAAACAGCCACAAAAAGTGAATTCTCATTAAAAAAAAAGTTGATATATGGATATTGTATAGGTTGCATTTCCAATCAAGGAGAGTTGACATTCCCATGCACAAGAGACAAAGAGCTGGGAAAGGGGCAGAGGAGGAGGATGGGTGAGTGAAACGCAGAGGAATGAGGTGTCGTTGAGCAGTGTGAACCAATCCTGTACGTTAAGACAACAGTGCCAACAACTTCCTTGTTGTGTAACCACTGTGAAACTTACACGTAATTCAGTTTTGTGTCTTTGACTAGACGCTTCATGGCCATTGTTGGCCCTTGCTTTTAGTGTAGGTCTCTCAACCACTGCTGCTTTCTCTCTTTAGCTTCTGTCACATTCAAAAATGAGTGTGTAAATAATTCATTATATTGCATTTTTCAATCATTTTGGTAAGTAACTTTGAGGTGCTCATAAAAAAGTGAAGCAAGGTAGAATTAAAAATACTGAATGATCTCCCAAGATGTAAGAAGTATGGTTTATGCCTGAGGGAGTTGAAGGCTGTTGAAACTGTAGATCACACCTATTTCTCTCTCTATTGAGTTTCACAGACACATCCGTGCATGCATGACTGAAAAAAACTATTGTGGAAAGTCTTCTGGTTTGCTGTTTGAAGCCAACCAGGAACTAAGAATTATATTGAAAATGCAAAAATAAGTGATGAGTGAAGGCCAGTGTGACTGACAGTTGGTATAATGTAATTGTTGCAGTGGAACTTTATCAGTGTAGTGGAGTTCAACCCTTTAAAAAATAATATTTTCCATGTTGCCAATGCCAGAATAAATCTTTAAAATGCAGTCCAAGATACTGGAAGAGGAGAGATTAGGGTAGTATACATATACATTCAATGGCGGGTAAAAAATACATTGTCTAAATAATTTTGATCCAATTTTTCTTAGTTTACCTTATTGTCTAATTGCCTGTTCGCTCTTTGCGGATGTGACATGCAAACGCCAGTGGTTATAATCCTTTCCGGTCACTTTTTGACGACTATTCGAGTATTTTCCTGGTCGTTGCCACTGCTTTCCGAGATTCTGGTCTCTCTTTTTACCACTTGTGGACAAAATCTGATTATGCCCAGAGTACTACTCCCAAATTACAACACTGATCAAATAAACTAACAACGGGGGTTACAGGAGAAGAAATGTTATCCTCTCATTCAGCATGAAAAGATCTTTATAAGAATCATGTAATCCCAGAGGGTCAGAACGAGTTATAGGAGTTATAATAACCATTATAATTAGTATTTGAGTGGGAAAAACATGGAAACTTTGCAACTGACAGTGCACCAGTGCAATTAATGTAAAATTAAAATATTAATCATATACTAACTTTCACTAACTTTTACATTAAAAACAAAATAATGCTTCACACCAAATCTATTGATCATATAGTATCTAATGACAACTCAGCGAACATCCACGGAAGCAGAGCTGTTCACCTTCGACAACATCACTGCCAAACTATAAATATGTCTTATCCTCATCCATAAACCACATGTTTTTAAATAAAACTTCTTGTTTTTCTTCATTTTAAATTGTTAACAGACCATCGTCTATTGAAAGTTATTCTGGAGAAAATGGGCAAAAGCATTTACTCACAGGACATTTTCTGGCCCTTTTATGGTTAAAATAAGCAAGAGGGACATTTGGAGGCTTACGTGTTAAAGGCTTATAGGCTGCAATTTGAGGACCTCCTGCTCTGCGTGTGAATATACACAAATGGTACAGGATGTTATGCATGCGGCCTATTCTGTGGGTTTAACTGGAGTGATAAATCTGTTTGGAGGTTGAAATGATAACGTGTTGCCCCTGGCTTCCTTTATCTATATCAGTGTGGCCGTTTGGAGAGAAGTGATGCCCATCTCTGCCATAAACATCAATCATTGTGCCGAAGAGAACAGGGGCGAGAAAGAAAAAGAAAGAAAGTAAGAAATCATTTACATATTTAAAGGTGTTAAAAATATACACTTTACTCATTTTTCTACCAGTAAACCTCCTTAAATGGGACACATTGGGTATGGTTCTTGAAGGGTGTTTATATTTCTGTTATATACACCAGCTTGTTAATATTTAAAATGTAAATGTTGCCATGATGATGTGTTGTCATAAATCATGTGTGGCCCTTTGCCCTCCTTTAAATCAGCGTGGCCCTCTGGAGAAAAGTGTTGTCCAACCGCTGCCATACAAACTCAAAACCCCATTGAGCGTGAGAGGGAGAAACTGGGGATATATGGATACGGTATAGGCTGCATCTTCAACCAGGGGGAGTTGGCATTCCCATGCACATGAGACAAAGAGGGGGGAGACGGGCGGAGGAGGAGGGGTGGGTGAGTAAAACGCCGAGGAGCGAGGTGAGGCACAGCTCATTCAGTGGGATCGTTGAGCAGATCGTTGAGCTCCTCGGATTTTAACTGAAAATCCCTGCGTTTGGTGTGTGAACGCGCTCCTGCACCTGGACCACTGTGCGCTTCGTGGCTCACCGTCTCCGAAGCGGATGCGACAAGACCCCGCAGAGGGACAAGACCAAAAACTTTTTCTTATCGTGGTTTTCAACAAAGGTAAAATTGTGCTTCTTTTCGCCCCCTTTTGCACCACAGCGCGGCACAATAGTAGGACCGATGGAGACGGTGAGGCGCACGGCGCGTCTTAACCCCGTCTCTCATTATGTGTTAATCAGCAATAGTCAAAGGTTAATTGAAAGACTGATTCAACTGAGACATTTGTGCAGAAGTGACAGATGAACATTTCAAATATTAAGTGGAGCCGCTGTATGCGGAGCTGTCCTAAATCGATCGCAGATTTGTAGTATTTATTCGTGCATTTTCTTGAAATGATTCCAGTTTCAAGAAAACGGGGTTCAATTCATATAAGACATCGAGTAGGGGGAGACTGTGGGGCATTAAAAATATACGCTAAGCATTGCATTACATGGCTGAACAAAAGAGCTGCGTTCACTTACATCTTCATTTGCTGACTTCTTACAGGCACCTGTCAAAATAAAAGTCTCTCTGCTTTGCCGCAGGTAAAATATCGAAGTCATTCTCTTGTCATTTCCCTGTCACTTACATAATCACCACAGGGAACACATCATATTCGTGCATGTGGATGTAAGGCACGACCATAGGAAAAAGCACTTTGCTGCCAACGCTGGCTGTAACCTTTCTGTCACTGCTGTGTTTTTAATTGTGCGTAAAGCTGCCTGACCTAAACTATCCCACAGGGCTCCACTGGTCCTGCTCCAGCCAAGCGCGCAACATTTTCATGTCTCAGTCAGACAGAAGTGTCCGTGTCACTAGGAAGAACGATATATAAGTTGCTATGAGCTGAACACCGATAATCAGGTGATGGATTTGCACAGATTTGTCAGTGTCCATTGCGCTTCTGCTGCACTGATATTTTCATGGTAATCTACTGGCAACAAGTTGTCGCTTCATTTTGACTGATTATTTTTGACTGGCTATTAAATAACATGCAAATCTTGTTTCACTCTGAAAAAACAGAAGGGGATATTTAAAAGTGTTCTTATTAAGTCTTTTTTGTGCATCTTTAGTTTGTCAAAGGCGTCTTTTGTTTCATGGCT
Organism: Solea senegalensis; assembly: GCF_019176455.1. Classification (NCBI taxonomy): domain Eukaryota; kingdom Metazoa; phylum Chordata; class Actinopteri; order Pleuronectiformes; family Soleidae; genus Solea; species Solea senegalensis. The sequence continues at coordinate 18,206,587 of NC_058030.1, forward strand.
GGACGCTCGGTGTCACAGCAAATCACATTCTGCTACTGCCAAATAAGAATTGCTGAAGAGGAAACCTCAGCATTATTACCTTTATATTACCATCACCACCCACTTCAAGAGCCAATCACTGGTGCGGGCCCTGCCCTTCTTCATAAACCACCCCCCCCTCCCCTTGCTCTCTCGCTCACACACACTATTTTTCCAATAGCACCATCAGCGTCACCATGGAAACCAACAGTCTTGGCACCATCAGTTGATCGCCTTCGGCATCACTCTTGGTTTGTCACATATATATAACCAAAAAAAAAAAACAAACATGTTCATAGTGAGCTTGTGGGTTTTCTCTTCATCAGCCTCACCTGCATACACCTTGTTGGGATTTGAACGTGTTCGAATGGACCTGCATGGTGAACCGAAGTGGCTACCGTTGTGTATTGTGTGTGTGGAAGGCATGCGGTGCGATGAGGCCGTGGCCTTCGGCACAGAATTGTCGGGAGAATCTTCAGCGGAAAGTGTCCATGCATCTAATGCACTTTGTCCTTTTCCCACGGGCTGAATGATCTCTGTACTGTGGCATTTGCCGCTTTAGAACGTGCACTGCACACTCACACATGTTGACAGGCAGGATGGATGAGTCATTTGACAGAGTAACATTTCTTTGTTTTCTTTTTTAAATAGGGAGCTGTGTATTTATATTATCACGCTGCCGTCACATTAGCTGCCATTACAAAGCAATCGGAATTCCCGCATCTACATCAATGGGATTGTTTAGCCACGTTATGCACATCATTTGCATTTGTTTAAAGATCATCATTAGTGTGAAGGAATTCATGCAGTGGCTTTTATCTGGCTGTGCCATAATAATGTTGTTTACCTGCATTTAGGGAATAACAGACATCACATTATTAACAATCATTTCCCTGGATGGTCATATTTGCCACATGCGGTTAAGCTACATTCTAATAATTTGTCTCACGGTTTTATGTTGTTTTTTTTTTTATCACCTCGTAGATTATTTCTTTCTGTTGAACAAATTAATCTGTGAAGATGAATTCATGTTAAGCTTTCACACCAAATCTCATCATATACCAATGGTTAATTATGTGCTAGATATCCGTATTTGGCTTTGTTTCTGACGGTCACCACGACAGACTCCTTCCTTTGTAGATGTGTCAAAGGCAACGACATCCGGAGATGAATTATGTAACCGCCGAGCTAAAGCGCTGGCTCTCACGTGCCAGACAGGACCCTGCAGCCTCTCTCGCCCATCTCCAAGTGGAATCATTGAAATGAGTCAGAATGGTGTTTGTCAGGATGTGTTGTGTTAACCATCTGTGAAGACGGTTATTTTAATTGGTGCATAGTTGCTCAGGCTATTCATGGCAGAAAAAGATGTTTATATGGACGTGCGTGTGTATGTGTGTGTGTGCCTTTGTTCTGAGGTGGGCACACACACACACACACACACACACATAGGTTTGCGTAGTCACTGCATTGACTTCTAATCATTTGGACACCCTAAACAAAGTGTTATTCGTAAGCCTAACCATCACCATATTTGCAACCAGTTTCTCAGGAATGAGGTTCTGCCTCATTAGGACCAGTTTCTAGTCTCCATGAGGACTTGACCCGGTCAGTGTTTATGCCAGAAAAGGTCCTACAGAGGCCAACACATACAAGAACACACACATTTATTTAAGACGGGTTTACATAATCAGGGAAGGGGAAATAGAAGTAACAACATACTGGTAAAAAAAAACAACAAAAATCAATAGATCGATGAACCGTCAGCTCCTTCACTGATGGATGGCTTGATTATTGTGGTCTGTCGTGCTCGAGAATCATTAAAAAGAGGAATCTTTGCTGCATGGATTTGTGTGGGATACTGGTGTGATGAGCCAATTAACAGTTAGCTGGGGAAGATGGTGAAGAGAAAATTGCATTTGCATTGTCGAGAAAGATTCATTGAATCCTATGGCATGTTTACACGTAATGGAGATAATGTGGTAGGGCTTGTATTCGTAGTGAAAATGTGATTAATTTGATTTTACAAACGCAAGCAGCCTGCAGCTAGTGCTGGCCTCTTTTCCCTGATTTCTTTGTCTGTTGAACAAATGTGTCAATTTCTGCCAGATGAACTGGGAAATCTTACACGGAGCGAAGTGCGAGATAGAGCAGGGGAGTAACTTTGCCGCGTGGGAGGGACAGAAAGTGAAAAAGACGAGGAGGACAGACAGTAAAATATAGGACTCTCTCTGTTGTTCCAAATAGATAAATGGCTGCGTGATGGAGTGAGCAAGCGGGGCACAAGGTGGTGTGGCGTTCCCTTCTTTGTGTGAGCGCTGCCAGTGCACAAAGGGCTGCACAAGCAGCTTGAAGATAGCAGCATATGTTACCTGTCTGTCCCTGGCCAAGTCGTAGCTCTCCGCGCTGCTGTTTGGAAAGGCTACAGAGGAAGAGAGAGGGGGTGAGGAAGAGAGATTAAGACAAAGTGGGTAAACACAGGGTGACGAAGACGCTGGGAAAAGTGGAGGAGAGAAAAAAATAAAAGCTCTGTAGAAAAGATGGAAGACAGGAAACAGGTGAAATACAACAGATTTTATGTCCGTGTGCACGTCTGCATGTGTGTGTGTGTGTGTGTGTCCATTCATGAAACTTTGTCCATGGTCTTGCTGGCATCTAGTGGCATCTAGTGCTTGAGTAATCCTCCTGGGAACACGCTGCGCCTGCCAAAGTGCCATCCATTTCCCCTTTTTCACTCTTTACCACCCTCACGCTCGTCTATCTCTGTCTCTCCCCTTCTCACTCTATCAATACTCCTCTTCTGTTTTTTTTCTTCTCTTAGCTGCCCCTTTCATTTCCCTCCTTCCTAATTACGTTAAAGTCGCTCCCTCTCCTTTTTGTCTCCCATATGATTCTCCTCGCTTTCTCGGACCTTGAATTGCGATTCACGTTCTCGCCACCGGTTCATTCCTGGTGTGAATCTTCCCACTATGAGGGATTCGTGCGATATCTTCTCTCTCTTTGCCTATAGAATGAGTGTTTCAGTTCTCAGAGAGCTGCACAGAGTGAGGCCTTTCCCATGGGTCCCACCAAACAAAGAGCCTGGCTCCCTTCACTTCTGTATGACTGCACAGGAACAGAAACAGAGGCATTCACAAGCGAGTCGGTCAAAGCGTTTCTTCAGTTTCACTGTGAGACAGCGGCGGTCGTTAAACTGCGTGATTTGTGATCCGTTTTTACGGGAGAGATGGGATGTAACCTCCAAATTGGAACCGCATGCATGTGTTTATCCGCTAACAAACACTTTTCAGCTAATAATCCACATGGATTTAATGTTAAATATCATAAATCCCACTGTATGTGATCAGAGGATTGTCCTTTATGGTGTTTTCTTGTGACAGCGGTCATGGAATAGAAATACAGGGAGTACAATTGCACATACATGGAGAATAAACTAAAATAAAAATCAGATTCTGAAACGGTATAGTCCAAATATAGAGCATTTACAAATGGCTGTGTAACAAGTGCAAAGATCACACGAGAAATATTCTCTCAACACAGTTCAAAGGTCATGGTCAGAGTAACATGTGTCCAAAATTGCCCAAAAATGAAAGGCAACACATGGTGAGATGAGCGTGTAACCTCATCTAATATGTTTAAGAAAAAAACAACAACAAACATTTCTCAGAATGATGTATGACTCAGATTTAGAAGATCCAGAGAGTTAACATTCGGTGACTGAGTCAGTGTTTCCTGGTACTGTGATGGCCTCATCCCGTCCTCCAAAAACCCAAACCACTCACGTCCCATTGGCACCTGCTACGTCAGAATTCAGGTCAGCAAGGGGGAGTCGCGAAATTGCTCCGAGAATGATTGGTAAAAGGAAGAAAGCGGGATGGCTGGGGGTGGGGGGTTCACATTTTTGTTTTGGTTTTTTTCCCTCTTGGCAACAAAGACCATGCCAGTGAGAACAATCAGACCATTGTGTGGCAACAAAGGAACCATAATTAAAGCACATGGAGTGATTCCTTCAAAACAAATAGGAGGCTCAATTGGAAGAACTGTCTCAAGATTCAATGTGACAGATTCACACTGCTAGTAAATTGGAGTTGATGTTGAAATGATGATCAAATGATGATAAATTGTGATTAAAATGTCTTATACAAGTGAGACCTTGGAGGTAAAAATGCAACATAAACCAAAGTCCCTGATGTCATTTCCTGTTACTTTTCAGTGGCACTGAATAGTTACTTAATAGGTGCAATAAAACTGCAGCAATGGAGAGTTTTCTGATGCACATATTAAGAGATTATTGTTGTTGCCACAACACTTGTGCCACCCATCATCCACTGACACTGGTGATGAACACTAGCATGGGATTATGCCTCAATAAAGACACATTAGACTCCCAATAAATCCATGTGACAGCCCATTTGAGAGTAAACCCGCCCACTGATGTGGTAACCCACAGGGATATGTTCTGGTATTCCTTATTGTCAGCCCCTGAGGTTTTATACAAATATTCCAGATGTTTCAAAACAAAACAAAAAGCTTTTGCAATAGTTTGATTCAACTTTGAGTCGAGATGCTAACAAAGTTGTCAATATTTGACTCAAGTCGCCCTTGAAGAATCAAAGACACTTTCAATATGTGCTTTAATTAATGTTTAGTTGTATTAATGAGATTGTTTTCTGTCAAACTTCTGGTGAAGTTTTCCCAAGTGATTCCAGCTGCTCTTCTCCTCGCATCCTTCGTCTCTGCCGTGATGCTTTTTTGACAGTTTCAGAGTGATGATAATGGAAGGTTCAATGAATGGAGGAATAAAGGGGAAGATCATGGTGAAGAGGGAAAGAAAGGATTTGATGATGCTGGGAGGTTAGTGGCTGGATAGTGTTTTCACGTTTGATCCTTCATCAGCTGACTGGGAGCACACATTGAAAAAAGTTCAAGTTTAAATCAAACTATTGTCATTACCCACTTCCCTCACTCTCCCTCCCCATCGTACCCATCTTTCTCTTTCTGTGCCCCTTTTTGCTATTCCAGAAATCCTCATTTAAGAGCGCAATGGGCCCCTGAGGCAGGTCTGTGTGCTTCTTTGTGCAGCTTTGGGGGGGATCAGTCGGCCTTAATGTTCCTCTTGAGTTTGTAAATAGCCTGAGCTGTGGGAGCACAGAGCAGAGCTGCCACTTGTCCGCTTAATCACAGAGAGCTCCATCACTTTCGGACATTTTCTGGAGCCAAGACAGGGCATGCATGAGAACTTTGGGGGTGGGGAGACAATGCCCAATCCCAGAGGAGGAACATCAGCACCCATGTCCACCTCCTGCTTCCTCTGGAATAAACCCCCTTTGCTCTCTCTCTCTCTCTCTCTGTCTACCTCCCTCCAACCTCACCCCACGAGCCTCCTCGCCCCCAAATCTGCCAGCGCCTCTTAACTATTCCGACGCCACAGAAGCCCGACCAATCTTGGATGTGCGCTGTACCCCACTGCCCCGAGCTGATAGACCCTTCAGTCTACGTTTGTTTACCCCACCCACTCGTCCAGCGGGACACACAACAATCCCCTTCATTGCCTGTTTGTTAGCCTCCTTTCAGAACCAAAAGAGGAGGGGTTTGTGTCTCTGTATGTGTGTGTGTGTGTGTATGGGGGTTCCAAAAACAAAACAGAGGAAACAATTAAATCGCCCCTCCTCTTCATGAACCCTGTGCGAGCGGTTTCCCAGCTCTGGGTTCTGTGAACTAACTTGGAGGCCTGTAAAGTGGCCCATTATTCTGTTCAGGGCGGCATGTTCCAAGAGCGGCCTGCCTCAATGGCTGATTAACACAGAGCAGGGTTTGTTAAAGGGTTTTTTTGGCTCACCACATTATGCACTGGTTAATTAGGAGCTTAAATCTATCTATCTATCTATCTATCTATCTATCTATCTATCTATCTATCTATCTATCTACCTATCTACCTATCTATCTATCTATCTATCTATCTATCTATCTGTACAGCTGTAAAATTATTTTAATCTCATATAATAGGCTTCATTATGCACACCGCACAGAATCCTTGTGCTGAGAGGGATCCTGACATCCCTGGGGATCCTGATTCCTCGTAGAGTAGGAGGATTAGAGTGAGCCCCGATTTTGTTGGTATTTATGTTGTAGTGAATCCTGGAATCCCGACTGCCGCGGGGTTTACCGTTCTCCGAGCGGGCCGGGATGAGTGCACTCGGGGGATTTGGCTGCGTCGGGGATCAAACAGTGGAAATGTGTCAAAAACACTTTTTCCCTGGATCTCGTGATAGACTGTGAGTACAGGCAGGGCTGTCAGAATCAGGGCGGCGGAAAAGTGAGAGTGTGTTTGCTCTCAATGGCATTCCAGCGATGCTCGTGACTGAAGAAATATTTACATAGCTTGACAAAGTATGCAGCGAATAATGTGTCCCCCTGTGGCGTTTCATGTGTAACAGCCAGTCAGTGAGAGGCAACAGTTCTGAGGGGAGATCTGAGGGAAACATTCTGTATAGATGTGGTTCTGAAAAGAACAGTGGCAAGTTACTCGGGAAAAGGAAAGCAGCCTTGCTGCGCTTGAAGGCCTCACATCATACTAAAGCTTTTACAGCACAGACAGACTCAGTTTTTGCCTTTTTTTGAAAGGCCGTTTGAACTCAAACACGGCATAGTCCTTAAATTCCTTCATGCATCATTGAATCCCCCTTTGCTCGGCCAGAAACTCTCAGGTGCACCCCAGGTTTTCATAGAGATCCATAGCGTAGACTTTATATACAAAGTGGATGTAGTTTGGTCAGAGAAAATGAGCCGACGTCTTACTTAATAGTAGCAGTAAACATTTTCCTGCAGAGTTTTGGGCAGTAAATGATGTAAATGATGTTCCCATGTAGAGAAAATATGTGATAAAGCACAGCACACACAGTATTAGCGGACACCAGTGTGATTCACAGCTGGTATCGTCCATTAGGTGCTTGGTTGCAGGGTGACATCTGCGAAAACTCAACATGGCGTCGGCTAAATCACCAGTCGTAAGGCTTCAAAATATGAGATTAAACCGGTCGCCACTTGGTTCATAGATGTTTTGTGATCTTTGGGTGCTTTGAAATAAGACACAGCATGAATTCAGATAGCAGGGTCTGCTGGAAAACAAGTGTCGAGGACGTGTTCTTTTTTGACACAACGGGTTGTGTGTGTGTGCGCGTTTGTGTGAAAAGAGGGAGGGAGAAAAACCGAGAGAAAAGGAGGGAGGAGTTATGTGTACTGTAGATAACGCACACACGCACAGACACTGACAGCTCTGTCACACTCCACTGCTTTCCTGATTATGCCGCTTCCATATTGTGTTCCAGTCATCCTTGATGTGATGTGCTTTTCCTCAGTGCAAGACACACATATAAGAACTGTCAAGGAGTTTTCAACGGTTTAATCATCATAGCGCATCAGAATGTGTTTATGTTTAAATGACTACAGGACGCACCTGCATATGTTTGGGCTTCTGTTTACAATAATGAGCGTAGCATGACACTCAGTCAGTAAATACCATATGGCACACATCCAATAAGCAGCAGAGCTGTTTTGATCAAACAATAGTGGATGACAGAAACGTGACTGTCAAAAGTCCAGTGTTGAATAAACTACATGTAGTTATGTTTTTAGTGTATATAAGTGTATTATCACTTATTTAAAGGTCTTGCTTTTAGGAGGCCACCATCTTGTGCTGCCATTTTTTTTTCTTCCTAGCGCATCCTGAACAGACAAACCAGCAAGAGTGTGCGGTATTTTGTGTTCTGAAGCAGAATCCAGCCATTAGTTACAATCTGTAGTCTCGCCTTTAGATGTCACTACTTTTTTACACATTGGAGCTTCATTGTTTTTCCTCCTGCACTTTTTATTTATTTTTTAGTCTCATTTTAAATGTTTTATTAGAATTTTCACTTTATAGCTGTTGTGTGAAAGGTAAGGGAGCAAACTACCAATATATATGTATATGTATATATAAATATATATATATATACATATATATATATGTATATTGCTTTAAAGCAATATACATATATATATATATATATATATATATATATATATATATATATATATACATATATACATATATACATAGATAGATAGATATACATATATATAGATATGCTTGGACGTGTGTGTGTGTGTGTTAGTGGTCATCTAGTTTGACTGCCTGACACATGATCTGTGTGTGTGTGTGTGTGTGCAGGAATGCCCTTTCCGTCAGCACGGTAGGGTGGTGTGAGGAGAGTAGGGCATGGCTTCTGCTGCAGGCTGTGCTCAGTCCCCACAGACTCCAGTGTTTAATTAGTGCGAGAACATCCTTCCTCCTTATAGTCCACTTATTGGCAAATCCTAAGTGAGAGTGTAGCCCCCTCCTCGCTCCCTCACCTCACCTCAGAGACAGCGGCATTGGACCAGCAGAGATTTATGACCTCACACAGTCAAACGGCGTGATCTTTTGCACACGCGCGTCTATACAACGTTTTTGCACAAACGCGAGCGAGGCGCTCAGTGATAGAACAGCGCGCGTACATTGTCTACACATGATTGAAATGTGACAGTGTGGCAGGTGAGTGTGGCGGTGCATGAAATATGATTTGTGCATTAAATTGAATTTCACGGGGCCAGCTGGCCGACACAGATGTCAGCTCCTCATGTATCCGCTGATAACCCGAGAACACGGAGGACCTTCGTACTGTATCACTGCAGAGACATTACTCCACTGATTACTTTCTCCTCTGTTTGCCATTACATCCCTTTGTTTCCATCCTTATACCTTCATCAGCCACACCTTCCCTGTTCCACCCTCCCCCTTTTTTCCCTTTACCCTTCCCCCACACACCATTACACATCTATCTGCTTCACCCCTCCCACTCTTACCACTGACTACTATACATCTTTTTTCCCTCTCTCTCGCTCTCGCTCTCCCTCTCCCTGTCATCTCCTCCTCAGCAATGTAGAGGGTGTTCCATAGCGGTGGTTGGAGTAGGGGGTGGGGTGGTCCCACCTTACTGGCTGATTTAATGAGATCCTATGGGGATCGGACCAAAGCCATCCAAAGCAGCGTGCTGCTATACAGCCAGCTCTGTCAAACAGATGTGCCTGTGCTAATGATAGTATTGTAGCATTTCTTCATATGCAGCCCATCATAAATACCAGAACAGCTATAGGAGGAGAATAATGAGTGATCAGCAATAGGTGTGCAACACCTCGTCTGATGGAAGAGGCAGCGTGGAGGCATAATAAGAGGAAAATCCTCACATGACTATGGATGATCTTCTCCTCTCCACTGACCTTTCATCTGAGCAGCTTTAAGCAGACGATGGGGGCTGGGGACGGGGGACAGCGGTAACAAAATCCTTTTGATTGTCGCTTTTGAAGGTTCAAACTGAGAGAAATGGCATCACAGAATCAGATAAGAGATATTAGATGCTGAAGAAAAGCAGTGAGAGTTACATGGTCAGCACATATGGCCCATATACAGTATAATGCTGATTTTTATGCTTAGTTTTCCTTTTTACACCTGATACAATATGACAGTTTCATTATATTATATATTATATTGCTATAACTAAATAGGTTAACACTTATGGCCTTTTCCCTCTGATCCGACTCCTTTTATAAACACAATGTATAAACTAAATATGAATCCGAATCTGGCCCAACAAATAAACAAATAAATACATTACACATTTTTAAGTTGATCAAATAAACTTTTGGATGAAAGAAATACAGTTTTGCGGGCGTTTATCAAGTTACTGAGAATAAAAAAAAATATTTGGCCATACTGATGAATTGGCCTAGATGAGACAAGGTTTGAAAATATTAGATGACAAATATAGATATGTAGACGTGGGGGAAAAGCACAGGATAAATACATTATGTAATTATATTTGAGTGTACAGCTGTAGCTCTGCCTGGCAGTGACGTTCCCCCTGTAGATATTTTGCAAAGAAATGGATTCCCCAAATTTACTGCCCAGCTTAATGGGCAGTTTGCACATGGGCAGATCACAGCAGTGTAGCCTCAGGATTCCCAGCGGCTCTCACTAATGACTGCCTCATTATTGACACAAAGAGTCGTGCCAAACAAAGGAACAAACTTTAGAGGAAGCAGGCGAGTATGGTTCAATCATGCAATGCCGGGATGGGGTGCATAAGAAAGAGATAAATAGATAAACAGACAATGAAACAGAGCAGAGTTGTCACAGTTGTAGCTGTTACAGGCAGAGGACGAACTAAAAGAGACATCGCAGTAACTTCAAACAAGTCACTTGTTTTTTCTTGATATTGCAGTTGTGTTCATAATAATAATAATGACTAAAAAACAAATAAATAAAAATAAATTCCAATAAATAACCATTTAGTGTGACTTTTTTATAAAGATAATAGACAATGTAAAATATGTATGTAAAAAAAAGACTCAAATAATTTGTCAAATAAAATTAGCTGCTAGAGGTCAATAACCTCATCATCTATCCATGGTTATTTGTGCTTCTTGGTATAATAATCATTTGACAGATAACTGTAGTTTCCCCTGATGTTTCCCTTGGTCTGTGCCAACCTCAGGCTCATGTGAGGTAACTGCACTTCCTTCAGCACCAAGGAAAGTCGATCCTAAGCTGAGGATTGAGGATGTGTCTCTGACCATGGTCCTGAATGCCTGCTCTGCTTTCCCGTCCATTAGGGAGTATTTATGTTGTCTTTATTACCTTTTGTTCACCAGACACAGTAACAGTGTTACAGTCAGACGGAATAACACATTACACTAAATTAAACAGGGTCATAAATTATTCATCTGAAGGGAGAATATGCAGAATCATGAAATATTAAAAATATACACCATACAATTGGCATCATTCATTGATCGAACAAGAGAGTGTGACTCAGTTAACAGATTCACAGGCAGCTACTTAGAGTGTATATAAAAGTATCCACTGAGACCAACTCTCTAAGTCACAGCTGTTTATTGCTAATGATTCCAAGCAGAGTGCGCAGCAAAGTGGAACACCCCCCTCAATTCTTTGTGGACTTTTAGAACATTTAACAGAAATGAAAAATGTAGGTCCCCAGGCTAAGAGATAATAAGCCAAAAATGTGCCAGTGGTTGGACCTTACGGGTGGATAATGGCAGCCATCCAACGCAAAAGGCAGTCATTATTCATTATCGTGGTACACGTTTATGTCCTTAGGACTTGGTATTTTGTTTAGTACAGAAATGAAAGAAAAAAGGTTAAAACCCTTCACTGTGCAGTTCATTTTGGTCTGTAGAAGTCTTTAATCCAACTGTATTCACCTGGAAGTACTGAGCACACCTATGTTCTGTTTGTCATGGTAAATTGATACGGAGTTGTGTGCTTTTGCCTAAAATATCACAGTTAAACTGATGCAGAATTTGCACGCAGTATCCACTTGATGAGAGCTTTTCTTTATGTCCCTCCTTTCATAAAAGATATTGTTTCTCTGTGAGTCTTTTGTGTTTCGTTGAGCCTTTGAAGAACAGTAGGTTTACTCTGCTGATGGAGTGAACCAGATTTGCACAATGAGCCACACATCTTCTTATCTATCACTGAATGAATTCATCCCAAAAATCCATCCTGGGGGAAACATAATTGAGAGGGCAGAGATTGACAACACTTCCCTTTCTTCTGATGCTGGAATTTATCTCCCACTTCCTATGCACACCACAACCTGAAGTGTTTGCTAAGAGCTTCATTCTGGGGAGAGAGGGAGCTTTTTTTTTTTTCACAGCTCCCAGGCAGCCACTATGTGTGAGCCCATTTCTTCCCACTGCATGGCAAGTGGCTGTGAGGCCCAGAGGGGCCAGATATATCCGGAGCCTGGCCCAGCTCCAGTTGTCTTTACCTCACAGTATATTGTGATGCAACAGCCATGAGAACGGGCACCGGGCCCCTTAAGAAACCAGTGGGAATTGGGTATTCTCATTTATCTCTCTCTCTCTCTCTCTATGCTGTTTCATGGAACATATTGAATTAGTCAAGTATCACCACACAACTGGTCTCTGGTGCAAATGTGTGAATTGTTATGTAAGACTATGCTGAGTGGAGAAAATCAGTTCATTCACACCCAAGTGAACAACGTTTATTAAGACACCTTTTGAATTAACTTTAATTCATAGTTAAAGTCGTTTTTAAATGTTTGTCAACCATTTTCTTCTTCAGTGTGACATTGACAGTGTTTAATTTTTGATGCCAGGCGTTTTGTCTGAATGAATGCTTCACTGTTTTCTCCCTGAAACTCATAAGTTCTATATGAGTTGTCCTTTTAAAAACTTCTCAAGCTCCATCCCGTCTTATTATGGTGTGCGTGCAGGCCATGTGTTTGTGTGTGTGTGTGTGTGTGTTTGGTTTTGAGCTTCCTCTCTCTCCCCTTCATCCCCTTCATCCCTTTCACTCCAAGCCACACAGTGTTGCCAGGACAACCCCTCACGGTCCTTGCTGCATGGCGGCGACCCTCAATACCAGCACTCAGGGAACCTCCTCGCGCTGGGAAGGCAGCATAAAATTGGGATAATCGCTGTCGATTATGGGACACAATGGGTGCAGCTTCTGAAAGATTCATTCATCCTGGAAAAAAGAGACTGTGGAGGGGAGGAGGGAAGAGAAAGGGGCGCCTTGGTCCCTCCACTGCTCTCCCACGGTGGGCACAGGCATGACATCAGTGGCCTAAAAGAACTGGCATTCTGGACATGCCCGCTACCCCCAACACCCCCCTTGCACTACCCTTATACTCCCTCCAATTCAACCCTTCCCCTCACCCTTCTTTTCTCGCCCCTGCCAGTTTGGATGCAGCGCTTGGCCCGGGCGAGTTGGGGCCACTGCCACTGTTTGCATGTGGGACAAAGCCCCTCAGAAGGAAGAGAGAGGAAGCAGAGAGCTTCACATGGTACCAGCCAAGAGCAGGGATGGCCGCCTCAGCCCCTTCCCCTCACAGGCCCCTCATTTTGGCTAAGAGGTTCCTGGTGTACCCCAGAACCCCCTTCTCTTCCCCCAGTGTCCCCCACTCCCCCTGTGTAACCCCTCATCTCCATCTCCATCCCAAAAATACTCCTTGTTTGCCCCCACACACACACACACACAGAACCCCCTTGAATGAGTATGACATGTTAAGGGATTTGGGATGAGTGATTTCTCATGACACAACCTTTGCTGTCAGAGAGAGATGGCATTCCTCTTGCCTTTGTTGCTCGTCCGCTCACTTGTCTGAAGAGGAAATAGCTTTCCAACACATTTGCCTAATTAGAATAATGTGATAGCGCTCAATGCGATGTGAAGTCCCATGCTGCTGGGAGACGAGGGGGAAATCAGTGTGACACCGTCCGCGCATGAATCACGTTTGGTCGTTTGTGCTTTGGAGTTGTGTTGAGTAGTGGGAATATGTAAATCTTTATGTTGGTATATGAGTGTGTGACTTGAATGTGTGAATCTCATTGTGCCTGTATCATGAACAGAAACACATTGTATTTGGAATGGCTTGATACATCACCGTTTTTGCTTCCGATACTGATATCGAACTAACTTTAATATGTAGTGACAGGGATATCTGTCTGATACAATCTTTACCTCTTTTACAACAGTTTTCACACTGTGCTCCTTAACAGTGTTTGTCCGTGTTTAGTAAAGCACATGATGTTTGAATTTTATGGACTGTATGAGATTCTACTTTTTTCTCCATTATATCCTCGTGGACCACTGTGCCTCAAGTGTGACATAATATGTTGCAGCCTAACTCCGCTGAGCAGAAAACATTAACCTCTTTGTGCTGTTCGTCACAAGGACATCAAAGCCCCAAAACAACAACATTATGGACATTAAATCTTCTGTCCCTCACTCCTTTGTCATTTATTCTCTTCTCAGCGAGAGGGCCACAACAAAGCCCTACTGTCCGTATTGTGCCATTAGTCGGCATCATCGTGCTCATCCCCACTGCACGGCCTTTCCCTCACTATCCCTCATGGCTGGATAAATCTGGGAGTGTGCTCTCTGGGGGGATTACAGGGTCCAGGGAATGCAGGAATCCCTGATGGATTTGGACTGTTAAGCTCAGATATTGACTCCTCCCTCCACTTTTTCCTTTGTAGGTATTTATTTTCTCCTGGAATTGTTTGATGTGTGTGTGTGTCATCTGTGTGTCTTGGTATGTAGCTGCTGCTGCTGCTGCTGGTGGAATCAGGAGGTGGGGGCTGAGGGGAGTTCACAGACATCAGGATGGGGCAATTCAGGTTGTTGAATGGGTCTGGACTGTGTTGACTCGCTTCTCTCTGGATGTTGTGGACGAGCTGGTGGACAGCTGACCGATTCTAGCTGTCAACAGCAGAGCTGTGGAGGTGTTCTCAGCTGCCGGCTCTACCTCGGAACTTATCCACTGACATCTGGCAACTTTCTTTTTTTTTTGTTTGTTTTTTTTGTATGGAGCAGTCGGGATCGTGCTAAACACTTTTATTTTGTGCTGATTCACGCTTGAATACCAAAGGCTGGAGGTTTGATCCTTGTCAATGTATATAGCACTTACCTCAACTCCACCAGAAATGAAGTAAGTCCTATCCATCCATTTATATTTCTAAGGGTAATGTACTTTTACTCGAGAATCCATGCATTGAAATGATTGATTGCACCCATACTTTACATTTTATGTCAAAGTTAAAAGTTCTTTTGCAACAGCAGACATTCTTTTTATCAAGTCCATGGTAAATTCTAGAAACAATAACTTTCTTCAGGTCATATTTCATGTCCCCTAGTTGGACAACAGGTGTACGTTCATTAAAATCTTGTTAAACTTATGATAGCTTCAAGGTCTTGTGGTGAAATGAACACCTGGCCAAGATTACCTCAGTTATGAAATGATGATAAAATAAGGCTATCTGCACCATGCCTTCTATATTATAATGTATACTGGATTATTTTCCATCAAAATCAGCTGTAGACACTAATATTAGTGTCTATTATTATTTTAACATGAACTCTTTTAATATGAAGTGGCTCTAAATCCTTATTAAAAGATTTAAAATCTCAGAATCGTTCTTGACGGCAGATAAAATTAATTCAAAGCTCATGTAATTAAATATATTGCAGTCCAAGAAAATTAAGCGAATCGCATTTTTCGATCTATACTAATGAGATCACGTCCCTTTGCCGAAGTGTATTATCCTGCTATAGGCATGTGCATCTATTAATGGAGTAACTCAAGCCCAGTCTCTCATCTGTCTCTGACTTGGTGAAAGAAGTGCTAATGAGACAATCGTGACAGAACCATTTCCGACCTTTGTGACGTTCAACATCTGCTTCCTCTCACTCCCTTTCTCTTGGTGCTAAAAATAATGGAAGGGAGAGAAAAGCGGGGGAACATTCAATTAACAGCAGTCATCACTCTTATGGAATGGGATTATATGATCATGCTAATTTATTTCTAGGGGGTTTTAATTATTCAGCTGGCAGTATGAACTAACGCAGAGGTAGAGTGTGATGGCGGCTACTGTTCTCCTGCTGTTCCTGGATTTCACACGTCACTTTGAAATGAATACGATGAAAGAAGACGCATTCATCTGACCAGGTGGTCTTCCTATAGCTGAGCGTATAATGCAGTCGTACATAAAGCCGGGGGAGATGTGTCTAAATGTGTGACTCTGTGTGCGCTCTTGTGGAATTATGGGTGACCACATACACAACAACAGTAACGCCATAAAGAGCGTTTTTCCTTTGATCAAGTTTCAGCTTTTTAAAGAAAAAAAGAAGAAAATAGTGAGAGGCAACATGATTGATAGCTATGAAGTGCTGTGACTTCATCGAGGACTATAGTGGGAGGACAAAATAAATTTACTTCTCCATTGAGGTTCCTGTGTGTGAAGTCGAGGCCATGAACCCCAGGGGTGAGGTGAAAGGTCGGAGTCACATTGTTTCCGTGTCCTCTGCTTCTCTTTGTTGTAATCACAGCAGACATTTCCTGAGGTTATCAGGAGTGAATAGCAACATTGAGACGTCACCGTTAACTGAAAGACAAAATATTTGTCAAATGAAGATTTGCTAGATTATCCCTTTTCTTTCTTTCTTTCTTTCTTTCTTTCTTTCTTTCTTTCTTTCCTTTTTTCTATCTGTCTTTCTTTCTTAATTTCTTTCTTTCCTTCTTTCTTTACATACAATATTGTATGTGCAGTTTAAGAGAATGTGGTATGATGTTTTTGGCCTGTTTTCGATTTTCATTTTTACTGTATTACTGTCTTCACCTCATATAAATGTACATAAGAACATTACATAATACACAATACATGCTTAATTTTGTCAGGGTTTAAATTTGCAACATCTTTACTAGAGTGTAGCAAATCTCTGCACCAAAGAGAGATACAGATTGTTTTATGCTGCTACACGTCATTTAATGGGTAATGCATGTGTTAAATGTCGTTCATTCAATAAGTAACCCTTCCTTTCTTGTTCTTTCTGTCTGCCACAGTGCCAACAGTATGCCTAAACAAGTGGAGGTGAGGATGCACGAGAGCCACCTGGAGCCCATTGAGGCCAGGCCTCAGTCCAAATGTGCCCAAATCTGGTCCAAAATGTTTAAGAACCTTCTGCTCACACTCACCGTACTCGGTAAGTCGCCTCATCACCGCTACAACTTTTGTTTTTCTTTCTAATTTTGTTTAGGAACTAATACAAAACAAAACAGGGCATATTAAAAAAATACATTTGGCAGCACCACTGAGATCAGTGTGCTGTTAAATCAGAGCTCGATGACAGCGCGTCATGGTATGTGGAGGAGCTGCCATCTGTGCCTGCTCACTTTATCAGGCAGTGATATGACTGGGCACCCTGACCTTCCCCAGCTCTGTGCCACCTGTTGCTGTCACCAGCTCGCTGCATTACCAGGCACCCAAACAGTGGTGCATGAAAAACACTGTGATTATAGCAGTGGCTCACTGCGCCACAGGGGGACGTTTAATGAAAAGAGGAAAGGGCACGAAAGTAAGGATGCTGCTTCTGGTTAAAGGCCTTTAATCAGATTTGTATTAATCCTGCAGAGATCATTTCAGTAATACTGTCTCCTCTGTGTCTCACTGTTTTACTAGGCTGTGAACTCATTAGCAGCATGTTGTGTGTTCATAATTCCTTTTTGTGCCTCTCTATCTGTATCCTGCTTATATTGCACATGTGCACATCTCACCCCACTTGGCAGGACTCGTGCAAAAGCAAGTGAACCATAAATGATCTTGATCATCTGTCACTTGGCAGATAAGAGCTTTGAATGGGAACTTGCAAATGGGCCACAGGGAAGGCACAGGAAGTCTAGTGCCGTCCAAAACCATTGAGTGAGCACAGAACCCACATGATGCTGCTCCAGATTAGAGGAGATAGATGGAGGACAGAGGACAGCTTCTGTATGTTTTCAAAGAAAGCTGGAAGGCTTTTGATTCCAGTGTGTGTTGTTAAAGGACGTCCCGTGCTGTGTGCTGATGATGTTTGGCCGTAGTGGGGTAGCAGAGGAAGTGCAGCCACAGGGAGAGTGAGAATGACATGCGGGGCGGGGGCGATTGGGGGCACAGAGGTCAACCGCCAAGCCTGGTGGCCTACGGAAGGGTTAAAGGACATCAAAATCACCTCTACTTCTAGGCAGAAATACAGTGTGACAGGAAACAAGCACGGTCTGTATGTTTACATGACGTTTGTTGTGTTAGTCTGACTAAAACCTAACCTTTAAAAGACATGTCATTGTGTTAGTGCCACTGTAATTGTACTAAATTGAATTTCTCACTTGGACTAGCACACTCAGATAATGTGATTGTGAGTCATTACTACTTCACTAATTCACTAATTCACTATTTTACATACATTACTGATTTCAATATGGCCCAAAGGCCTAGGCACTCTGCACATGCTCCACGGATCCCAACCCTGGGTTTTGGCCCAAAAATGATTGTCGAAGCTGACTTGGAATGGCTCTTCCAAGTCAAGTTTACCCTGTTTTTTTTGTCTGTGACATAAGTGGTACACTGGATAACATCCAAAACTAACAGGTGACCACACGTCATTCAACAAAGTGATTCCCACTGGCGTAGCACACTGGGAAAAGGACGCTTAAACAGCATAATGTAGCTTGAGTATTAGTATAAGTCAACAACGGTCGTTTTCATGAGGGTCCGGAATTTCAAAAATGTTACGCTTCTCAAGAGGCTTCTGAATGGATGAAATGTGAATAGAAATTACCCCAGTAATGCACACGCTGAGTCTGAGATAACTGTATTTATTTTCCCTCTATTGAATATTGTTGGGGGTTTTTCCACCCTGAAAAAATTCCTCAAAGATTCTGGGTTTATAGAATTTACTGATGCTTCATCTGATATGTTGCTTCTTCCCAACTGCTGCAGAGAGATCTTAATCCTCCCTGAAATGTCTTTTTTGCAGGATTCCCTTTTATCTCCTTTTCCAGCAGTCTTCCATAAGCATGTAGCAGGCAGCCTCATGTATAGTTCCAAACAACTACATTGATTTTTAATGCATTACTAGTTGTTCATTTGTTATTTACACATGTCAGATTATATCTAGGCTCTGATGTTTTATGTTTTATGCAAATATAGTATCAGACTTGTCTTTCTGACTTTACATTACATGTCATTTAGCAGATGCTTTTATCCAAAGCGACTTACAAGGGAATTGAGTACAATCTGCCAGGGGTGGAGTTGAACTTGCGACCATGAAGTCTTTTACACACAGGGTACACAGGATACACAGGGTAGCGGTCTTAACCACTGAGCCACTCCACCCCTTCACAGTAGGACTGCTTGTCATCTATTTTACGCTATTTCACTTTCACTCTTTCCATTTCAGGTGTGATCTTGGGGGCAGTAGCAGGGATGTTGCTTCGTGTTGCCTCCCCAATACATCCCGACATTGTCATGGTGATTGCATTTCCTGGAGATATCCTGATGAGGATGCTGAAGATGTTGATCCTGCCGCTTATCATCTCCAGTTTAATCACAGGTGCAGTGGCTTTTTACGTTTGCACTCTCTATGTAAGGAGTTTCACTGTGAGTGCAAATGAAATGTGCATTCCTCATCAGCACCTTTTCAGTGTTGAGTCAATATTTATATTCATTAAATCCAAGTAATTAGCACGTAAACATGACTTTGCTTGTTTTGGATGCAGGTCTGGCTGGATTAGACGCCAAATCTAGCGGTCGCCTCGGCACCAGAGCAATGATCTACTACATGACCACCACCATTATTGCTGCTGTCCTGGGAGTCATCTTGGTGTTAGTCATCCACCCCGGCAACCCCAAACTGAAGGAGAATCTGGGCGAGGGCGAGAAAAATGATGACGTGTCCAGCTTGGATGCTGCCTTTGATCTGATCAGGAACCTGTTCCCAGAAAACCTGGTGCAGGCTTGTTTCCAACAGGTAATGGAGGGAGGAACATGTGGGTTATTAGTGTTTGTTTGCTTGTGCTGGATGCTCAGACAAACACTGTGCACATGTCCTTGGACAGTTTTTATTGCCCAGCATTCAGGATTTATCTCTACTGAAATTAAAATACGCATTAGATCATGAAGAATAATGACCGCGATACACCCAATGTGAAGGAGCACGCTTTCAAATTAAATCATTGTCACTTAAGTGTCATTTAATCTCATCATGAGCCCAGTGTCAACCATTGAGGGCAGCACTAAGATATTTTCTTTTTTTTAACCTCAGATCCAGACGGTCACGAAGAAGGTGGAGGTGGTCGTCACGGAGTCGATCAATGCTACTACCGTGGATGGACTGGTGGCCAACATCACCAAGGAGCCTCAGTTCATCGTCAAAAAGTCCCTGCAGTTCAAAAGTGGCATGAATGTCCTGGGTGTGTGACCACATTTAATAAGAACGTCTGAGAACGGATCGCATGCAAACGTGCACAGTGTCAATGCTAACATGCCTAAGCTGATGCATGTTCATCTTTAGGTTGTAGCACGTTAGCATTGGGTGAGCACATACAGTGTTACAGCTGTATGGAATGTAGGTAGAAGAAAGATCATCAGATCACTAAAGTCATCAGGAATCATTCTCTGGGAGCCATGAACGCAGTAGCAAAGTTCATGGGAATTCATCGATTCATAGTTGTTGAGATATTCTGGTTGGGGCATAAGTGTGGCTAACGCCGACCCTGTCATGGCTAAAATGCTAAAAGGCAATATTTTTCAGTACATTTAAATCTATTGACAGTAGCAAACGCCTGATACGTCCGGACTGTTTCTGGTTCATGCTAAAATCATCTCAACTGTCAACACACACACACACTGGTATTCAATGTAAGGATACATGTATGATTTTCTGTCACAGGTCTGATTGGTTTCTTTATTGCATTTGGCATCTGCATGGGCAAGATGGGAGAGAGGGCCAGACTCATGCTTGAATTCTTCAACATCCTCAATGAGATTGTGATGAAACTTGTCATCATGATCATGTGGTTTGTATCACTTAAAAAATCTCATTGACTCATTTTGAAACTCATTTAGTCAGAAAGAGCAGTTTGTGCAAAGCTATGTCTCAGGTCACATCAGCAGTTTAACTTCCCTGATGTTCATTTACACCAATAAATGTAAGATTTTCATCTCATCAGGTACTCTCCCTTTGGTATTGCCTGTCTGATCTGTGGTAAGATCATTTCCATCAAGGATCTGGAGGTAGTTGGCAGGCAGTTGGGCATGTACATGGTGACTGTAATTATTGGCCTCATCATTCATGGAGTGATCTTCCTGCCCAGCATCTACTTTGTTATCGTCAGGAAAAACCCCTTCACCTTCTTCCTGGGAATCTTCCAGGCCTGGATCACTGCGCTGGGCACAGCCTCCAGGTCAGCGTCAGGATGGATGGATCATTAATGGATAGATTTGTATTCAGGTCATACCAGCTATAACTTACCCTGCTTTTCCCTCCAGTGCTGGTACACTGCCTGTCACCTTCCGTTGTCTGGAGGAAAACCTGGGCATTGACAAAAGAGTCACTCGTTTCGTGCTCCCTGTCGGTGCCACCATCAACATGGATGGGACTGCTCTGTATGAGGCTGTGGCTGCCATCTTCATTGCCCAAATGAATGGCATCCACCTTGACATGGGTCAGATTGTCACTGTCAGGTCAGGAAACAAGACTTATTTGCTTGCGAATGAAAAGCATACTATTGTTGGACTTGTATAATGTCAGTTTAAAGTTTTGGTCTTGTGTCCTGCCTGTGTGAAATATCAGTTTCGCCATTGGGAAAATGATTCGAAATGACTGGAATCTGTCCAAGGTTTTATTGGAACTGCATGAAAAAAAGAAAGCTCCATAGTCATTAAGATTTCCCCACTCTTATGATAGAGGGATGTAATATGTAACTCTGAAATATAGACACGTCTATTACATTTAAACCATTGTCGGATTAGTTCCCGTGATACTTATTAAGCCTTTAGCAGTATTTTGAATGTTCTATCACCTGGCGACATGTCTGCGATGCACAAAGGCTGTGGTTTGTTTTATGTCAAGACAGATGGAGGCAACAATCTACAACATTGTATTAGTCAAACAAGTCGGAGTATGACTGAAAAACACAAAGATTCAGACGTCAAAACCTGAATGTTTTTGGCCCCCGCCCACCCCTGCACTGCTGCTGTATACACACAAACACTCCCTCAGTCAGGTCTGAAGGTACTGACTGTTTTCAGATGATGGATGCAGCACTTCAGACCTAACAGAGGCAGAATAATGACATCTACAACAACAATCACTCACTGCAGATTTAAATGGCGCCTTAGTGATTTAGTTAATCAAATGGCGTTAACCTTTAATAGATAAGGACAACCAAAACTGATAAAAACAGTAGACAAATTGGCCACAAGTGAAGAGAAGAAATAGCCAGTGGAGCACATCAACAAGGAGGAAGCAACATAAATACAAAGCACTTGCTTTTTTTCAAGTATCTGTATGTAACTTGCCCTCAATACTCTTCTGTTAATTGAGTGAGTTGAGGAAAGGGTGACCTTTAGCTTGACATTTTAATGTTGTATCAATCCATGAAGGCTCATATTAACCGATTGCATTTCACGTATTTAACCTCTCTTCATGTGCGATGGAGGAGCCACTCTGGTGCTCTTCAGCTGCTGTTCGATGCAAAAGCACCATAGAGGGTGGGAATGTTTTCATCCGCGGCAATTTAACATTCATATGCGTCTGAAGAGTTGCATCAGGGTGAACAGGAGGATATTATTAGGTGACTGTCCTGAGGCTGTTTTGCTTTGTTTTCCAGTCTTACAGCCACTCTGGCCAGTGTAGGAGCAGCCAGTATTCCCAGTGCTGGCCTGGTGACCATGCTGTTGATCCTGACTGCTGTTGGCCTGCCAACGCAAGACATCAGTCTGCTGGTCGCTGTCGACTGGCTACTGTAAGTTTGACCACACACATTTGCATAAAACTCCATTAAGTTGTTTTTTTTTCCTCATAAAATTCCTCCTCTTCTTGCTGCCCTGGTTCCTGTGCATGTTTTTAGGGATCGATTCAGGACCTCGGTGAACGTGGTGGGTGACTCCTACGGTGCAGGCATCGTGTTCCACTTGTCCAAGGCAGAGCTGGAGGAGCTGGACGCGCACGCGGCCAAGTCCGACGACATTGAAATGATGACAAAGAACCAGTCTTACTACGACGACATGAAGAACCACCACGAAAACAATTCCAACCAGTGCGTCTTAACCGAATCCGCTTCCGCAACTGCAACCGCTAGCACTACCGCTAACAATTCTGTCGTAGTAGATGAATGCAAGGTACACTTAATGCTTTCTGACATAGAGACGTGTATGTAACCCTCTTCGTTGTCGCACGCTCACCCTGCATGTTCACTCATCTGCGTCTTTGTATGCAATAATGTCAGTGCATGCTTTGTTATTTTACAATGGAAGTGAAGCACGAGCACAACAGATGCATGTGTATGCTCATTTATGGATCTTCCGGGATAGCAGCTTTTGTGTTGTTGGTGTAGGAAATCTAAAGAAAAAGAAAAAAATAGTTTTCAACAAAAGGTTTCCAAAATTATACAAACAGACAAAGAAATGTATATATTTAATTGCATCAAATGAAGGATGACTCAGCTCTTCCACAAAGCTGCAACCTGTCGTCACTTGGCTCTGACTCTAAAGGCACTGCCGGATGAGCTAATCCTCATAATGACGCTAAGGAATTATTTAGCAGCTCTCCCATCTACCAAAAGTTCACACTACACACATTTTACATAGTCACATAGACAGTGTGACTTTCTCAACAAATTTCTTATTTACAGGGGGTTAAAATTGGAATTAAAATCCAAGGAGAGTGTTACAGCCAATTAGCGGTTTATATATTTTCCTACATACTCACACACCTACCGTGGTGCCACTGACTCATTCCTTCTCTGTTTTCTTTTTTTTTTGCACTTTGACACGATCTATTTCTGCCTTTTGTGAGAACCATGTTGTGAAATTTGAAACCTGTGAAGCAGCTCACATCATGTAATGCATTTTTGAATGCATTACATGCTTTTTAGAATAATCTATGGGAATTCAGAGCGCTTATTCCCACATACACACACACACACAGAGACACACAGTGGCGGAAAAGGTCTACGGATGAGCCTATTCATTTATTAAAGGGGGAAAGTTGTTGCCTAGCAACAATGGCAACCTGTCACACAAGCAATCTGTCTATAGTAAAAAGTTATACCCTAGCCTCCATACTCAGTATCTATTTATAAGCCTACATTTACATATCAATGCAACACAAAGGCAGCATCCACTGTGACTCTTTTTTTGTTTTTCCTGTTTTCTGTTATTTCTTCCTGTAAATAGATTTATTCCCAATTCTAACCCCATTTCGAGACTCACACAGCTGTAGAGTGCTCGCAAACTTGCAAAAAAAATAACAATACATTAATTCTGTAGTGTGTGTACCTTGTTTACTGTTTGATATGTCTGTTTTGCATTCATTATTTTTCTATTAATGTTTGTTTTTATGTTTGTTTGTTTGCCTGTTGAGTTTTCGGTCATCATAAATGTTTTGGTTTGTTCCCAGGTCAGTAAATGAAACTCTTCTCTTAGGATGACCATAAGCATGATCATCATGCCATACATGGGCTCCATTATTATTATTTATTGGCACGTTGCAAAGTTGCTATGATACCTAAGATGCTGTGTTTTAATTGCAAAATAGCTTTGCAAAACACAAACCAATGTCTTAAAAATGCCATTCTAGCTTTTCACTTATTATGTTTCTCAGTTACCTCTCAGTTTGAGGACTGGAGCAGCATGAGCACATTTTTAGCCTTTAATCGTGCAAAATGACTAATGTTTCAACACAAATGTAGCTACATTAAGACATACATCCAGACTGTGTGGACAGAAAAATGCAATCACAAATTCAGAGTTTCTAATCAGGTTAGAGTCACTTCAGTATTTGGTGCTTAATCAGGGTACATATCAGAAATCTGGCCACGCAACATGATAAAAAACGATTAGAACCCATGCTGCCTTCTTCTAATATGCATGTGCTGAACTTTGTTGTCATCGATCTGCATCAACAGACAACATAGGAGGAGAGTGCTGTGAGAGCTCACATTTTTGACCTTTCTCATGCTTCGGTACAAAGTGATCTCATAAATATGACATTTTTTGTTGCTGAGAACGCATATTATTGTGTTAAAGCATTAATGTGTGCGACTTTAATTTAATGTGTGCAGGCGTGCCCTTTCAGAGAACAATTGCGTTCTAATTCTCTGTAAGAAATCAGAACTGAATCAAACTTAAACACTGTGGCTGTTAACGTTAGCGTCGCCCATCAGAGTCAGAGCAAACAAAGGACTTGAGACAGGTAGTTATGGACAATCTACGTCAGGTGTGCCTGACAAACTGGCTTTCGGCATCACTGGAATCCAGTGGTGGGAGTGTCAGGGGGTGTGGCAACAGAGCGAACACCTGATCTGGATTGTCTATAATTAACCAGTCTCAAGTCTTTGGTCGCAGAGTTTTCACTGACAGTTTGCGTACTTTATCCTTGCATCGTTTTAGTGCTTTTTATTTATGACAGTGACGTCACCTCTGAGTCGACCACGTTCCAGTTGAGAAGTTAGAAAAAAACATGGGCACATGCAGAAAAGCATTAGCCATTGTTAGCAATACCGGGTAAAAAAAACCAGCATAGCAACATGTATTAACCGTGAACTGTGCTATGTGTACGACTCACTTAACGTGAAGCTAAAGAAGTGTAGTGTTTGCTTACTGTTGACGCGAGTAGAAGCCATTTTGGAATCCATTATTGGGGTTTATGACGTTGCTCTGACTTCATTGTGAAAAAAAACAAAAACAAACAAATCAGTAACCTCAATCAGAAGGCTTTTTTATTTATTACTAAATCAATCAACTATTTTGATAATTAAATTAATTTTACAAAAAAATATTAAAATAAATTTCAGCTCCTTAAATGTGAATATGTTGTGGTTGGTGGTCAAAGCAACAACGTTTATGGATATTGGGAAAACCATACAGCTAAATTAATGTTTGGGCATGATCCCGGTAAAGTAATACAGAGCATAAAGATTTGATTGATTTGAATAGAAGGCTGAAAAGTTATCGGTGTGTTCCAGTTCTCTTATGACATTATAAACAAAAACAAAAGTGATACAGCAGGGTTCAGCAGCAAAGTTGCTTTCATTGTCATCCTATATTGAGGTCAGACCACTCAGCTTGCATGCCTGAAGCTGGAAATCCCATCCCATGTTGTTACCATTATTAAGTTTTCCGTCCAAAGTTTTGTATGAAGTATGTATTTTAACAGTATATATGTATATATATATATATGTATATATATATATATATATATATATATGTATATACTGTATATATGTATGGTCCGTTGTTTAGATTTTCCTGCCTAACTGCTTTCAGGTAACCTCGGCCACTAACGGCTCTGCTGCGGAGTGTGCGATTGTTGAGGAGGAACCATGGAAACATGAATAATGGCAGCACAGAGATCCCCTGCTCCTGGGCTCCACAAGCTTTCCTACCTGGTGATAAAAAAAAAAAAAAGAGCGAATGAAAAAAAGTCACATGAACAGAACTACTAATTTTTTTATGTAGTTTAGTTTTCTTTTTTTATTAGTCCCTTTAAAGGTTTTTGTAACTGTCTATCTGACTGATATATAATACTTATTCACTTAACCGTGGAATTATAACAAAGGTATACTTTGCCTGTTAGAGCACAACTATATCCTTTATAGCAGATACTTGCACAACATTCTTCAAGGCTTGGGAAGGGTTAGAAGAGGAAAAAAAATATATATAGATGGATAAGCTTTTCTCAGCAATACATCCTATTGTTATCGTATAAGATGAAGAATTAGTGGCTGTATTAGATGGGATGCCTTGAAATTATCGTCCAGTATTCATTCAAGTGATTCATTGTCGCAATGCCAGAGGATGAGAGTTGATTTGACAGTTAGAGCATTAATAATGACACTCTTTACTGAACTTTGTCGGTGGGTCAGATTCAACCTGAGAGCCACTGCGTTCTCATTTTCAACACTAGTCTCATCGCTTAACTCTCAGAGCTGCTGAAGTCCGTCTGATGGCATGTGTGTTTCGGCCCAGTATCACTGACAACTCCTGAGGGCAGGAGTTACATTATCAGGCGTGAAAAACCATGAGGAGGCTCTGATTTGACTTATACAAGCACAGACACTATATGGAATTACAAAGCACAAATAACATGGAGCACATGTTTTTTTAAACCCCACTTTTGTTTCTTCCTCTTTTTGACTACTGCAAACAAAAGGGACTTTTTTTTTTATTTAAGTCACCCGATGAGTGAGATACAAGCTGTGTGTGTGCATGCGTGCGTGCGTGTGTGTGTGTGGTAGAGAGACATGACCAAGTCAAATATAGGGACCAAACAGGCAGAGAATCAATCAACTCACAGGGGCCTTTGAACTGCCTCCATGACGCAACACATCCATTCCATTTTCCCTTACGTTAACGTCCATGTAAAACCAGCTGACACAACAGCTGATGTATTCGCTCTCTATTCGCCAAAGCCTCAAAATTGAAAGCACAGGAAAGCACTGCCCTAAATACTAAAGTTAACACAGCACATTATCATTGTGCAAAAGAAAAAGAAAAACCCTTGTGATGCCAGTGAAATTAAACTTAAATTAGCATCTGCGGGATTATCACGAGCACACAATAATAAATAACTGACATATCTGAATAAAACCAAGCACAAAGAATCATTTTGTATAAAGCACAAAAAGTGGTGGAGCACAAATGAAGCCAAAATGCCAATACGGACAATTAGACGTCATTGATGGTGATTAAAGTCATGCACATAATTGTTCCATGTCAATGTGAAAAAAAAACAAAAACCCAACAAGATCGTTTTAAAACCACAATAAGGGAGAAAGCAAAAGATACTCAGGCTTGTAGGTTTACTCTTTTACAGGGAATTTGGGGCGTAATCCTAAAATGTTTACTCGCTCACTACTTGAGCTTTTCACCTCATGAACACAGGCCTCTGAACTGCACACGTTTGGAAAGCTTAGAATAAGTGTATAATATGACGATGTAATGACAGGAAGGGAAGATCCCCCAGCACATACTGTAAAAAACACACACACACTCACACACACACATTTCACAGCACATTCACGGGGAGTGAATTACTGACAGCACAGACACTGTTAATGTTATGTGTTTTTTTTTGAGTATAAAATGTGAAATTTATTGTAGAAGTAGCACACTTTCACTTCACCGATATCACACGTTCAGGGAGGGGTGCCACGCTCACATCCAGACAAACCTAAAACCAGATAAAACCCAATATGATGTGGTTTCGGCCACTAGAGCTCACGACTGTTTCTACAAACCCTAGATGCTGCAGCAGTGGGACAAGAAACACACACACACACACACACATATATATATGCCAGAATGTTGTCAGCTGTCAGGATATGAACATGTTTGTGTGGATTCATGGCTGTTCATCTTTTTTAGCGTATGTGAGTGGGAGGTGAGACTCCTGTGACGTCGGTGAGGCGTTAGATTTTTTCTTTGTCTTTATGTTTCCTTTTCATTCGTGCCAAACGGCAACCTCGCCTTGAAGATGTTCACTTCAGACACACAAACACACGCCACTTCGAGTTAACACCTTAACAAAAAAAAACAACAACAACCTTGTCCTTTAGTGTCATTCATTGTGCGGCTCTCCAGCCGCAGAGTGTGCAGAGTGTGCTCCAGTACAACGCGGGGCGTCTGCTGTGCTCACTGCACAGACAGGTGAATACCGTACACAAACACTAAATTAAAGACTCTACATGTAGAATTGTAACCACTTACACCTGCAGTCAGAAAGAAAAAAAAAGGAACAAAAAAAACAAACCTCTCCATTAAGGACCATAGTGTCAACAATAAGGATTGAGTGTTGGACCGCTGTTGCGTTCAAACTCGCAGTTTTAGAAGCATGAATAAAATAATGATTATTTTTTTGCACCACTATCTTGAAAGCATGATATTTTGAAGTGCCTCCTTGCACTTTGTGTATATATTGTAGGTAACAAGACTGTTTTTTCCCCCTTTTTTTTGTTTTCTCTTTGGGGTGGGCGGGGATGTTGAAATGGTATGTAGGAATATAGTTTCATTACTGTGACATTTTCAATGTAATCCTCTAGTAAAAAAAGAAAGAAAGAAAGATCATCCGTGTCCTGAGTAAAACTAGATTAGATGGAATGTATAGGGAGGAAACTGTGTAATAAATTGCTTGTTCTTTTTTTTTTTATTATTATTCTCTAATAGCTGTTAACTAGTCGTTTTACTTACCTGTCACACACCAATATATACATTTTTTTTTTGTATCTAATGTAAGCGTTTTGAATGTTTGTTCCATGAAGATATAAGCGGTGTTGCGTTCATTTTCATTGTACCTAAATAAAATGTGTAATTGTTCTGTTCAGTGGCGACGCAGAATTTTCCAGAGTTACAGTATAATGCTGACGTAATCACTGCTTGCATGACGAAGAGAGGGATGAATGAAGGAGGCGGATTGAGGGTGAGGAAGAAGAGAGAATAAGAGAGGAAGAAAGAAGGGAGGGAGGTTTCTGCTTTGACAGAGGAGGCCAACATGACTTATTTTGTGTGGGATTTACTGCGATAAAGGGTGATGAACGCGGTCAAATTTGCCCAGGACGTAGAACAGAGTGAGGACTCAGACATAAATGACTGTAGAAGTTGATCTGGAGTGAAAGAGCCTGTTCCAGTTTAAAGCAACACTCCTCAGGTGACTCATCTGAACCATTTTGTCTTTTAAAATGTGACTTTAGTCTCAGGCGTCATTCTGTTAAACCCACTGCATGTGCAATTAAAGCTGCGAGACTCAGACATACATGAGAACTCTCCACATGCCACGTTATCCCTTAATGAGACGCTCAGCGGTCGAATCCCACGCGACAGACTGTCTTTACTACTCATGCTTTTTTTTGTTCGCTTTCCATACAGAAACTATATGCACACACAAATGCCTGGAAACGGAGTTACTGAGTTCAGTTGTACTATACTGATTCAACAGATATCGACTGACACCGTATTCAAACGACTGAATAAGAGTCGCCATATCTTTTCTACTGAAAATGTGTCTCTTTTGGAGAAACTCCCTAAATACACCTTGTTTCACTCCTGCCGACAACATGCTGTCCCAATCTTACTTTTCTAGGCCTTCCTTCTTTGTAGAGTTGTTGTAATTCTGATGTAAAGGCAGATCGTATGTGTGGGAGAGATATACTACATAGAAACAAAAAGACAAAAAAAAAACAAATGAATTATTTCCTCGGTCTATGGTATACACAAAAAAAATCTGTTTCTACATATCAAGTGTTGTACCTTTGGTGTACATATACAAATATAACTAATAAATGTTGATTCATAACTAAGTTCTGGCTGCTCTGTGACTTTTTCTTCTCCCTATTACAAAGAAATACATGTTACCTTCTTCATTTGACACGTTTTTACGTGTGTCAATGTTGAATTACTGAATGCAAACCATATTGGGACGGATGCTAATGCAATCTAGAATCTATAGATATAATAAGATGGACAATAAACTGCTTATTTTCCATTTGTAAGCATCTCTACACTGCTTTGGTCATTTATACCAGAGCCACTTGGAAAATAAGTGATACTTAACGTTTTTAAACCCGACACACATGCTGATGCTTTAAATACATTCTGTATGTGTTCACAAAGAGGTTAGAGCAGTCATAACATCACAATATTTTGTTTAGACACATGTTAAATCAAAATGGAGTTGTGAAAACAGATGCAAAATATTGGTTTCCTCAAAGGAAGATGTGAAAAAAGTTGATATTTGTGACAAGTTTTATGCTCATTTATTATGAACTTTTCTTCAGGGCATCAAATGAAGAAAATAATAACAATAAGAAACAAACTTTAAGAGCTTTAATGAGCTCATGTGTGAAATAACGCATGTTTTCCTTAAGATTGAAGTCAAGAACTCCTGATCAACCTTGAGTGAACTCCAAAGTAAAGTCACGCTAAACTTCCACTTTTGTGCCCGACGAGCAATTAAATATCCCTCATGCATCTTAATGCTTTCAGAAAGGCCGTCTTTGTCTCCCGTGTCTAACATGTTCTCGCGTCACGACCCCGGTGCCATGGAAACCTCACTTCCTCTAATGTGAGGGCAATGTAACCATTCGCATCCCCATTCACTCATCCCCCCACTGGATTGGCTCCTCCATCTTTCACGCACACACACACACACACAGAGAGAGTAATGAGCGAGTGAACACCACATTCCAGCACATTGTTTTTTTCTATACACATTTATTTCATTCATTCATGACTTTACAAATCTTTTCAGTGACATATTTTTTTTGTTTTGTTAAATCGACATGAAACCTGCCTACACTATGACATTAGCTACCCCCATAATGAATCATGGAAGAGCAAAAGCAGGGCAAAAAAAAAGAGAGAAGAAACAAGACTGTTTACATTTGCTTCATATAAGGTCTGGGCAAGCACAGCAGCTTAATTCACACCAAAACACTGCAACAGACTTGTTGTGTGGAGACTTTTATTTTACTATAATGCCCCCAAAACCCCCCATGGCATATTGTGCTGTACTTATTTGATGCTGAAAATCATATATGATATTTAATTCAGCATCTAAGATGAATCTCGTGTCCTCAATGTGCTCGATCTGACACAGTCCCAATTATTTCTCCCCTTCTAATCAATGTACACACTGTGTACTCAGATTATATACATCAATAGCATTCTGCTTATCCCCAGGATAGCAACAGGAACGTCACATCACCATATTGCCAGCTCCTTATTAAATTTATATACCATATTTACTGACTTTTTTTTTGGATGCTACCGATTCATGCAGTATTGCGAAATCTGTTTTCTACTTAAATAACCATCAAAGTAGACACATTCCTTTGTCTAAAAGGAATAAATGAAACGCTGTCTCCTACCATAAAAACAAACAAACAAACAGCACTGGTAGCTACTGCTAAGGCATGTCCAACACTTTATATACATAGAACAAGAAAAAGGGACTCAGGCCTGCATAAATTAAAAATAGTAACAGCTTCAGGGTTTTTTTTTGTTTGTTTTGTTTTTAAAGAAAAAATCTAAGTCCACAGGTTATGTGTGAAATATACACGAGGAAACAACAATCAGGAGACAAACAAAATGCAACAACAAATGCTTATAAAACACCAGGAGTTATTGAAAATTCCTTTTTTTTACCACACCAGTTAAATTACACAGTTTTCTTCATTGATTTAATTCATCTGATAGGCCCCAGACTTTCACCAATTATGAAACAGAAGCAGACACATCAGTTGTTAATATTTTTCTTCACAGGTTAGACCCTCGAACACCCCCGCCCCCCCCCACATCCCTCCCTCCACCCCCGTGTAAACCCGAGCCCCTCCAGCGCCGTCATCAAAGAGCACAAAGAACGGACTTCAGAAGACGCTCACACACCCTGCTACGCACTGATGCTTCATACCCCAGCCATGCATCGCTTTCTCTGACCGACCATTCAGTCCTGAAAACGGGTCACCAGATGAGGGTCACCATCTGGCTCACACCGCGCAGACAAAATGCTGCACAGACCCAGAAAACACTTACGTTTAGACAATCTCACACAGAGACCCTCACTCCGCTTCCATTCAGTGCTGATCATCAAAGCAGTTTATAACCCCAGTGATTGAAGCCCCGTCCCACATCAATCTACTCCAACCCCTCTCAACCACCTCCTCTACTCTTTGCCCTCTCTCCCCCTCCACCTCCACCTCCTCCCTCCTCCGTCTCACGCCTGCTGCTCTTTATCTGGCGACTCCTCTAGCGTGATGACGGTGAACTCCTCCGTGTTGCCGTTCTCCTGGATCTTCTCCTTGTTCATGAGCGTCACCATCTCCTGCTCCCGCTCCTGGGAGTGGGGGCTGGATGCCGATGCCGCTGCTCCATTGCCTTCGCCGCCATCTTTGGCCGTGATCATCAGCGTCTGTCGTTTGCCGCACAGGCTGCAAAATGCACATTAAAGACACGTTTGTTTGAATGAAGTAGAAAATGGGAGCCTGTCTGTTTCCATGCTGTGCACAGGAAGACAAATCAAATGGCATAATGTAAAAAAACAGTAACGTCACCTCTTTCTTTTGGCAACAGCTACACAAACAATAAGAATAGCAGCGACTGCCACTATGACCCCAATGATTATAAGCCAGTCTGGAGAGAGAGAGAGTGAGAAACAACAAGTCATGAGTCAAGTGTGTCATAATAAAACAGAGTCATTATGAAATAATGTTGGAGGTTCTGTAAATGAAATGACAGGCTGCTCACCTGATGAACTCTGGCTCTCTGGTTGACCGGGTCCAGGCTCAGAGGGAGCAAGGACACGTCCTCTGCCGTTAGGTTGTAAAGAAGCTGCATGACAATAAAACATAAAACAATTAATATATACTGTATATAAAAATACATACATATGTATATATACAGATTTTTTACCAGTTACATCAATTAGTGTTTCACTGTACAGAGTGGTGATATGGTTGAAGTGTAAGGGTAAAAAAATGTTTTTTCCCGTAAAAGTCCTGTATTTTCTGGATGTGTTCCAATATTATAGCACTATAGCGAATATTATGGTGACCTATGACTGCTGTGCAGTACATATACATATATTAGTGTATGTGAGTGTGCATTTAAATAGTATTTGTGGCTGTGTCACAGAAAATATATTTCTTCTCTAGTGTAAAAAAGCCATTGAGGCCTGTTTAGTCACAAATTTACTCGACAGCTCTAACTAACACAAGGGGGCGTCCTGTGTTCCTAAAATAAGTTCAGTTCCCCTCAAACTTGTTGCATTTGAAGTGAGAATGTGCTGCTTGTTGCATTTAAAAGAGGTGTCACCACTTTTCTATCGTCCCCTATGTATGCAGAGGGGAATTTAAACTTTAAAGGTATTACAGATGGAATCAACACTTCTTTGGACACAATCTCCATAGAAACATGATACAACATTTGCAGCACTTAGACTGCCAGATGGTATTTTTGTAAAAATACTGAAATATTTCAGTTGTAAACATGCTTGTCTTACACTCGTGATCTCTGACAGGCTCCTTTTTGTCATCCTCCTGCTCATTTTCAGAGGGAGATTGTGTTTCCCCTGACTCTCCAACAGGGGCCGTTGTAGGTGCTGCTTCCTCCTCAGGCTGCGTTGGCAGCATTCCAGATCCAGTGGGCTGGTCCAAGTCACCAACTGTAAAATTGAATCCCTGAGTGCCGTTCTTGCTGCCTCCCTTTGGATCTTCTGCGGGAGTAATACTGGCTGTGGTGATCATTTCTATCATTCCATTGCTTTCATCTTCTCCAGGTGCTATGGTGGCACCACCTGTTTCACTGTCAAAAGAATCCATGAGTTGTGTTGTTGGAGTGGACTCTGGTTCTGCCTCATCTCCTGCTAGAGGGATTGTATAATTACCATGTGGAATTTTGACATTTCAAAGTGACATATGTTTTCTCATCTATGCAGAGTTTATCAAGTTTTAACATTTATATTTCAATCAGAATGACATCCCAGTAGATATTAAGATGCACTGCTCTTTTCACATTATAACAGTGTAATGTGTATTAAATTATTGAAAGGTCTGGTGTACAATATGCGTCCCATCATGTTTGATATTTAGTGTTAATCTCCTCTCTCTGGATTTTAAACATAAAAAAACACAGTTCTGGTTTTAACCCTGAGAACACAGAGCATTTTGGCTGCTTTTTTCCATTACTAGGTTTATATAAGAAATTTCGAGCATGCCTGCTGTTCTTTCTGCCGATGTCGTGTGCAGGACTTGTGCTGGTAAAGGAGTAACATTTGGGTGGATTGAACATTTAAATCTTCCAAAAGTAATTTGTTGGAATAACCCTTTAAAAGACACTGACTCATAAGCTGTAAGGCTCCAAACATAGCTGGGTTGTCTCCCATTCATGTGTATGTGGAAATAGTTCGCATTTCTTTGTCAAACTTTGGACGACATACTGTACTATGACTTTTTTGACTGATTTTGGACAACATACTATACTATGACTTTTTTGACTGATTTTGGACAACATACTATATATTTTTTACTGATTTCGGACGACATACATACTATACTATGACTTTTTCAACTGAGTTTGGACAACTTACTATACTATGACTTTTTGACTGATTTTGGTCAGAATTTGGACGACCTACTGTACTATGACTTTTTGTCAAAATTTGGACGACCTACTGTACTATGACTTTTTTGACTGATTTTGGACGACATAACCTTTTAGTGATTTTGGACGACATACTATACTATGACATTTTTGAGTGATTTTGGACAACATACTATACTATGACTTTTTGTCACATTTTGGTAGACATACTAAACCATAAAATTCTTGTCACATTTTGGAGGATACACTATACTATGACTTCTTTGTCTTATTTTGGACGACATACTATACTATAACTTTTTTGTCTCATTTTGGACGACATACTATGACATTTTTTAGTGAGTTTGGACGACATACTATATTATGACTTTTTTGAGTGATTTTGGACGACATACTATACTATGACTTTTTTGTCTCATTTTGGACGACATACTATACTATGACTTTTTGTCTCATTTTGGACGACATACTATACTATGACATTTTCAGTGACTTTGGACGACATAGTATACTATGATATTTTCGTCACATTTTCGACGACATACTATACTATGACATTGTCGTCTCATTTTGGACCACATACAATACTATGACTTTTTTGTCTCATTTTGGACGACATTACTATGACATGTTCGTCAAAGTTTGGATGACACACTAAACTCTGACATTTTTGTCACATTTTGGACAACATACTAAACCATGACATTTCTGTCACATTTTGGAGGACATACTATACTATGACTTTTTGTCTCATTTTGGACGACATACTATCCTATGACATTTTTATCTCATTTTGGACGACATACTATATCTTGACTTTTTTGAGTGATTTTGGATGACATAGTATACCATGACATTTTTGTCACATTCTGGATGACATTATTGTCGCATTTTGATTGACGGGGTTGAACTGTGATTGTATAAAAACTGTAATATGTATGAAAACGTTGTCTTAGGTGAGAAATTTTTTTTGATCCGTTAAAAGTTACAATCACGTTTGACGAGAACAAAAAGTATAACGACACTGTGATGCTCCAAATTTGGCCTGGTTTTTGTCCTTCTTACGACCGTTTCCCATTCATGTGAAGTCGAAATTACTCACAATTTTTTTGCGATTTGTGTCACCATGTTTACTCGAAATGCTCAGAAAAGTCATAGCACACCTTTCCCAATCAAACCGCATGTTTGTTTGGTTTCTCTCAAAACTGTGGGAGGAGTTACGCGGCAAACTTTTGGCGGAAGCAGAAACAGAATAAACGCGTAGAATAAGCAATAAATGCTTGTGCTGCAGGCACTAATAAAAAAAGTCTACTTTGATGACATCAGGGACCAGCTTTGGCTCACCTTCTGATTAAGTGACCCTTCCTCTCAGTCTCTTTACCCAAAATGGCTTGGCATTCCATGTTTTTTTAAATTTATGCCGCAAAAAGATAAGCTTTTTTTTTTTTATAAAGTGTGACATGAACTTACCCTTTTCTCTCTCTGTATACCTCACTTTAACTGTAACTGCTTCTGCTGCAACAGTTTTCAGCTCCACTAAACAGCTCGTCAGTGGCATTATCTGTTGCACGTGTCACAAACACAACACGTCCTGCACCTGTTTCAAAGTAAAAACACTCCAGAGTGTCTGTTTGCATTCCTCTTTTTTTTCCCCCACAAAGCTTTTATTGTTAGATACTTGCAGGACCAGCGGATCCTTTGCCTCCCTGCATTTTGATGAGCAAAGAGGAGCATTTAGAGCATTTAAAGTGTATTATTAATAGCGATTTTCAAAGCCATCCCTATGGAACACACCAGCAGCTCCACTAATGGAATGACATCATTAAAAGGCGACCAATTAAATGGTCTATTATCTTCAATTGCTCTACAGATTTCTATGCATTTAAAGAGTGCAGGAAACATTTAGGGTAATGTTAGTTTCAGTACTTGGAAAAAGACATGACACTAGTCTTGTCGTTTTTAGTTATTTTCATGCACAAATGCCACATATTCCATATTTAAGAAGGTAACAGAGCAGATACAGGCAATAAGAAGGCAATTAGGTTTTTGTTTTTTTTAACCCTCCCCAATGCAACCTACTTTTCCTGCCACTCAGAACTCCTTTCAACATATACTTGCTTCTTTGTAAGAATAGACAAGAAGGTTATTGAGCAGATACCAGTCTTCCTGTGGATGTGGCAAGCTTCATGGGGAATCTGCACAGTACAAAAAAACAACTTAAAAGTAAAAAAAAATCATGGCAAATGAGTCTGACACATTCTTCTATAACGTAACTGTACAAATGGAACCCACTGTCCTTGTTTTGTTGCAGTAAAATTAAGCAATATATTACTATTTCACAAAAGCTTATCAACTTATTTCAATGAATAATTTTGCTGATGCACTTTTAGTATGTGTCTGGGAGAGATGAGCAGTTGTGGCATTATTATTATAATCATCTTTCACTGCATGCATTAATGCTGTAACAAAGACAAGACCTCAGGGTCAATGTCTGCGGCGTCCCATGACTTTCATAGTGAAGGTTCCCACAAACACTGAAAACTGATGAAAGTGGCACCCCTCCAAATCCTGGTCTCTGTGACATATCTCCCTTGCCATGAATCAGATCTTTACACTTCCCACCTCCCAAGAATGAACACACTAGTGGATGCTCAACTGATTTCCCCTTTTCCCATTTTATTTCTATTAGATGCAAATAAGCCCTGTGTGGATTGCTGGGTTGTTAAACGTGTTAAAGAGAGGGAAACATTTTTGTACCACTGCATTTTGTCACACTCTGTCTCCCATGTGCATACAATGTAAAACAGGCTTCTGATTGAAAGCCTGATCAGGAACAGCTTTAGACAATCTGAAGAATGCATTAAAAATAAAGAACGCTGCTTAAATTATAAATAATAAATAAATTAAATATCAGCAAACCCCTGGCTATTTTAACGATTTCAAAGTCCAAATCAGACTCACATGAGCATTCTTCATTAAAGTAAGATGTAAGAGTTTAAAATGGGGCCTGCAATCCAAATGTAAAATATGATATATTGACTACAACTGCCAATTTTTATGGGCCGAACTCCAGTCAATCACTCTGGGTCAGACATTTTGCACAGCAGCATTTATACAGTCACATGATCTACCATAATGAAAAATGAGATACGAGAAAATATCATTAGAGATTTACCTGTCCTGACAGATGGGACGAAGGGTGATGTGTTGAAACCCATCACAGTGATGAGTTATTATTATTTTGCTGTTTTTTTCCTTTAGCTCCTGCACATTTTGGTCAAGGTTGAAAGTTGACTTGTTTAATGTGAAGCAGTGTTTACTTGCATATTCAATTTGAAACAACTTCTTTTAATTAAGGAACATATAACTGTTGACATGTAAACTCAGAACGTGCTGCACAAACATAATGTGTCCACTTGCAAAAAAAAACAAAAAACACAGCAAAACAAGCAAACCGTGTAATTAAGTTATTTTAATTTAGCTCACACATGCAGTTTTTTTCTTTCTTTCTAAATTGAATTGTTTCTTGTAACTTTTTAGTTGCTCACTTTCACAAGATTAGTGTGATTCAGCACTGAATGTGAACGTGTGTTTGCACCTTTATGTAAATGTCTGAATGTGGGTGTTTGTGTGGTCACATGAGGAAGGGATGGGAGAGTCAGCCAAGGAGACCAGTCATGCATGATGAGACGGCGTGAGGCTTGGGTCAAGGTCTTCCATCAGGACTGCCTTAAATTTGGGGCAAAACCCTTCCAGAGTCTTTGCCAATATAGAGTCGGCAACGAGCTGAGCTCCCTCCGCTAACACGACCTTGGTTTCATCCATCTGTCATGAAATGGCAAAGAGGAGGGGCAAAAATCAAGGCAAATCTCATC
Organism: Solea senegalensis; assembly: GCF_019176455.1. NCBI lineage: Eukaryota > Metazoa > Chordata > Actinopteri > Pleuronectiformes > Soleidae > Solea > Solea senegalensis. The sequence goes on from NC_058030.1 coordinate 18,245,232, forward strand.
CTTGTTCTTATCGTACCTCCTCCCTGCTTGAATCCTCAGTGGATAAGTGCTATTCACAATATCAACAAAGGGCACACTTGAATTTTTAATATACCACTAATAGCCTTTATACTTTTTTTTTATTATTTTAGATTGTGCTGTTGTGTGTTCTGTATGCAGTCATTTGTAAGAGAAGGATAGTCGTAATATGGGGGGGCTCTGTGCAAGAGCGAGAGAGGCCTACGCACAACGTCCTTGCAAAACAGAGACTGTCAACTAGGGATTAGGAGAATGAGCAGAACACTGACAAAAGGCAACAGTTTATAGAATATAGGATTTTAATTTTAATCCACTATAAATGAGGGGAAACAGTGTAATATACAACCACCACTAGTGGGCCCAAATGTGACTCGGGAAGCTTAAACTAAAAAAAAAAAAAAAAGGAGAACACAACAAACTGAGAGAGAGGAGGAAGAACAAAGTGAGTGCAAAGTAACAAACTCTTGATTAACGTAAGATGGGAGGGACACAGAGGAAGAAAGTGCAGATGAATAATGCAGGTGAAATGCAATGCAGTTCAAAAATCATTAACTATACTTACTTTAAAAACGTTAAAAAGGGTTTAATTGATAGACCGATTATAAAAAGGGACTCAGTCTTCGGGTTTGATTTATAACGTTTTAACATATAATTAATTATGTTCCCATTTACGGCCACACAGGAGCCGTGGCTCGCACTGTTCCCTCACAGCAATAATGTTTGCATGTTCTCGCTGTGTGTGTGTGGGTTTCCTCCAGGTACTACTGCTTCTTCCCACAGTCCGAAAAAACATGCAGAGGTTAACTGGATGCTCTAAATTGACCTTAGGTGTGGATGTGAGCGTGAATGATTATTCATCGCTCTATGTTTGCCCTGCGATGGACTGGCGATCTGTCCATGGTGTATTGACTTATTTCAGCTGGGATTGACTCCAGCTCGACCGAGACCCATATGTGGAGGATAAATGGAGAGAAAAAGAATGAATAAATGTTCCCATTTCGAGAAAAGAAAAAAAACATAGATAAGGTAAGGCACCTATAAGTGGACACCAGTGTGACTAGCAGCTGGTATTGTCCAATAGGTGCCTGATTGCAGGTGACATCAATTTCTGGTTGCAGAAAAAAATGTCACGGCACAGGTCAAATCACAAAGGGTAAAGAAACGAGTTCATTTTGCATGTGGAGGACGGTGTCACACAGATCAACAGCAGGCCAGTGTTTGTGATAAATGGAGCACTACTTCCACTCCTTCCGTGGTGTGGAGGAGAATCGCGACAAATACAAGTGCCCTTGTGGAACATCCAGGACTGCATGGTCAACAAAGCAGACACATGAACATAAAGCCGTCAATAAGTGCAATTACGAAGATTATCAGGTAGTAGTAGTTTGAAACCTATTCCTATCATGTTTTCATACTTTTGATATTGTGACAGTGCTATACCTGAGATTTAGTGTGTGACAAGAAAAGACCATTAAACAAACTATTTAGGAGAGAGAGACTTAAGTGTGTGACACCCTCATATTCAAGAGTTATAGCAGTAGTGCTGGAACCAAAAACCACAGCATGAACAGTCGTGACTCTTCCAGCTACTGGCAAAATAAAAAAACTCAGGAGGCCAATAATGAATCATAGGGCTAAATCTATGTCATATTCCATGTGGCACAAACATACATTCCTTTTGATTTTCAAACTAACAGAGCAAGCGTCCTTTTATCCCTGCATTTTCCTCTATTAGCTATAGGCTCAATTAACCTTTTGTGCTCAAATAACAGCTATACCACTGCCGTCTGCTTGCCGGCATTGTAATTCACACAGAGTCTGTGTGGAAATGCCAAACTATCCTGCCAAAGAATGAAGGGATAACAAATTGGATGGACTTGAATGTTGCTTGCTATTACATTGACTCAAGTTACATCTTTCAGATTGTGTTGATGCTAATCACCAAGAGAGGTTAATGGTCTTTGGAAGCATGCATCTGTGATGACTTGGGGGAAAATTGGCGAGAATGCTGCATTATTATTAAATACATGTGTTTTAACTGGCCACAGCATGACTGCTTTTACTGTAAGTATGTTCATTCAAACAGGGCTCATGCAGAAATAGTAGCAGCAATTACAGTTGCATTCTAGCAACTGTGACCATCAAAAAAGGAGCATGCTAAGGGAAAAAAACTGTTGAACCACCGCTTCTTTTACCACCACCAGGAGGAGAGGAGTGTGAGTCCAACACAGCAGGTTTTTTTTTGTGTTTGTTTTTCTGCTCCACAGACGTGTTTGGTTGAAGGAAGGCCATGTTTTTGTTTTGCACAGTTTTCCAAGCTCTGAGTCATAGCATTACGCTCCAAAGCTGGAGTGTGTAACATGTTGTTGACATAATTGTGTTGCCTCTGTTTGTTCTGCGTGAACAGAAATGATGCAGTGTCATTTGCATACTACGTCCTTCATGTAGAAACGGGCTACGACAAGCAATACTATCAGACCTAACCGAGGGAGTGTTTGTGTGTACACAGCAGCAGCACAGAGGCCTTTTGTTTCCGGTCAAACTGCTGAAGCGCCAGGTTTATGGAGCAGCAGTAGCAGAAACTTTTCATTAGTGCTTAATAGTGCTGTCAGTCATACTCCCACTTTGCAGCTGTCCCGCTTTACAGTTGCCGCTGCCTTCATCGATCATGACATAAGACTAATCACGTCCTGTGTACAGTGTGGGGACGTCTACACACCACGATACAGAGAAACACAAAGAGTCAGGTGGAGCTGATAGACTTCATCAGTGTTGTGCAAACTCATTTGATAATGGTTTGAATGTAACCTGTGTTGATATTTAAAAGTTATTGACTCCAGATTTAGTAGTGTATTTAATATAAAATAGAAAGTTTTTTCGCACTTTTCGGTGAAGGACGGCCTCAAATAAATCTTGATGTCACTTGTGTCATAACATATGCTTAAGACTTGACGTAAAAAAACACCCTCACATTTGACCAAAATACTTTTCCTGACACATGTCAGCTTTAGAGCATGGACAAACTGTTTTTCGAAGGATAGCTGGGCATATCAACTTCCATTAATGTCAGTGTGATTACTAAAACACTTACTCCTCCCTTTGCTATTTGCTTGTAAAAAATGCTGCAGTCTGACTGCTGGAGTCACAGTGTGAGAGGGTCTGTTTTCAAAAGCATTGATATATAGACAGATCACATTTGACAGTGACTTCTAAGAAATTCTATCCAAAAATAACTGTTGCCTATAGCCTCTTCAGGAGAGACGTTCAAACACAATTCCTTTTCTACAGAGGACATGCGAGGATTCACTTTTTTTCAACCCAGACTGAAAGTTATTATATTCTTTACTTTTCTGTCTGTAAAAAAGCAACAGACATGATGTGTGTCCCCAGCGATTCTAGTATTATTACTCCAACTGTGAAGATGTTGCTGTAGACGCTACTAAAGTACTTTTCAGGTACTTTTCTTTAGAGTTGGTGGTGTGCCATAAAGACCCCCACTGTGAAAAACACTGCATGACACAAATGTATATTCACACATTGTTTATTGCTGTACAACACTGACTCCAGAGAAAGTTGGGACCAGATTGGAGAAAACAGAGAAGAAAGAAGTAGGTATAATGTAGAGGAAACTTAAGTTTTTACATTGTTCTATACTAAGATTTCATATACTATGTAGAAGCTACTCTATTTATCGTTTTGGCTATGGACTAATGATGTTCCTTTGTGCCATAAATGACAATTTTCTGCAAAAAGTGTGTCCCTGCCAATAACTAATATGTAAAACGAATAAGAGACCCAAACTATTTTTTTTTCTATGAACAACACGCTCTGTTATCAGTTTTAATGTCTTATCCAGACCGTCTGACAGCCTAATCTCTAGTTGTTTAAGGATTCCAGGCGATGTTTTCACCACAAGGTGTACAGGGTGGTGATGGTGAACCTATGCAAGATTTTGACCCAAAGCACATGAAGTTCCAGGCCAAAAGTCAGAATGACTAACTCTCACTGCAACAACCAATCTTCTGTTTCGTGATGCTATGTCTTTAGTGGAGAGGATGTTGACAATCCTAAAATAGTAGCACTTCCTAAGGGTAGGGGAAACAAAATTGAAAATGTAATACATTGTCATTGTTATATTTTTTTTAATTTGATATTTTAAAACTCTCTTTCTCTCCCAGAATTGTGGTAGTATCTTGATGTAGAGAAACAGCTAACAGATGCAGTTGCCAGTTTATCTGAAAAAGTATTAGAAATATGTTAATCACTATTGTCTGAAATCTAAGCTTTTGAAAAGGCTTTTTTTGAGCATGTTAACTTGAAGACTCACATTTGCGCTGTGTGTTGTTTTGAGAGGATCCAAATTTGTATTTTCTTACAGCACCAGCTGAGTGAATAGAGCATGTTGAGAAGATGGAAGGAGTACTAGGGAGACAGATGGAGGGGAGATGCCTCAGGAAGAGCAGATGCTCAGCTATGAAGAGGATGGACAGTTGAAAAGCAGTTGGTCCAAATGACATATACCTGTGGAGGTATGGAGGTGTATAGGAAAGAAACCAGTGAACTATTTGACCAGATTGTTCAACACAATCTTGGAGTGAGAAAATCCCTGGAATGGAGAAGTAGTGTGGTGGTACCAGTTTTCAAGATCAAGGGTGATGGGTGCAGGACTGTAGTAATTACATTACATTACTTCAGAAGGTGATCAGCCACACCATGACGATGTGGGAAAGAGTTGAACAGGTGGAAGAGAGCCTGAAGAGGCAGAGGTATAGGAGAGAAGAGGAATGAAGGCTGGTAGGAGGAAGACAGAATACCTGTGTGTGAATGACAGTTGGTTTGGTGAAGATGCAAGGAGGAGAGGGAGTGAAACTGGATGAGTTTAAATACCCGAGGTCAACCATCCAAAACAAGGGACATTGCACAAGAGAGGTGAAGAAAAGAATGCAGGCAGGGTGGGGTGGGTGAAGATGAGTGTCAGGGCTCATGTGTGACAGAAGGATATTAGCAAAAGTGAAAACAAAGGTCTACAACATGGTAGTGGGGCCTACTCTGATTTATGGCTTGGATATAGTGGGACTGTCCAAAGACAGGGGGTGGAGCTGGCAGAGCTGAAAATGCTGAGATTTTCGTTGGGAGTGATCAAGATGGACATGATTGGAAATCAGACGAGGGTAAAGTAGAATGGTTTGGAAATAAAGTGATAGAGGCAGAGTTGAGATGTTTGGTCACATGCAGAGGAGGGATGGTGAATATATTGGACAAAGGTTGTTGACGATGGAGTAGCTGGGCAGGAGAAAAAGAGGAAGATCACAAAGATGTTGTGAAGGAGGACATGAGGACAGTTACTCTAACAGAAGAAAAGACAAGGGAGAGGGCAAATATGTAAGCAGATGATCTGCTGTGGTGACTCCTAAAGGGAGAAGAAGAGGACACATAACTTATCTCAATGAACCTGATGTTTTATTTTATTTTAGGTTTAGTGGTATTTACCTGCTAATAATACAATTAATACATTATGTTGTACATGTTATTACAGGTTATGCACATCTGTCCCCTTCAATTTAAATACACGTCACACTGACTGACTGAGAGTGATGTGCTGTGATACAATCAAATGATGACATAGTGTCACAGACCTAAACAGGTATTCTGTGTGTCTAAAACTGTAACCACACATTACAGACTACACGTTGTTATAATTATACTCATTTGTGCAAAAGGTAAATTAACCAATTAAAACACTATCACATTGATTTGCATTGATATATATATACATACTTTATTTATGTGGTTTGCATTTAGTCCTCTTATCTTTGTTTTTACCATTAGCATTGAGTTATATCACCCTGACAATGTGGCTGGCCAGCATGGGTAATGGTACCTCACTAAAGTAAAATGGAGTCAATGACATTTCACCCTTTCCCAGATGGAAAGTCCTGCACATCATGGGGGAAAAAGGAAAGTGAGGATAAGTACAACATTATTATTAAGTAGTGAGACAGAAGAAAAAGAGAGAAGGTTAATTCCTGTTCAATCCAGCCTGAGGACAGCACACATTACAAGGGTGCACTCTAAGCACATGGGAGACAAATTGGATTCAAACTCCCATCTTTCAATAAGTCACTTGAGTGGGCTTTTCACTTGCTATATAAATCACTTGCCAACACAGGGAGAGGGAAAGCTGAGCAGACACTTATCGTCTACCTTCAGATACAAGCAATTGTGGTGAACAAAATAAGTGTGGGGAAAGCTGTATTGTGCGTCTCCGTGAAGGCTTTTCAGTGCAAAGAGTAAAATGAATCTAGACTCTGACTGAACCAGTCACTCACAAAACCATATTTATTAGTTTTGTGTGCATTCTTTTCTCTTTTCATTCTTATTTTGTAGCACTCAGTATTGCCCATACTGTTGTTAAAGTCTGGCAGATGCTACATTGAAAAACAGCATCCAGAGAGATGTAAAATGAAATGTGTTGTCTCTCTAAGCAATTCCAAAAAAAAATAAAAAATATTTGGGGTTGTTGGTTAAGATAACATATTGATTCAGATGTGCTCCCATTCACTCAGTTGTGTATAGATAATATGATTTATTTTCAGCGCTTAATTTGGCTGTGGCTGAAAATCTGCCTTTTGAGTTGCAGTTTCTATTTACTGCAATGATTTACCATCACAGCATCCCCAATATCACCACTTAGGCTGAAAATGTATTTCTAACTAAAACGGTTTTCTTTTTGCCCATTTATTTTTAAAGTTGACAATAAACCAAGCTGCTATTTTCTGTGTAACAGATTAAAAAAAAGAAACACATATAGTATGTTATTTACCCAGCACCACAGTATATTCCAGGGACTGCATGGACTGCAGCAACTGGCAGATATTTATCTTAGGTTTTTGTAGACCACACCAGAGAGAAAATATTGAGCAGACATTGTAAACATAACATGTTCACGTTATTGAATTTACAAGGTTGTAGAAGGTCACTTAACTGTAATAAATAATTTAAAACACATTTTATTATTTTTTTTTATTATTCTTCATCTAGTTAGCGTCTGTTGTTGTTGATGTTATTATTCTGCCTCTGGTGTAACATTAGTTCTAATCTAAACACAGAGAACCCTGAGCTCCCAATCCCTTTCCAAGTAACTTGCCAAAGGTTTGAATAATGAAACATACCTTTTTATCCAGTCAGAGGTGTCCCGCCCCTTCTAACACTAAACTATTATTTGCCAATTAATTGTTAAACTGTGTGCAAGACTCAATCGGCATTGTGTGAAGTCATTCAACAATGGTTTGAATGAAACATACATTTGTTTATAATCAAAAGCTATGCACTGCAGCTTTAAATACAACAATTAAGGTTTATCACACCGATGCACCTCTGAGCTGATCGCCTCGCATCATCAACCAGCAGCATGAATAATTGACTTTTCACTGTCTCTTACTGTCTGCCACCATGTCTGTCATCAACTCATAAAAGCAGGCAAGACATTTCAAATACTGCAGCTCAGCATTAAAATGTACTGCCTGTGCAGCCAGTTCCTGCTTCCTTTGCAATCGCTAATTTGCAGCTTTTGTTGTGAGGAACACGCTCTCCTATAATCAAGACTTCTGCTAGTCATTGACCGTTTAAGTACATTTGCTTCCCCAGCAGCGTACAGTATGTCGATAAGTCCCATTTTCTTTGGGTAACGTGATTCCGCAGGGCTGATTGCTGATAGCCTGCCCTAAAGCTGTGGTTGATGGTCTTTTATAAATACACAGGCTCCCAGTGTAATCTGCGGAACATAAGCAGGGTCGGTGTCCTCCTGAGAGAAAGGGAGAATGCAATGACGTCTTAACAGTGATGTACAATTTCTTTCTTTTTTTTGACCTTCCTAAAACATAATGGTTTTCTGATTCACCATATGTGACAACATGAAAATACTTGCCAATATGGGGCTCTGCTGGAGGCCTTTTCCTTTCATTTTCAGTATTGATTTTTTTTTAGAAGATGGAGTATAAACAGGGAGGTCTAAGCAGTGATACAGAGTCAGGCCAACAAGCCGATGGAAGGTGGATAAAACATTAGACCTGGAAATGCTCTGTACACAGTGATTGGGTATTTTCTTCCATATCATATTATATCACGCTGTACTGCTCAGATGTCCAAAACAGAGTAGTCCATCATAAAATACATTTATGAATTTATGAAACATTGAACATGAACATTGGTCTTATATTAGCAACCTGACAAGGTGTTTATCTCATACAACATGTGTATTTAATGACCAAGCATGTCTTGAATAAACCTTGTGCAATAGACCTCATCCGCATACAATTAAGAAAAAAGGGGGTCTGCTGTGAAGGTGTTGTGTTTTAAAACATCAGTGTTTGAATTGACTTACAAAAAAAAAATAAAAAAAAAATTGGATGGTTCATTTAAATCAGGCAGTTCATCGTTACATGTTCAACCATTCTGTGTAGTCTGTGCCAAGAGGAGATAAACTCCCAGGATGCCCCAGCTGTGAATGATCAATGTGTGAAATAAACAAGACAGTTGCAAACAATTCAGAGCTGGAAAAGGTGTAAACAAAATCTTTTTCAATGGAAAAGTGCAAAAGAGAGTGACTTTAATTTAGCAAATAAAGCAAAATTGTGTGGAAACAGAAACACAATAGATGAACAAAAAGATGAATGTGATTGTAGTGAGACTTAAACACACAAGGCAGGGACAAAATAATCAAAGTGGGCACGCAAGCAAAAAACACAAGCGTGGAAAAAAAAGTGCACAGCACATTTGTGACTTTGATATTTCATTTTGTTAACAATTTGGATGGTGGTGCTCAGTGGGATGTTTTTCAGAGTAGCCCTCATTCAGTGTGAAACCTGGGGCCTGTGTTAATGAACACAAAGATGACATTCTTGGAGGAAAGGCACACAGAATCTCTTTCTTGACTGCTCTGAGTCTCTCTCTGTTTTCAGTCTTTATGGCTGTTAGGCTTAAAACCACAAGCTTGCAAGGCAATGTTAATATGGCTCCATTTGCCACAGCGGGAAATTCTACGACAGCAGTCAACCAAAAACTGTCCAAATTTAGAGTGGCATAGGTTCATTCAGGCGCTCGAATATTTATCCATCTTCATTGTTAGCGTTGTCACTTCTTTGATTTTCAGACCGAGAGAGTTAGAAACGCTGGTAGACCATTCACTCACTTTAGAGTTGGTTACCTTGCTGCTGTGTGACAATACCACAACCTTAACCAACACCTATGTGAATAAATGCTTTACACAACTTTTCTGGATGAATTGAGTGGAATTTAATTATCATTATGGGACAGCTGATGATTTTACAAAGCAGCTGAAAAACCATGTCAGTGTTGGCAACACATTTCCGCCACACATAAACCACAAATGTGTAATAACTGTGTAACATTTACTGTATGATCTACATTTGTTGATTTTTAAAAATAAATTAAATTAAGCAAGTAAGAACCCATGTGACACGCAATGTCAAATGTATGAAACAATTTCAAAAGGACATTTGCAAACATAACTGATTAACACATTTTAATATGTGCATTACCGCTGAAAATGCATATGCAGTGATTCAATGACAGTGATTCAGAAATCTCTCGGACACATTCTAGGCTTTTCATCCACATCTCCTTTTGCAATCGTTAAAACTCTGTCTTGCACTTATTCTTCTCTACATTTTGAAAATCCCCTCTGTGTATCAGTGGACCATACAATCCCCACATAGGCACTGTGCTGCCATCAACCTGCCGCCCACGTGTGTTAGGCAGAGCTAAAAACAAACAAAACCTCCTCTGCAGTGAAAGCCAGCAAAAGCACTGACTGGTGCATATTCTGCCGCACAGACGGAGGAAACAAATGTACTAAGACAACATGGGTATCCAACAATATTTTTAAAAAATGCTGCATCTGAGAATAAATATGTTTAATAAAGTACACGGAATATTTCTAACAGCTAACATTGTAGAGTGCAGCATAAACTGTACTCCTCGCTGTAAGTCCAATTTGCAGACAAAACTCCATCTGACATAACTGAGAAATGTAATTATTGTACGAGATACAGTTCATGGCTTTCACAATACCACAGTGGACTACAATTATCCTGAATACTGTAATCCAATGCAATCCAATCCAAATTTATTTATAAAGCACTATAAAACAGCAACAGCTGAAACAATGTGCCGTACACCAGAGATAAATAAAACAAATGAATATAAATTCATAATAACATATATATACATATATTTAAAAAAAAAAAACACAAGACCTAATAGAACTAAGAACAAATGATAAAACATAATAAGACAATAAAATACTGTAGAAATATACAAACAACACAAACAAGTCATGTTACCAAAACGTTACAGAACGTTGTGTCATGTTACAAAAAATAGCATCTTAAGATGATAAATATAGAATTATTGGAAATATGGAAAGAAGTTTACCATTTGTGACACTAAAATAAATCATTATGACTGTATGGTGGTGATCTGATGTCTCACTCAAGTCACTCACATGAAATATGAACCGTTTTCTCCATGCAGTTAGTGGCAATTTCCCATCATCGACTTGTTGTAAGTGCTTTTGATCATGACACCAAGTTGTCCCTTCTTTAGAATGGACATTTTAAACTGGTAACTGGCAAACTAGGCAAATACTTTCATTTTGTTTAATTGAAATAATCTCTTTTACCAAATTGATTTGGCATTAACACTGAAAACCCATTTCGAGAGCTGCGAGAGCATTAAAAGAGACGAGAAGGGTGAGCAGGGAAAACACTGAGCACGGTTGAGTTTTTGTCCTTTTTTGCATGCACATTCCATGATTGCTTTTGATGAATAATAAGTGTTAAAGTAATTTATTTAAACCAAGCTGACTGCAGATTGTTGCACTGAACTTGATTGGCTACTTCACTGCTCTTGTCACACAGACTCCCGACTACTGGCAACAAATCCATCAATCAAATATCCTTTGCAAATGACATATTGTGCTGGTCAGTCAGCCAGTTAACAGCTTACTCCTGTTTACAAAAGCCAAGATGGTTTTTTTTTAGGGTGTTTTATTACTCTGCGGTTTCATGGTATTTCTCTTCGACAGATACTGCTACCACCTCATTACAGCCAGGGCCTCAGCGAGTGTGAAATTCTCCTGAGGAGGGAAGCACTGAAGCACAGGCCAGACAAGTCCAAGATATTATTGGGACAATAAAGACCCTGTAGGTCTGGGGTCATCATGTATATTTAAACCCTTAAGAAGAAGAAAAAGAAGAAAAGTGTAGCACTTAAGCCACACAATTGTTGATTCTTGACAATCTTGTTGTCTTATGTGTAATCACCCACTCAGCAGAGGATTCAAAATACTCCTGTGGAATGATGTGTTTGATCTCTGCATGTAACTTTAGGGTGCTTTTTGAAATCTTTCTGTCTCTGGGGATCCAATCCCAAGTGGTCAGTCAGACGTACAGATGTAAACGCATCCAACATGCACCGAGGATGTATTTGAGATCCGGTCACTCGATCCAGTTTCAGAGAAAAGCATCCTTGCTTACACTGAGGGGGCACTAATGCAGCTGAATTCCTCTGAACTGCTGACCGATTGGTGTTTCAAGCTCTTTTATTTGTGGCTACAGATTCAATAACAATTTTAATCTTTCTTTTTTTTTTTATGAAAATCATGCTGAACTCCATTAAGTGCATTTATTTGCTTACCGTCTGTATCTTTCTTTGACACAAGATCAGTTAGTCATAGGGTATGTTTCAATCATCTTGTTTGTATGTGCATTTTCTATTTGCACAAATACCTGGTGGAACCCTGAGTGGAAACACACACACACACACACACACACACACACACAAAATCTGTAAAAAATGGATGACATTTAGAAATCACATGACTGAAACATCACACTACCTTCCACATTTCACTGCACTGAGAAAACCAAAGCATTCCTTCACTTAGTGCAACAAGCAAATACAGTATTACTATCATCATAAATTGGAAGCAGCAATGACATGTGACCACCAATCAACATCTGCTGAATTAGCAGCATTATTCAATAAACTCAGTGGATGCTGTGACTGTTTACGTCCTTCTGATCCCTCATTACAACTGGATGTTCTAAAGCAGTGATAAAGATAAAACTGTCTTTAACAGTCTCACCAATTACTTGCTCACATTAGTCAAGACAAAGAGGGGAGAGGATGATTGGTGACAATGGCCATTTGTTTATCAGCAGAAGACTGAAGAAGAGGAAGTGTTAACATCACATATTTGATTTAATTCCTTTAAAATCTTTCAAACTGAAACAAGGTGACTGTTTAACCCTGCAAATATCTCACGTGAAAACAAGCGGGACAGACACTAACACTGCTGGTGATCCTTCACATATAAACCACACGGCTACTGAATTGTATTACACAATGATTCACTCTGTGTGCGAACATTCATGGCTTTATGACTCTCTGCAAAAAAGCCCTAATGCTCCACATCGTATGACGGTCAATGTCTGAGGTTAAAAGCATAATCTTCTATGACTTTAGAATATCTGCTATTCATTTTTACAACAAGCTGTAACACATTCAATTTGGTATCTCTGAGGGTGAAATGTGACATTGCCAAAGGTAGATTGGCTGTAAAGGGAACTGAAACACCACATTCATTGCTTTGCTCAAAAGCCAAGTGCTTGTCAACGCAACTGGCCAGTGGAGCTAGACAAATGTGCCCCGAGGCCGACTTCAGGCTGTCTGGAAATGATCTACCAAAGGGAACCAGAGACCTAAATGTCACAGACAGTCATGGGTCATGGGTGCTGTCAGTGTGCGACACAAGGGGTTACCTCTTCTTCATCTCAACAACCTTCCCCCAAGGTGTCACTTGGGTGACGAAGACTGGTGCATCCAGCTTTGGGTCCCGCCACATATTTTGTTTACACAAAGCAAGAGACAAGATAAAATATGACTGTCAAATAAAAATTGATGGGTTGCAGCATTCATGTTCGCATATGATATGGGGACAGAAGGTAGAATAAAATGCTCAGTTTGGAATAATTGTGAAAGAATGGTGTGAACCATGATTCACGCACACTCGCATATCAGTCACTGCGGTGAATTCTTTTTTTCTGCTGATATATTTGCCATGTTATGAGCAAAGTATTGATTAAAATTCCTGTGCTGAAATGTTGACAGGGTGGAAAGAACACAACAGTGATGAATGTTGGGTTTGGATATCCTCATTTGTCTTGTCGGTGTGTTTGCGAGAGCGTGTGTTGTGATGGAGATCTGCATCTATTCCAGGAGTGTCTTTAATACGGCACATGCCACATTTATTATGTTGCCAGATCAGCTGTCAAACCAAAGATGAATATCCACAAAACCAATACAAACAGGTAATTTGTGACAATCACTGTCATAGTGTAAAATTATACATGAGCAGATAATGGCGGATGATTGTTTTTTGAAACATTAAGGAAGTGTTTCTTTCACACAAGTGAAAGAAAGGAGAATACCAACTATGACTGACAACATTTTTATTAATTTGATGGTTTAAGATGATGAATGACACTTCATGTCAATTGTGTTGTTACACTGACACAGGTATCAACCTACAATCCGCAGTCCTTGCTTTCATACAGAATATAACGTGTCAGGTTGCTGAAATCCATGACTACAGTGTCCACAACTGTAATAAAATATACAGTAAATAGACATAACAGAAACATGTCACGACAAAAGTGATTATGATATGTTTCAGGAAGGAGATTCCAGGGATTTAGGATCTCACCGAAACTCGCATGATTTACTGTGACTTCAGAATACAAACAGATATGGAGGCGGACTGTCAGTGTTGTCAGTTAATAGCTGTTCTGTGTGCTTATGATGTTTTGTGCTGAGAAAAGTATACAACATCCGTTTCCCGCCCAAATCACTGTTCAGTCATAAATAATAATAATAAAGACTTTGATGCGTCCAATGATGTTAAAATTGTGTCTGTTAACGCCTCACACTACAGGATAATTTGGCCAGATAATCAGTTCAAATCTTAAATCAGAGGGCACCCACAATTGTCAGAAGTACCATACAGGGACGGAAATCTGGCCAATTATTATTAATATATATTCATGGACATAAGTGAAGATTGAGATTAGCATTTTATACATACGACTGTAATGGAGTTGTGTAACGTTATTTCCACATTTATGAAACATGGATGCTCACATTTGATGATGCAATAAAGTAGATTTGTAATTTGGAAATTCAATTACAATGTTGTGGGGCTGGGATTCCGTGCACTGTACTGTAAATAGGGAATGACTCTGGAGACATTATGGATAATATACTCCACTCATCAGGTTCATTTTATCATCACATGTTCTACTTGATAGCCAATGTGCATGTGAAAAGACATGTTAAAAGGGGCCACATTCAAATTCTAAACATTCTTGGGGTACAGACACAGCTCCATCACCAGGGCAAGAGAGAGAGATCTTCTTTTTCCAACTCATTATTGGAGGAGAACTGCTGCTCCTCAGACCACAGCAGAGAATGAAGTGAGGGATGTAGCTGGAATGAGGCATTAGCATCAGGTCACATAGTGGATTAGTGAAAACAATAACATGCCTTCTCCCACAGACCTTAGCAGTGAATCAACCTTTTGCCCTCATCTCAATAAGATTAATTGATCGATTATTCTGTGGGAACAACAGTAGAACGATTCACTCCGACCAACAGAAAAGAAATTCTCTCAGACTCTATTCTGGTCCCTTTCTTTGAAAGCAGAATTCTTTGCTCTGAGTCACCTTCTTCTGTCTTTCCTGTCTCCACCCACACATGCAGTAAGTCAGGAGTAGAAACAGCATCTGTCTGAGATGCAGAAATATGCTAAAAACAGCCCTCAGTGGCGAAAAAAATCTGTCGAAACAATAAGATTGCAAACCTTGCACAGAAGGCTTTAGATGTACTTTAGATTTACGCAGGCAATGTTCAAACAAATACAATACAAAAGGTGCTAAGTGGTTTATACTTGAAAAGAGATGATATAGCATGAATTTGCAAGGTGTCACTATAGGTTTGGTTAAGTTTGAATGAATTCTAAACGAGCTGTTTTACTTTGCATTGTTCTTTTGTTTGCCTGCCCTGACAACGATCCGATCAAGTGTTAATCCTCAGTTACAGAAACACGTTTCACCTGACTTTCAATGGGTGTTTAATATTTCAAAAATGTAACCTTTGTGTCAGAGCACCTTCATGAAAGATGTGTCACTTTATATACTGTACAACAATGTTGACTATGTTTGCTGATTGGTCTGGATTAAAGATTAAATCCACTGAATTTACACCACACATGCCAGAAATATTTTCACTTCTGAATCTAAATATTTCACTATGCTGAGAGATAAAGTAGAATAATAGATGTGGTCTGTATGTCGTTTGTATTGTTCAACACACAATTTCGCTCTTGTGCAAATACGTTAAAATAAGTGTTTTACTACCGTCAAGATAAATTGGCGATGTGCAAACTCAAACTCTCATTACCAGTATTATTTATGTATAAACTCAAGGGAATATTAAAGGAAATATATAAGACATGACCGGAGCTGTGTTTCCTTTTTAAATCAATAGAAACCGCTTGGATGTGTACTCTTCCAAAGGTGCTGACACATGCTGATAATGATACCACTTAACCCACCAACACTGGATCCCCAGTGAGAATTTCCAATCTACTGTGACCACCCCACTGTGCAGTCTGTCACTTCCTTTTTTTCCTCTTTCAGTTACGTAAGGGAGGACTCGCTAAGGTTCAGGAAATGTGATCGATTCATATCATTTAATCAAGTTATTATTATTAGTCATTACTTTATTTTTTGAGTTACTATATTAATAAATGCTGTCAGTCACAATGTTTGTCACATCTACTATAATTTACTGCTTATCTCTTCAGGCTTTTTTGTGCTATATAGTACTGTATATCGTAGAAGAGTTACATGGAGGGAACATAGTCAGATACAGAAATAGTGTCAGGAGTAAAGTAAAAGCCCATGAGAACACCAGAACAAACATTTAGATCAGTGGCAAATAAGTCTAATCACGAAATGAAAGCAGAGTCGAAGAATAGTTTAAATATAAAAGGATGATAAATAACAAGTCACTTCACACATCCACTAGCAGCCTTTTAAAGGTTTTAACATGAATGAAAAGAAATATTTCCTTTTTATATCTTTAGCAGTAATGATTAGGTAATTCATTGGCTGGGGGATGGGGTCAGAATAAAGGTTTGGCAGTCTGTATCATGCTGAGTAGCATCAAAGCCCTCCACGTGTGTGAGCGAGGATGGTGTGAACAAAATGTTTTCAAATGGCTGTGGTATTTTTTAATTGCCTCCATGTAGCCTTTATGGTTCTGGAAAATTTGGGCTTAACATTTTTGCAGTGTATGTGGAATGGAGAATTTCTGCATTGTTTCAACTATTAGTGTTGTTAAAAATCCATTTGAAATGCTAAACGTATTAGCAAAAAATACCAACAAACACTATCACTAACTCCATGCAGGCAGGGGCAGAAAACAGCCAGTGTACAGAGAGACGGGAAATCCAGATTTAAATGCAAAAAGTGAAGAACTTAACAAACAAAAAAGCAACATCTGGTGGCATTTCAAAGATATTGTAGACTGCAAAGCTCAGTGCATGGTTAGGTTGGTTGGTTACCTGTGTTCTGTGGTTCATTTAAAGGTTTCAAATGTTAAAAAATAAAAACAAATAAATGCATAAAAATTATGCTTTTATGAAAACACTGATAAAAAAAAACAACCCGCTTACGAACAAACAAACCATTCATAATTGCTAAATTAGGCAATAATGGAAGTCTCTGAGTGAGACTAAGTGAAGGAGGAGCCATGCAAAATCTGGCTCTTCTAAAGCTGAGCTAAAAGGACCAAATCTTTTAAAAGTGCCAAAGTGCCAAATTACAAAATGACTCTTCTGACTTTGTCACCCCACAGAAAAATGTGGCACTAACATTCTTGCCAAATTTGAATGATTAAAAAAGTTGGGGGTGTGTCCACTGAATAAGCTCTGTCCTCACACATACACACTTTAGTTGGGACCAAAGCTGGTGTACCGTGCGCCACTGTTCAGTGTTTGTCCAGAATATAAACAGAAACACTGCAGTGGCAACTCACCTGATCCACAAACATGTAGAGAGGTGACATTTACTTGCTTTGGTCCCAAAAGGTGTGCATGTATTTGTGTGCGTATTTGAGGATCTAGACCTAAAGGCCCCAATCTAAACTGTCCCTTCCACCCTGCTGTATGGAGCCGAGGCATGGATCACCTTCAGCAGGCATTTGAAAGCCCTGGAACAACACCAACAAATATCTTTATCGAGGATCCACTGGGAGGACAGACGCACCAGCAGGAGGAAGTTAACACAAACAGTATTACTACTGCACTAATGTGACATCAGTTTCGATGGACCGACCACATCATCCGCGTGCCCAACACACGTCTCCCTAAACAATTCCTGTATTCCCAGCTGAAGGAAGGCTGGTGAGCAGGCAAAATAAATACTTTAAGGATAACATCAAGGCCAACCTAAAGAAGTTCCACATCACATTAGTCAACTGGGAGTACATTATACTGGACAGGCGTCTATGGAGGGAAACTGTGCAAGAAGGAGCAGCAGCCCATGAGACTGAACTCCGCCAAGCTGCAAAGACTAAGTGACCGCAAAAACAGACTTGCAAAGGCACCTCCACCACATACCGTCGCCTTACCCTGCCCACAGTGCACCAAAATATGTGCATCCCGGATCGGCCTCCACATATCAGGATCCACAAGTAAGTAGATGACCCTTCAGAGCACACAGCATATGATGTATGAAGAGAAAAATATCTGCATTTGCTTTATGCGGTCATTAAGAAATGCATATCTGTATCCTTGCTCTGCAATTAAAGAGCACAGTCAGCAGCTCTACCTTTGTGAATTATGCTCATGCTGGCTGCGTTGTGTGCATACCTTTGAGGTTTTCAGCAGGCAGATCACACAGAGGCCTTTGGCCGACAGTAACAAGGCAGAGCTGTCATAACCCTGACACTGATGTGCCTGTTGGGCTGTCACCTTGGCCTCTTGTTGTCCCAGATTCTCATATGTGAGTTTACTGCCAAACTATAAAAAGAAAAAAATATATAATAAAACCAATATTTGTGTTGGATTTTGTAAACAAAGTTCTTTGTTTAAAAGAGCGCTGCACTGGAGCCCAACACATTGATTTCCTATGGTTTGTTATTGTTTGATCAGTGAGACGTTTAGCTTTTTCACCATTTAACCCATCTCTCTAGCTTGTGCTCTCTCATCTGGTTTTGTCATTTATTGTATTGTAAATAGGAATGTTTTAAAGTCATGTTGTTTATCAGCACATAACATAATACACATTGTTAATATATAAGCTGCTGATTTGGGCATGGCTGAAGTGAATGCTGTTTTTCCATCTTGTTTTAATTCATGTAAAATATATGCAGTATGTCAAATAGATGAATGAAAACGTTTGAGTAGCAAATGAAAATTGACAATTGCATTTGTTTTTTTAAAAAACACATTTTAAAAAGTTAAATTATTACTACACATAATTTAATGTCATGTGTAGTAGCTATTTTAGCAAAGAAATAAAATAAATTAAAGGCATATGTGGCAAAGCAGTCGGTAAGCAACGATTAGCAACGATTGAGAGTCGTTATGTCAACACCATTTAATTGCAGTGCAATAATTAAGCAAAACCAATCTGTGCAATACTGTTTAAGCATCACAGAACTTCACATTGCAATTATTTCAGAACAATGGTTGGTTTTATTATTCATTATCTAGCTCTTCTTTCAACAGGTACATGTTCATGAAATCTGCAAACTGACTCAAAAGGGCCCATTGTGGCCCATTGTCTGTTACTATATAAGTGGAATTCCCTTCCCTGCTGCAGACAGACTGTGGGAATGAGATAACACCAGTGCTTACATGCCGAGAAAATGCCTGTGACCATTTACTGTTATAGTCCACCACAGTCACTGCAAAATTACACTGTCCATTCCTATTGACTCAATTTCTCTCACAGTTTGACTGGGGTGGAGCAGAGGCTGTTTTAGCTAGTTTGTCATTCAGCTAGCAGGTGAGGCATATGGCGACAAGATATTTTACTAATTTATCCATTTGAGGCTGCCAGCACAAATATTTTGTGGGCAACACCATGTGTCATAGTACACAGGGACATGCTTGTCTATGTGGGATACACATCCATTGTGCATTTGGGTCGTCTATTTTAACCTACACATGCAAGAGGGCAAGTTCCAGGCCTTGAACAGAGTAAGAGTTTTAATTCACAAATAGAGCTGGGAATAGCGATGCTACTGTATCAGGTTTTTCTGCTAGAGCGGCATGGGTACAGGTAGACACCCATAGCCTAAGTGACATCCAAGCTGCAGCCTGGCTCCATAACTACAGAGTATATACAGTATTGCAGGTGCAGCAAGGATTGGGATGACCACCTCAACACTTCCATTACTGACTGGCCAATCCTTTTGTTGGCAAGCAGTGGTCACTAACCCTAACCCCAAACAGTCTGTTGTGAAGCTCTGTCTCAAGAGATACAACTTCAACCTAGGGCCTCTTTTTCAACTGTTTCCACAGTGGAGATTTTGGACATGGAATGCTGGAAGTACAGAGGGGGGGGCCCTAAAACATTTCTGTGTGTGTTATTTACAGACTTTTTTTTTGTCTAGCTGTGGTCATTTAATGTGGTTGTAGCTCTGTGCTGTGTTTGCAGTCTTTTGTTTTGAAAATGTGTGAAGCAATAATCACAATGTTGTTAGAATGCAAAATTAATATCAATTACGATCAGGAAACCCGATCCCTGCAGTGAATTGGCTGTTTACTGTTGACATCCATCATGTAGTCAATTGGTTTAATTGATGTAGTGAGTAAGGGACTCCATGGGGAGATGTTTAGAGAGTAGAATTACTTCACAACATGCCTTTGTAGTCTTTCTGTTTCTTTTTGTCTTTATTGAGTCTCTTGGTGTTCCTTCGGGGCGTCTGGAATCTTGCATGAATGCTTTTAGTCATTCTGGTAGTGATGTGGTTGTATTCAATGTGTGTCTACTTGTGGTTTATTTGCCTCATTTGATTTTTTTTTGTTTTGACATTCCAACGGTGACGAACGAGAATGGACCTTTGCTCCAGGGGTCATTGGTCAGTATGTGGCATGGTCATTTAATTATCCACAATGTGCCAGTCCATGTAACATCACACCTAATATTAACATCCTTTTTCACCAGATTGATCTGTCTTTTCTGGAGCCCATCTGGTATTGAATGCTCAGATGATACATGTTTTTTTTTAAAGCGGGCAACTAACAGATGACTCCCCTGCTCACCTGTAACCTTGTGTATTAGGGAACCAGGCCTTTGATTATCCAAAAGAAAACTGTTTCACAGCTCTCTTTATTCCTTCACTCTTCTACTCTCTCTGCCCGGATCCAAAACAAGAAACATCCAATTTACCTGGAGCCATCTTAGTATGATGCATTTTGTCTTTCATGACATAAATATTTTAAGAAGTCACATTGTGATTATATTGAGTAAATGTTGTGCAAGTAACTAAAACAAATATATATATATATATATATATATATACATTGCAGCAACCAAACTGCAGCCCCGACATGTTAGGAGGTTCCCTTTTAAGAAGGGGCATCTTTTAAAGTAAGTGGTAGACAAATGTTACCATTATTGAACCCATCTATTCAGAAATGTGACATGTGAGGGTGCTGTAAAAGTGATATGTCTAAAGTGGGGCCCAAGAGGAGAGCTTGCGTTATGTCAGGATAAAATCAATGTACATCAGGGGAATGAATGGGTTAGTGTCTCAGACGGTGAGTCATACCGAGCAGGTGGCAATGGACCACAGACTCATAACACCAAAGAGTGCTGATGATATGAAATTTGAGACCATGGTCATCATGAAATTAAATGTTGGGAGGTATAGAAACCATGGCATTAGTGCCTATGTTTCATACATTCATGCATATGGGAGCTATTGTAAAATATTTGTTATCATATCAAGGTTGTATTTTTTAAATATGAATGAATGAATCTGACTGCCAGGTAATACAAGGCTAAAGTACAGCTATTGTTTGACCTTGACCAAGGTTTGACCTTCTTTTAATCCAGGATGAACAATATGTTAGTGGTTTGCCTGCAATAATCCTATTAACACAGTGATTTTAACAAGCCAGGAAATTCACCTTAGCAGAACCAAATAGTAAGCAGACAAAAACCAAATTCTTTGTAACATCTATGATCTTTAATGAAATCTAACTGCAGGCTCAAGTGGTGCATGATCACCATCAGTTTTTGCAGAGCCTCTGGTATTAGTCATTAGCCTTTGTCTGCTTCGTACTGTGCTGGAGATGAAGAGTGCTAACAGGAACTCTCTTGTGTTGATCAAAAGCCAAAATTTGCACTCAGTTCCATTCCATTCTCCAGCATTTTTGCCCATTACCTATTCAACAGGTGCAATCGCATCTCGCTGTCAACCAAGAGCTGGAGCCATCAGCTACTTAAAGGTTTAATGCTTGTTTTTTTTTCTGTCAAACATGCAGTGTTGTGCATGTAAAATACATTCATGGCCAGAGAATGGGAGGCCTGTCCATAATTTATTGGGTGTAGCATCTGAAAGAAGTAATTGCTCAGACAAACACTGATAAATCAGCAATTTACAGTCAATACACTATATTCCTTCAACCTGGATTTCTTATTGTCCTTCCTACCAACAGGCATCTATTATGCAAAGAGCAACACTACATTGCTTCAGAACATACATACTGGGGTCACTGGTGCGCTGGGACAAGTACAGTACGTGCATCACACCTGTCAATATGCTGCACAGCTTTCAGAGAAGGCCACTGAATCATAGGACACCTGTGGGGGATTGAGAAAGGGCAGCTACTGTGTTGATTCTGACAAGAGCTGTGAGGAGCCATTTGCCCGCTGAGACTCAGGTACTCAGTTTGACAGACATATATCCATGCTGTGTTCAGACAATATTTCCAGGAAATGTCTATCATATGGAGCCATTCACGCACAATGTCAGCAATCAAAACATGATGAAAAACATTTTTCACACCATTAATTGATTTTACAAACATGCGTACTGTGTATTTCCGCCATGTGTGTGTGGTCAGATCGATAGAGATGCTTTCTTAATTTGTTGTCAAGTGAATGAAAGACAGGAAGAAATCAGTGGCAAGCAGCAATTAATTGTCTTGCAACCTTACATTAACTGGTAGAAAAAGACTGATAGAAGAAAGGAAAAAAGAGCAGGGCCTATGGTGGTTGTTTGTATTGTCTGATATGTCTCTGCCAATCTCCACATGATATAAATCCCTCTTTAACCCTCACGCATCATACTGGGGGGAGGTCTTGATGGCATTCTCACTGTCTCTTAACCATAAACGTTACATTACATGAAAATAGATGTGGGCACACACACGCACACACACACACACACGACTGACAATTAGAAAATTAATGGACTGTAAACATATGATGATGTAGAGCATGCGGTGACATTGATTCAACTCAAGTCAACTGCCTGTCATTGCAGGCTGGAGGGGAATTGATTGTTGATGTTAGGGCACATGCCATATGGGAGCATATGCTTTGAGCAGCAGGTTCCCAGATTTGAATCCGGGACCCCGTTATATCCAAATAGAGGCTAAGAGGCTAAATGCACCAAGTAATGGAATCATATAACATTAATCTGAAATTCAGTAGCATTGTGAAGAGTTATTAGAGCTAAAGGGCCTATAACTTTTGGACTATCTGACCATAAGAAAAGTGCCATGAATGTTACCATTTATGCTCAATGTATTTTCCATTTTATGCCGTGGAACTTAAACTGTCTTCATGTTGATGTTTTAAATTCCATGCAGTAGACACTACTACAATCATGTAACCAGTGCTGCACTATTTTACAAGTATACTCATTACTACAATATTTGCACCAGTACTCATGGTTTGGATGACACTGATATCTGTATGTGGCCATCAGTAGTTGTGACTACCACTATGACTCAAACTCTCATTGCTGGTAAACAAAAATGTATAGATACCTACTGCAATAAAGCACAGGTGTAATCTGAGGACGTATGTATTTTTACAATGATATGGTGACTCCTGTATGAAGAAGTCGGTTGAATTTCTGTGGGTGGAGCCATTCATCTTTATTTGCATAATGTGCTTCTGCTTCAGAACACAACATGCACGCTGCTGTAGAAACAGTGCAAGATGGCAGCCTTGGTAAAGCAAGGCCCTTGCCTAAACATGTGAAAGGCTTAATCAGACTTCATTTGATTTTAAAGCACTCACACACTTATAGTATATTCAATGTCTGCCAACAAACCATCCTAAATGTACATTGTACAACCTTTAATGTTGCAACATGCAAGATTTTCATCCAAATTTAGAGCAATTAAATGTGAATTATTAAAGTGTGAGAACGTTGAATTTCATTGACAGTCACTTAAAGGTGCAGTGGGTAAGATTGTATTAATTAGAAATTCCATAAAAAAGAGAATCTCTTCACCTCCTCTTATGTCTGTTTACAGCTTTTGCACAATCTTGCCTGTGATGTTAGACTTTCACAGGGCAGTTCTTATTGGCTGTTCTATTAAAACTACTCTGCATACAAGTTCCTCCGATAGAAAGGGAAGAGACATATCTCAATAAAACACCTGTCATTATCAGCAGAGAGAGATTCAGAGATGGAGGGATTAATTCTTGGATGAAATGATTAGGTGTCCGACCTGCAATGCCAAAATGAAAGAACTCTAATGATAATAATTCACCTTTCTTTTAGTGATTGTGCCTAAGGCAACTAACATTAATGACAAAACAGGAAAGTTGTAATAGAATAAAGTTAATTTCTGTTTTAAAAACAAACCCAATAATGGAGTGGTGAATGTTTCAGTTATAAGCATGCAAATTGCACTTAATGGTGAATCTACTAGAGGAAAATAACAGTTAAATGTGTGTTTGAAGAGAAATTTGAGATACACACAAATGTATGTTCCAGTCTACACACAAGGCATCGCCATAATGAGCTGAATGAAGTGAATCATAAGACAAATGTCAGAGTCTTAATTGGCAACAATGAGAGCATGATGAGCATTCCCAACATTTTTGAATTAATTACAACTCTCTCTATGACCCGACTTCAGGAGTAACAACTCCTATCATTGTTATCTGTCCTTCCCTCTGTGATAAAATATTTTTTTTTATATAAATAATAGTGATTTGTTGCAACCTCATCATAAATTAGTCTAATGTGTCTGCTGAGCTCAGGCCTGCACTGTATTTCGATGGCAAACCTGGGTCGTTGTCATGGAATAGGGATATGCCAGGTCCAGAAGTAAACACAAAATGATGGCGCCTCACAGCTGTGTCCAGTAATGCCATGTTCAATAAAATGCTTTTAAATACTCACGGTCCTCTGACCAAATGACAGAGTGACTTATTCTAGCTGCTGGTCTCAGCTAAAAAAAAAAAAAAAAACTCTTTGGTTCCCTCTCTACAGTTTTCTTTGCAGTCAAATCTCCCCCACCAGCTTTCCCCTTCTGGGCAATTTTGTCTCAAGTTTATGTTCCACTTCATCTCTCTACCTCACATTTGGCTCTAACAGTAAAATTGCCCTGGACCAAATCCCTTTAAATGCATAGATCTGTGAAAAGTGTAGAGATAAAGTGTACTGGTCTTGGTGCAGTCACACTCTGCCTGCATGATGCTCGGAAAAGCCCATTTACAGCATTACTGCAACCGCTATGATAACTTACATTCAAGCATTCAAAATGTTGCAGTTACACGTACAGAAATAATACGAACAATCTAAACAACCAAACCCAAAAACATTGTACAGTCAACATGTCTTCATAGAACAGTGCAAGTCTGTATCTGTAAGAACACAGTGACAAACCCAGATTGTCCACTTAGGTGCAACAACTCCACAAAGAGGCTGTTTGCTGCTAGTGAGATGATCATCCATGAACAATAATCCTTTACAAAGTGTTGTCAGTCACATGAAAATGTTCCCCCACGTTTACCTGCTAGATCAGAGATACAGAGCAATGACACATTTAAGTGGTACAATTGTAATTGCTAGCGCTAACTTAATGGAAAAAAATGTTTCAAGCGCACGCACACGGCACAAATCTATCGGGAAAATATGCTGGTCCAAATTAGTGTGCAATGTATTCTGTAAGCTGATGTTTTTTCAAGGGCTTTCTATATTTCGAAATGAATTCAATAAATTAATTTGATTCAGTCGTAACTGCATGTGGTCACAGTGTGAAAATGTGTCCAAGTTATAGGTTTTCTCTGCGCTTCCGCACAAACATTTTCTGACTCCATGGGCACATGTAAGGCACATTTAGTCATATCTGACAGCTGAATAAACCTTCTGCTGAATTATTACCTCTACTTGGATGTATTTGTCAGCCCAAGGCTGGTGTTGGTTTGCTGGACTAACATGACAACCCATTTTAAAAGAAAGAAAGAAAGAAAAAGAAACATGTACATGGAAATTACACTGAAACTTTGAATTGTATCATGTTTGTTCATTTCAAAGTTGTGGCCTTGAAAGACATTATTCCCTTTAATTACATTTAAATCATAATTATACAAAATCTATGTAAGATGCAGCTTAAAATGCTGTTTCATCATTGTGCGTGTGTGTTGCAGTACGGGTGCCCCCAACTATCACAAAAGTGTTTTGCTTGATTTATTTGAGTGTATTCTTGAAACTGATGATTGCACAGTTTACATACCGTGTCTATTGTCTCTTGAAAAGAAAAAAAAAAAGCATTCAAAACAAAGACGAGTTTTATTGCTCCATATATTTTTGATGCTTCACTGGGATACAAACAAAGCAATGAATTGGATTTTCTCACTGTAAAACAGATTGCATCCCTTATACATTGTGTTTTACAAAAGCTGTATTTATTTTATTTTATTTTTTTGTTAATACAGCTTTTGTAATACACAATCTGGTTTCCTGGTAGCTCTGTATACAGTACACCATCTGCTGTGATATTTGCCAAGAGGTGTGCTTGAGAAGAGACACTCTGCCAGGAAGAGTCTTCTCTGGTGGCATCTGGTGTAGATTTCTGACCCTTCCTCCATTAGTTGTATCCTTAACCAGAAGAGAAAACTTTTGTCTGTCTTTCCTTGACTGCAATTTATTGTGTCCCTTTTTTTTATGTCCCTTCATTTATTGTAGGTTTGTGTATTGCTGCCTGCTGAGATGGATATTCTGGGTCAATTTTGTGGTTTTGAGTGCTGAACTGGTGCATATGGAAATACAGAACAGTTCAAAGACAACTTGGTGTTTGTCATGGAGCCCAGGAGATTTACATGAAAGCATTTAACACGATTACGGGGCATCAGTTCCTCTAACCCTTGGTACATTCCACTATACTGATAACTATACATATATATATATACATATATATATATATATATATATATATATATATATATATATATATATATATATATACATATATATATATATATATATATATATATATATATATATACATATGTATATATATATATATATATATATATATATATATATATATATCATGTTTCCTCAGCAGCATCGTCATTTAGATGAGGGCCGACACTTATTTGCCACAGGTCAAATAGAGGAAATAGAGGAAATCGTCAGACACATTGAAAGTGGAGTTTGCAATTTTTTACATTAAAACAAATGTATGATACATTCAAACCATTCGAATGAGTTCACGCAATGCTGATTAAGCCTATCAGCTCAGCACATGCTCACTTTCTATTTCTCAGTGGTTCAGATCTCATGTTGCCCAGCGACATTCCCACAGCAAGAGATGTGTTTTATGAGGCAACAGCTACAGTAAGCCGTCACAGAGACAGCAGAAAAAAAGATCTGAGTATGACTTAAAACACAAAGAAGCACCCTGGAAAAGTTTCACAAGTGAATTCTACTGCTCCAAAAACACAGCTGTTCAGCAGTTTGGCGGGATAAACACTTCCTCAGTCAAAGTAAAAGTATTCTTTGTTGGAGCCCGTTTTGAGGTCACAGCATACACATAATGCTTCTGTTCACGGAGACTAAACAGCGGCAGAATATTAAGATAAACGTTGCTTACTGCAACTTCAAATCAAACTGTGATGCACACTACATTCTAAGAAATCAAATATATGTGTTATAACCACAGTCAGGAGTGAATCTAAACCACACTCTCCACTGTATGCTGCAGGATCATTCAATGTTGCCAGGTATTTTGCATTTTAAAACATTTAAAAACAGTTTATGCAACTAATCATGTAAAGTGTCTTGTTCACTCTCACAGAAACACAGTGAATGTAAAGCTAAGCCCATTGATCTCATTACAAATCTATACAGCTTTCACCAATAATAGGCTTAGGTGAGTATAATCCAGATTTTTCCATCTCTACTGTCTAAAACATGCAAATCCAGCTTTTGACTGAAGAAATAACCTTGATAAAGTGAGCCTCCTGTTAACAAGCAATACACTTAATCGGATGAAGCATGTTCCCATACTTTACTCTGCTGCTAATTTTACTTGTATATGAAATCAACCTCAGAACATTTTGACTGCAGACAACAGCCTCCACTGGTTTAACGTGTCACTATCTTGATTTTGGGTAGTAAATAAGAAGAAACCTTTCTGTACTTCCTCAATTGTCCCAACATTTTCCCTCAGGCTGGGGTTTTGTGGAATTGTGAACAAATTAAATGAATAAGTGACAGAAAATGATCTAGCTTGAGCCAGAGGCTCTCTCGTGCTATAATTTACATGAGTGGCGTATTTTGTTTGCCCCACTCTTTGTGTGATGGATGGTTCTCCAGACTCTGATGAAATGGATTGCATCAGTTAATTCTTATTTCTTGGACAGAGCCATGGATTATGACTAGAGCAGCTAGTGTGCCCATGGGGAAGCATCTTTATTAAAACACCTGCAATTGGATCAAATCATCTGATTAGCACTCATGTAGCCAGCACCTGCATGTCTGGCCTGTCAGGATTGCCAAAGCACATTTGTTGGCAGAATCCCTTTTAACTTGCAGCATACAATCTCGTACATACAAACCTGTGCTGTGAATATTAACCGTAGACTAAAAGACTGTCACCAATGTGTCTTTGCTTGGCCTGTAACTGTTTATGAAATGTTGCAAGTGAAGCCAAAAGGAAAACACTTAGCATAAGGAAAAGGCTTTGACAAATTGGTCCAGATTTTTTACTAGTATTATTATTTTAAGTGAAATATAGAATGTGTTGCTGGAAGAGCATTTCCTATAATAGTGCCCTTAGAGTAGTAATCTAAATGCAATATCTACAGTCTTGCCCAGATGAAGTTGCCCTTGCCAAGTAGCCCTGTGTGCACAAAATTGCCATTTCAAGCATGATGTAAGTGGCTGCGACTGCCATTGGGTCGGTTGTTCAAAAAATGAGGTGTCGTCAGGTTGATTGGTGGTGCATTGCTATCTTGAGGCAACAGAAAGCCAATGGGCTTTGGACCAACAAAAAGCTGGTCTGAGGTCAAAGGTACAGTGTTACAGCTGTGTTTAAAGGTCCAACATGCATTACTTGAGCATCACAAGTTATTGCAGTTGAGCAAAACAAAATGGGCAGTGACAGCTATTGCTAGTGAGCTACAATGCCTATCCTTACCAGTCACAGGTAAAAACAGTCATGTAACATCAATTTACCTCCAAGTTCAGGAGAAGGTTCTAGCTCTGAGACTTTTTGGAGCTTGTGCTTGGCTTGCAGAGCTCTCCACGCATGGTGGAAAAGCCTGACCAATATTAAACATAACTCATATCTCTCCTTGTCTGGAGCCTTTTAAGCCAAACAATGAGCTTTGTTTGAAAGTAGCTTTCAAAGTGCAGCTTGATGCTTTGAACTATTTTCTGCCACTTTCAAGTGGTTCATTACTTGCTGTGTCTTCTGCTGCGTTCAGATGGGACTTAATCAATCACAACATACACATCATACAGCACATCCTGAACTCAGAGCCTTCATCAAATGTTACATTAATAGTACATAAATAGGATGGGGAAGAACATACCATCTTTATATAGTCGGTCAGATACTGATACTCAAAATGCAACTGCAGGACCAGCAACACATGAGCAGGACGTCACTCTACACTCGAGACATCGATACTTGATAGGAAATACTAAATCTAATGTGAGGCACCTCACTTTATACACAAATCACCTCTGTGAAATATATGATGCACTATATGGACACAAATGTTTGGCCACACCTGTTAAGTATTGAATTCAGGTGATTAATCAGATTTGGGCTAGGCTCCTTATTGGGCACTCTTCAGGTTTAAGTGGCAATGAGTCGTGACAACACCTATAGGAATTTGAACTCCAATCCCTGCTGTCAATGTGTTAAATGTGCCTAAATGTAGTCTATTTTTTTCTCTAAATGGCTACACAATTGACCAAATTGACATCACATGAATACTACTTATTAAAGAAGACCTGAACATTTCCAATAGAGCTCCGGTAGCTGACGTCACACAACAAAAGGTAACACCCTCTGGCAGGATACTACACTAACAGTTTTCATCCTAAAAGTGAAGATGGTGGATAGATGTTGTGCCAAAACTGTCAGGCAGGTTAATGGAGGAGCATTTTACCGCATCCCCAAATATCCAGAGGGACGGTGGAGGTGAATCCCTATGAAACATGTTCACAGAGAGCAGCAGATGGACCAATGGGAACCCACAAATTATGTGGTTAACTCTCGGTAAATAATTAGTCCAACTGACAAACAAGTCTGCACAGCAAGGTTAACACAGCAATTATTTACATTACGCTGCCTGTTGCTAATGCCTACATTATGCTAATGTGACACTTACTCTTCCAGTGGCAGCCATAGCTGCTTGCAAATATGGATTGTTGTGGGTTGCAGGTATTTTGGGAAGAGGAGTACATTTGTGGATTCAGGATGATATTTATGTCTGTGCACAAAGTTTAATTATCAGAGGTTTAGTGCGTAGTGTGTAGTGTGTTGTACTTAGTACACCAGTCTAAATCTGATTTGCAAATGTTCATATGTCATCTGTTTTATAATTTAAAATAAAAGTTAAAAATAAGTTTTTCAGATAGAGAGAGAGAGGGAAGTTGCTTGTTTTGGGCTTGTTTTCATAGGCCCGGTTGATTTCTCTCACAAAATCTGGCAACTACACTATTTTAAACCAGTAGACAGGAGAGTTAAATGTTAGTCACTAAGCCAGATTGTGTCCATTTGTTTCCCTCCAGGATCTTGTAAAAAATTGAGTGACTCTCTGGAGAAAGATTAATGGAAGCAAAAAAGGATCCATTATAAGGATCAAATATATTCAGTCGGTCAAGTTTTGCGACATATCGGTTGATCTCCATGGATTTAAAGTGCCCAGTGAACTCTGACAGGTTGAATCCAGCACTAGTCCCTTTCATTTTTGCCACATCTTAGGCTGCTAACATGGCACTTCATATGGACCAAGTCATGTGATGTTTGAGAATGTTTACCGAATTTACAAATCAAGTGGAAAGTAACCCTCTATTTGAAACTAAATCCATTAAAACTATTTAAACTATTTTTTGCAATAACTATTCAATATTCTTATTTCCTGGTTTGCCTCAGGAGGAAACTAAGAAGACTACTTCCATACGGTCTATGAGTTTGAACCATGTGCTGTCTTTTTGCACAAATACCCTGAAATGTATCCAGGTGTCCTTTGTGACAGATTTATGCCTGAACTAAACACATACATACCTCTCCCCCTTAGATACAGATAATTCTTGTTAGGTTGAATGAATTAAACAATGATTAGTATTAGAAGTTTGCGCACATGTAGTGTGGTGCTTAATTTCTAAATCATGCACTTTTCACTGTGGGAAAAAAAGAAAAAAAATCATTTTACAGCCATATTACATCATTACCAAGGCTTATCAAGCTTATCTATAATGCAAATGAGAATTAAACCAGGCAACTGTTGGAAGTGGTAGAGGGTGGTGAGAGCCAACAAAGCTCAATTTTTAAGTAATAATATGTCATGATTTGTGTTCACAAAAGGGCCAATGGTAATTAGGACTGCCTAATTCGCCCAATTAAGTTTAGCATTTTAGATTCATGAGGGAAATATCACTTTATAAATAGATATGTACATTGATTGAAATGCTGTTTCCAATGCAATCGCATACATTAAAACGGCATATACTGTTGGAGATGCTAATTTATACAAAACAAGTGTTTTGCAGCTGGGAATTGTCATTATATTTAATAGGCCCTGTGAAGGCAGGAATTTCAGAAAAAGTGTTCTTTTCAAATTATTTTCAAAGAGAATCAGTTCTGGGGATTGTCAAAAAAGGTGGTTAGAGAACGTGGGTGGGCTGTCACTATGAACAAGTTGAAAACATTGTGGACTTCACCAAAATTGTTCTTACCTTTTTCTTATTGTAACAAAAACAATCAGTGTTGACACCATATGTCCCACCAACTTAAAAGGCGCTGTAATGTCAGAAATTAAGAAAAGATGTAAAATTGAAATATTGGTGTCACTGATAATACAGCCAGTATATTCACAAAGTCCATTTTCGTTCCACCCACCCAATAACTCTGCTCATAGCACCAAAACACACAGGTCGCCAGCAGGGTGAGCAGAGAGCAGCTATAGCCGCTAAGCCTCAGTACCCCCGTCTCAACAAGAGAAGAGGGAAAACAATAGTCTGATATGTTAAAATATAGTTCGCTGAGGGCAGAAAGAGAGATGGTAAATTACATGTGGTGTGGATAATTTCCTCTTTGACTGGAAAGCGACATGGGGAACCTTGTCATCTACTCTCAGTAAAACATAACCAAATAGGTTCATATGTTGATAAAACAAATAAAAAAAAAATGAAAAAACTGATGGCAGGACAGTTTTCCATGTATGCTCAAAACATGAGTGTAACGTCTGGTGCTAATGCATCTCTGACTTTCTGTATTTTGGAAAATTTGGCAACCATGCTCCTGTAATATCTTGAATTTTAAATGCTAAATGTAGCTACTGTATGCATTTCACATCTTTAAATGTTGCAAGTAACCTAACCTTAACCTCAGGAATTTGTTGTTATTCTCCTTTTGTGTCCTCCAAGAAATGCACTTCAAATAAACATACCTCTTGAAGGGAGGTGATTTGATAAATAAAATAAAAAAAACAAAATAAATAATGTCATGCCTTTAGGGTTGCAAAGCCTTTGATCTGGACATTTAATATCCAAATACATTTTGTTCCTGCAGTGAGACTTGGATTAATGAATTGGCACAGTGAGGAGGATTTTTCTCCCCTTAAGACCTGACCTTCAAAATTGTGCTTGTAAGTCGCAGGAAGCTCACTGTTAACACGGCAACGTGTAGAATATAAACGAGTTTGGTTTTAGAGCTAAACAAATGGAATTCATATATTCATCAGTGGGCCATTGATTAACTGAGATGATGTCCGCTTCACTTATTTTACATCAAACTATTGCAGTTAAACTAAATTAAATATATGATTTTATATTGTATGGAAATGATGATGAGGACTGTGTGTAGAGGTGTAACCAGGCAGGAGGATAAAACGAGGGAGAGTTAGAGAGTCAGCAGAAGTGACCGTCTGTGACTGCTTTTTATTATGCTACCTGAATTTGGGGATTTGAATGCCATGAGCATAAAACAGTTAAAACGAAAAATATGCTTCTGAGTTGCATTATGGGATTTTAGTATTGTCTGAGCAAGAGACATTATATATTAATGGGCAATAATTAATTGATCTAACGTAATAATGATCTGTTATTGTTGATACAGTCGTTCCTCTTACAAGTTTGCTCACACTTCCAGTGGGCACTTTAATTTGCTAATTGCATTGTTTAAATTCTGTGTTTTCTTCTTAACTGCTCTTTTATGACCGCTCCATGAGCCGTGAATAACCCCCTGTGGACAAATAAAATGATTTCTAATTGGATTAAAAGGAAAGAAAATAAGTCTCCGTCAAAGTTAATGCCTATTATTTCTCCTTGTGACCTTCCATTCAAATAATACATGTTCAATGCTAATCAACGTCCATTATAACGTGTGTCGGACATTGTGGTCTATTATATCTGCTTAAATTCAGAAAATGTATCTTGTACTGTATCATATATTGGCTTGAGACAATAAACAAGCTGTTCTACTGATACTGTCATATAACAAAGAGTCAAAGAGTATGAGTCCACACAAGTGAGTCAATTATACCTGGAGAACTTATGCTGATCATATGAGGATCATTATAAAGGAATTGATGTCCTTATTTCTTGGCAGCTCTTTCATTCTCCACCTCACCTGTCTCTCCCCAGGAAAAGCCTGGAAACTTTTACATTTGAGAACAGACTATGATATGAGGCAATTTAAAATATATACTTTTTTTCTTTTGACTGTTCCACCTGCCAGAACACACATCTGTAAGACTGCTTAAATGTGAGAGAGCATTTCATTCCTTTGTACCTGACATTTAAATCACTGAACCCAACTTGCAGCGATGCAGGACAATGGCTCTTGGCAATTTTTAGGAATCTCATTTGCCAGTCATCATCACAGGCCATAAAATCAGCACAGTCTCCCTGGCAGCACCCACCTTAGCCCTGCAATGGAAATAAACTCCACTAATATCAAATCACTCAATGTGTGTCATTATGCAGGGGTATTATGCGCACATATTGAGAACCATTTAAGTTAAATTTATTACACTTGAATAATTCATCACTCTAAAATGGTCATTATTATTCGTGTACATTACTCAGGAGGTTTGGATGACTTATGAATCCATATTTTTCGATCACATTAGTAGGATATGCATGATGCTTTTGTTGGTTTTTTTTCTCCCCACACAAGAAAAAAAGATGACAACATACTTAGAATACTAAACTGAGTTCCTAATAAGAGTGTTTGTCAAATAGAATTCTCATAAAGGGGGAGGATTAGGGGAACACCTAAATCACACATCAATCTTGACTTTTTGACAACCCATTGAGGGCTGGATCTTGAGCTGTGAATTTGTATTTCGTCACCTGGTTCAATTGTTTGTATCTCTTAAAAGGAGCAAAATTCATTTACATCCTACAATGTACATTAAATCTAGATCACGTGTAGCAAGAGAGTAGTTTTGTTGCCCACAATATAATGACAAACTCCTCACTTGCAGTCTAACCACTCAAGTCGTGTATTTGTGTTACTTAATGGACAGTGTTGGCAACTGGGATACACTTTGTTTCTCCAGTGTTGTGTTTTGGAATTTATCAAACAGCTCCAGGTGCATCAGAGTACTGGAGCAGGGCCAAACGCCATCTTCTGAAAGCAAGAATAATGCACTGTATGCCTTTTCTATTTCTTGTGTTTCCTGCTTCACATATCACAGATCCATTGAGTTCCATTCTGAATGCACAGTTTCATTTACAATGAAATGGATGACTGCCATTCCAGCGCAGAACACATCTAAAGATGGGCACTGAAAGATTTGCTGGCATTTCTTGCAGTTGTAAATTCCTCCCCAACATTGTTTGTGGCCCTCGGTGCTCAGCTGTGCAAAGACATGTTACAGGCAAGGTTAAAAGAACTCTTGCAAAACTAAAAGTCTGATTTTGTGTTTAGTGATCTTATGAAAACTGATGGGAAAACAGTGTCTATTTCAGTTTAATGAGCATTTCATTTCAAGCTATAACCTAGTTTCACAACATCATTATCAGTTATGTAAGGTTTCCTCTTAATTCCAATAGCACCTAAATATGTCGTCATGAAACCAGAGCAAGCGTGAAGACTGGAAAAAACAACAACAATCTGATAAATAAATCATGTTCTAACAGTCTGCTTTTCAGTAAACTGATCTAGTTTAGTACGTCTGAGTGGTAATCTGTGTGTTGATGCTTATTCCTTTGGCCATCTATTTTGTTTCCCCCCTGACTTCTGTGTCATCTTTGTTTTTGGGTCCAGTTATTTAGCTTGACAGTGGGAAAGTACTTTATATATCACTGTATATATATACTGTATATATATAACTAGTACTGAAAATAACTAGTACCATGCGGTTCTGAGCGGTGAGTTCTGTGAGTTTTGCGGTATGGGAAAGGCCTCAAAAATGCGATTAATTTCTGGGAAGAAGAACAATAACTCTGTTTCAGTAGAGCGCAAACCCTAATTAAACTGATTCCCACAGACAATGCTCTCACTATAGGTTTCCAGGATGTGTCACGAGAATGTTGTTTGTTAAATACATGTTAAATAAATACAGGGTGGTGTATGTATATCTGCATGGTTTTATTCCCTGGGTATATCACAGAGAAAGATGCCAGTTTGACTTGCATCACATCATTCGCAAAGTAAAAATTACAACATTTATTAAGTACACAGGTAGTATGGGAGAGCGTAAAGATCCAAATTCCAATTTCCTGATGACTGACACATAAGTAATTGCTTCCTCAGTGGGATCACATCGATTTTAAATGCTACACCCCTGACACGCAGCTGTGTATTTCCCTACCACCCAAAGATTTCAGCCATAAGTGGTTCACATCATTGATCATAGCCATTTGTAAATGCCACTGAAGACCTCTCAGGTATAAATCACAGTTGTTTTCCTTCATAAGGTATACAAATAAAGTCACTGTCCATCAACGTCTCATGCGTATTAGAGTATTGATTTTGCCCACAACCCACCAAAAACTTTACTTTCTCATTTCCTTCCCATTTTCACACCCAATGAGAGCTGCGGTAAAGATTTGTGATATATCACAGTGTTGGGGTTATACAAAACAAATACAAGCTGCTTAAAGCTCCATCATTTCTGAACATGTTGGACCTGCACAGCTGCTCCTTGGCTCAGATTCGCTCAGTGTTCCTCTCTAAATCCACTCTTCCACATCTTGAGAAAAGCCCAATGGGGACAAAAAAAATTGATACAACAATCTGTACAGGAACTTTGTTTGGCTCATATAATTTTTTATTAGTACCCTTTAACTACATCTAATTAGCATTTCCTTTTTTTTTAACCTACATTTCACGTGACTTTGTTTGACATTGCAGTAATTTTATGTATAATGCAGCGAGAGCAGTAAAAGGTTGAGAAAGCCGCATCTTATACAGAAAGCAGCTTTGTGCTTACATGGCAAATTTTGGCACGCTAAAGAGGGTCAGTCAGTGCATCCTGTTCTCAAAACAAAAAACACTGTCCCCTACAGTGATCGCCCACACACGACTAACAATTATTGCTGGAGGTGCGTAAAAAGAAAGAAACAGAGAAAGTTGGTGTCAGAGTTAATGTGGCTGTTTAGACACATTTAGCTGGATGTGTACTTTGCTGTATTATAGGTCAATTAATACACGCGAGCATCTTCTATTAAAGAAAACTACAAAGTATAGTTTTCAATCCTACACGGTCACAGTCTCAGTCTCATGTTATACTACAAACACCTTTCAAACATCTCAGAAGTTCTTCACCAATGCAAGTTTAGTGTTTATTGTGCAGTGAAAGCTATCACACATGAGGGTGTCAACCAACTATTGAACCTGGCCCATTTTAAGACTTCTTTTCTTGCTTTGTTATTTGTAGCAAACCTGCGACATGTTCTATTTCCAAGAGTCTTCGTTTATATAAGCGATGCTGAATTCTGCGATCAATCTTCCTATAGCCTTTTCGCATGAGGATGACATTAAACTTCCAACTGGTATGTCAATGATTTCACCTTAACAGCGTCAGCACAGAGCAAGCTGTGCCCCAGTCATTAGGGCACAAGCTGTGTCTTAATCATTAGGGTAAGAAGCTGCGCCCCAATCCTCAGGGAATGATCTCTGCCCTAATCAAGGACACACGTGCAAGCTATGCCCAGCACACAGCATAACACAATTTCATTTGTCATGGTCAGTATTATTTTCCCCCTGAAACAGTTCCTGAAGATGAGGAGACAAGCTTTGGGAAACCAACAAATCTACTGTCATAGCACAAGAAATGTCAGAGCCAGAAAATGGGCTTTTGGGGTTTCTTAAAGGAGGCAGTTAGAATGAAACCTCCCGACAGCCACCCAGCGATGATTGACAACCTAAAGAACTGGACCCAAAATCATAGGTTAAACAGAAGTCACTAGATGGGAAGGGGGAGGGGCTTAGAAGCTCTTGATTAGCAAGGAAACCTTGATTCAGGATCGTTTTCCATAAAAGTCAGTACATCAATTTTAAACTAATGAGTTGTGTGACAATTAGGCCTAGCCCACACACAGGTGAGTATATTTTTAATTAATGCGCATTTTGGCCTTTTCAACACACAAACTGTGAGTTAGGCCTCTGAAAATGCACGTTTTGGATAAAACGATGTCGAAACTCATTTGAACAAAATTTGACATGTGTATGCAGGACTTAAATTTAACAAAGGACGTCCCGTTTAACAAGTTAACATCTCAGCGACATCTTCGCTGACCAGGATGATTTTTATTAAGTTTATGTAAAATGGAAATATCTTTAAGCAGTTAGCGTTCTATACAGAATGTGGAGAGTGTGGTGAATTAACTGTGTGTTTTCTTTTAAATAAGCAATGTTGAAACAATGGCTTCACAGTTACACCTTGCTTGCCATGCTTTTGAAATCACTTAACTGTGGGTGTTTGTTTGACAAATGTGTTTTTAAACAGGACATATCATGCTTTCTTAAGTATTATCTACTCTTATATAGATGTTCTGTATGTGTAAAAGTTCTGGTAGGTGGGGAAAAAAAAGTACACATTTTCAAAGCTCTTCCAGAAATGGGTTGGTCAGCTTTCAGACTGTAACTCCAGTGACATTGTGACATCACAATGTCACTGAGTGATGAAAACACAGATAAAAACATTGCCGCCCTCGACTAGGCACGACTCCAGACACTCGCCAGACTGAGTGGATTCTGGCTCAGAAGAGTTTGGATATTGTGGTAATGTGTAATGTCGAGGAGACTTTTTAATCACCGCCAAATTACAATGACAATGACGTGACCACCCAGGGGTTAAAATCTATGTTTAACAGTATTCCATACAATACAACTCCAAACTCTTTATGTGTTCATGGCACTTCCAGGACAGCTTCATAAACAGCTTAAAGTTGAAATAATTTTAAACTGATATTTCAGGATTTATGGCAAATATGAATCTCAAAACACTAAGAAGCTGTTGGCGATGGAGGTGGGTTACTGATTCACACTGTATCATATGTTGCTGCCACTTATGGGGCCTGGCTATCTGCTGCCACTGGCAGTCGGGTGTTTTATAATTGATTTGTCTGCTCTACCAATGCAAGCTTAAAGTATCCTGCTGTTAATCTCCCTTAGTCACGAATGGAGTCCATTGTTGATGTAGTTTACCCGTCTCCACTACAAACATGAGCCAAATAAAGCCAGTTATTAACATACCTTCTGGATGCGCTCAGCTGTAGGAGAGAGGTGGTGTGCATCCAGCTACATCAGTTCTTCTGCCTTAAGAAAATAAAGACGGTCCATGTCTCAGCGTGGTCGTTATCGCCATTGTATTAGCTCCTGGCTAGGCCGCCCGACATGTTTACCTCAAGGAATTGAGGCCGTGTTCGTCTGACTCAGCACCGCTGCTCCACGCTGTCTAAAAATGAGCATACTCATTGTTACTATTGCAATTGTGTCCAACCAGCCCTGTCGGATTCCTGTTAAGGTGAGTACAGTCTGTGTCTCGCCATTGTTGTTGTCAAAAAAGAGCCGGGCGTGTATCTGAACCCATTTACCATCATTTATGATGTTCCTACTACACGTTACATGTGGTTGACCAATCACAGCAGACTAGGTTTTCACGTGGGAGGTCACCGAAAGTGCGAAAAATCAGAATGTTTTCTGAGAATTCAAACCTGTAAACCTTTCCATGAAGTTGCTATTTTAGAAATAAAAATGAACAATATGTGCATAATATGTTCTCTTTAAAACCTCAGCTTAATAACCATAACTGAGAAGCCTTTGTTAGCCAATCAGAAGAGAGATAGTCAGTTTAGTTTAGCTATATGATGCCATTGCACAAATCGCTTCATACAAACAATGCAGTGACGTTGTACATGACAGTGTAAACTGAAAAATCAAAAAAAATATATTTTTAAAAGTGCATTTTCAGAGACCGAGCCCACAGTTTGAGTGAGTATGAGTAAGGACAAAGCCTGCAGAAAAAGCTGTACCTTTTTTTATTATAATAATAATACTCAAATTATGCCTTGATTCTCCATTCACTATTCACAAAGAGTCCACCCACCTTTGCCATATTACCCGTTCTATCATAACCCACATCACAGTCAGATACATTAAAGAGCATCCTGACAAACGAGATGATTTACCTGCTTTTCAGTGATAGCCTTGTGTGTAGTTGTTTGATATGATGCCACCCCTCCTGTCTCAGTCTCGCTGCAGTGCTGGATCCCTCTGTGCCAGGAAATATAGCTGGCTGCAGGCATCCAGCTTCCAGCCTCCACTGCAGTTTTCATCCCTCTCTGCCCATACCTTATGATGCCAACCTGGAAATAGAGAGTACGGGGCCGTCTTTCCATTTAAACTATGAGTATTAACACAACATGTCCTAACTCAGTGGCATAGATTTAATTCACAGTGCCTTTTGATTATCTTTAAAGTATCTATATACCTCTTCTCTTTCTTGATGTACTAGCATATCAAGTACAAGGACATCCACTGACCTCAAGTGTCACATTCCTCTGACATCTGGCAGGTTGTGAAGATAAAATAAATTAAAATTAAATTAAATTAAATACAAGAGCTCTGCCAAGGCTTAAACACTTTGTCACCTTCTGGCACCTTCAATTTTTACATTTTGATCCATTGGATCCAGAAAACTTTTTGGTATAGAACTGAGTTCAAAGTAAGTTTCAATGAGTTTTGACGGAGATATGCAAATATTTTTATTTTGCCCATTATAATAATTTCCTTAAGGACAATTCAAAAACCAAATTCCCAGAGATACTGTGTGGATAAGTGCACATGGTGGGAATATGAGCAGTAAAACAGTTTATTAAACAGCTGCTATTTGCAGGAGTCCTCATTTCATGGAGGAAGGAGGACAACTTAGTAGTCACCAAGGTGCAGATATTGTTGTGGTAAAAATAAAATTAGGGAAATGAAAGATCTAGAGCTGGAATGTTATGGTTATGTGTTCATCGACATGGGTTTATCTGTTCTTCTTTGTCCATCTTTCTCCAGTTTTCAACGGATCAATGAGAATTTTCTGTGTAAAAATGTAAAATAATCTTTAAACTACTCCTACACACAGATTTATAGCTGATACTTCTGTATAATATACACATACGCACACTACTAGCGTACCAAACAGTGCACTGGCATTAAGCACCCATTAATTTACTTGAGCCTCCGGAGTGGAATAAATAAGAAAATGAGGAGTTTAATGGTGCATTAGTGAGGAGCCAGTGGAACAAGCCGCGGGCTGTGTTTTCACTAGGCAACTATTAAAAATATAAAATATAATGCCAACCTGTCATTCGCTTAAAAGAGGAGACCATGCAGTTTGTGTTATACATTGTGATGTAATGTTTCTGCATGCTGTAGCTTCTTTATTGACTGAGTGGGTGACACAACAAAGGTGTGGAGGTTAGGTCAGCTAATCTTTCAATGGAAATAAGAATTATAAAAAAAAGAAGAGTGTAAACAATTGCCAGTTAATACACTCTCCTATCATGCAAGGTTAGCATATACACTAACGTTTCCCTTTGCTGTGGGGAACTCAGCGGCTCGAGCAGAGGTTTGCACTCGCTGAGTGCTTTCTCCGATTTCTAAAAGATTCTTCACACAGTGGTAAAAACGCTATTCGTCTACATCACTTTTATAATGAATACACGGCTTGCCAGTGCAGCAGCTTTACTCTGTGATTGATTATCATCTAACTATCTAATCAAAGCCTCTCCATGGAGGAAAAACGTTGCTCCAGTCTGCCTTTTTTTTTCTTCTTTTTCACGTATTAATTATCTAATGAAATAAATGGGAAAAAATGCTATAATATGGATGATTACATTTTAAGGTACCAGAAATCCATATATGGTATATGTGTATATCAGTAAAATCAGCTTTACCGTCGAGTGTATTTGCTGTGACTACATGACAGCTATATTTATTAGCATGGATGGAATAAGTAAAAGGTAAACCAGTGTTTAGTCACTTTGGGGGATAGAACAATTAGACAATGATGTATAGTGTTCAGCAAATACAAAAATCCCCTTGGTAAACTTTCTGTGATGTTATAAATGTGTTTTTGTGGCATACAGAGACAAAGTGAGGTGGATTTCTAAACTCAAGTGCGGTGACATGCTGTTCATATATTGTTTCCTCAGTACTCATTGCCCTATGGAAGATATGGCCTAATTAAAGTGGGTCCACATGTTTACTGTTGTCTTGTCCTTTGTGAAATGACTTGATCACATGATGATCACAAGGTCTTTGTTATTTGGCTAATTACCGAGTGGGGAACAGTAGGTCATGAATGCTGATGATTTAATGACTGGATTGTAGTTGATAATACAGACCATAAAAGAGTACGAATAAAGGTCCATGGCTGCTTTTTATTGTCTGCTGAATTTGTCAGGGGAGGAAGTTGGCCCCATGGCATTATCCAAGCTATTTGTGTCACTTCATTACTTATTCTTAATTTATTTCTTCATGCCTACTTAATTTTAAAAATGAATGAAGACTCGTCCTCTCACAGTAATAGTTTTGGTGTTAAATAAAGCACACGTGTGCTCACTGTGTCTATTATTTCAATTGAAATGGCATAAAGTACAGGTTAAGTGTTTTATGTTAAAGAAATAATTTGCCATAGAGTATAACACTGTAACACATTTGCAGAAAACCTCACATTGAATATATATGTGTGAGTATGTCGTGTATTTTCTATAATATTATACATTCATGGCCTTGTTAAGATCCTGCATGGTTGTGTATGTTGGTATGTTCCTGCAAAAATTGTAAAAAGATAATTCCCTGTAGTTTTGTGGCCTCCAGTTTTCGAATACTATAGCCGTATATTCATAAAATGAATAGGATCTACATGATGATGAAATTTAACCTTCACTAATATAAATATTTCCCTAATCGTGACGATCAATACCACAATATTCTGTATGAAACAATGAGGTTTAATTCATGTGGATAATTAATGTGTACATGTTTGTAAATGTTAATAAAGTAGGTCTGAGATTTAAATACTACATTAATGGATGAGAGATGAAAACAAGAATCAGACGATACAGAAAAAACAACAATATTTTATTTTAACCATATTCTGTGTATGAACTACAAACTCTGGTCTCTATAATCGATCCCCACATCTTTTTAAAGGTCATGAAAGAATGCTTGCATGAAAATTAATATCTTACTCTTTTACAGCATGTTTCTCCTTTTCAC
The DNA here is from genome assembly GCF_019176455.1 of Solea senegalensis. Lineage (NCBI taxonomy): Eukaryota > Metazoa > Chordata > Actinopteri > Pleuronectiformes > Soleidae > Solea > Solea senegalensis. Next base: position 18,287,794 of record NC_058030.1, read on the forward strand.
TTTTAGAACAGTTTGGCACATGTAAAATCAAAATTTAAAAACTTCTGTTTTTTGTTTAGTTTTATTGTTAAAATGTTGTTTTTTTTGTTTTTTTTAATATATATATATAAATCTACCACTAGAACAGCATTCCCTCTCAGAAAAAGAATAAATAAATAAAAGGGAAACAAAAGGGATTTTGACCAAAAATATTTAGATATCTTACATACATGAGACAGCTCGACTAAAATGGAACTAATTTACCATTTAAATTTTCAGACAATTTACCTCCAACTAAAAAAAAAAAGAAGGAAGATGGTTACACTCTCTTATGTTGACTGAGTTAAATTGTGATCCACGTCGCGTCACTGTAGGAACTCAAACACAGACTAAATGACACACATCCAGGTTTTATGGTTTACAAAAGTGTCAGACTCCACTGAAGTGCATTTGGATAAATAGTGTCCTGGTGGATAAATGATCATCTCATTGGTCCAGACTACAATCACCTGGGGACCTTGTATTACTCATATCCTCCACATCGGTGCACATTCAATGTTAATAAATTAAATTAAATTAAATGTTTTATATTTAAAATGACAGGGCAAATCCAGCTCCAGAATGAATTATATTGAAACGTACAGTGGCTTTCCATACAAAGTAAATAGAATAGCTCTCCACATTGTTCCCCATAGGTTAATATATATCCCACTGATAATTTCCACTATGTAATTATTAAACTGGAAGATGGAGGGAAATGTACTGGAATAAAATAAATGAAAAAAGAATGCAGTTTCATAATATGCACTGGGCAAGAACACTGTCGGTAATTTGAGTTTTGCTTAACATATTGCAGACATGGATTATTAACATAGGTAACCTAAGCAATTATTGTATCACAGGAAGATATTACTAGTCCTGTGGGAGTACAGCTTTAGATCATTATTATCCTTTATTTTAATTTGAAACCCTTAACATGCAGGGGTTCTTATTCTCACTGTTATTCTCATGGTTTTTTTTTCTTCCTTTTATGTTTTATATTCTGAGCAGATGGCACTCACCTCATGTCAGCTTGAAAGGTGGTTCTAAATGGTACATTTGCAGGTATTTTGTATTGATCTGTGAACATGTGTATCAACTAAAGCTGTACTTGAGGAAGTTTTGAGGTGTAGACCTCATGGGATACTTTCCACCTATGATCGCATGGCCACAACTCCAAAGTCCTGATGGAGACAGTGTTCCTACGCCATAAGTTGGTAAAAATATGAACGTGAAACAGAAGCTGTGTTTCCTCCAGGTGGTACGGTGCAGTTCAGCTCGTTACAGTTTCAGTTTGGAAAGGTAAAATAAGATCTGGATGGAAAGAATGGGACATGTGCTGTGATATTAATCACTAAAAAAGAAGCACAAATGGCAGACAATGGTTTCGTCTTTTTTCCCTATTGCATCCGACCATTTTCAGTTGACTAATCAGCGGACTACAGTGTGTCTAGCTCCACTCGTTAGGTGCTGGATGGTACACATGTGTTATTGTGCTACCCTTCACAACTTTTGACAATCACAATGCAAATAATTGCATTACCTACTGAACTGAACAGAGCTTCACCCTCTGTAGAGAATGGGACTGAACTGAACATACAAATAACCGTGGAGAACAGTGGAGATGACAGTTTGGACAGTTTCTCATCACCCAGTCTCATTTTTAGGTGAAAGAACAAGCCACAGTCTGTACCTGCAGTTCATCTGAGGTGAATCCCCTCAGATGTTATTCCTTACATGAACACAATATATTGTAAAAGAAAAGAATCTGACCTTTTGTATATCGTACTCTCAGGGGAGTGAAAGCTGCTCTAATTGGCTCAAAGAAAACCTGTGGAACCTGACAAATGTCTGCGTATAACCTCTGCCTTTCTGGCACCTATGGGTCCATTAACGGTGAGGACTTTGAAATGGTTTCCAGGGTATCGGCACCTTCAAAGCTGCATCCATCCAAAGCCCATGTGCACATCAATTAAAATGGAAATTGGAGGGGGAGAGACAGATGCAACCCAAACATCTGGTTGATGCCCGATCCCACTCATTCACCCCAAAGCCTCTTGCAGCATAAGGCCAACAGCTCAGGGCCAAGTCCTAATGTTGGCAGGGGCAGGGTGTGAATCTGGGACTGCCATGTGGAAATATGGCACACAGATGACAGGCGGTGTGCTCAGACAGCTGTATAAAGGGTTTACGCTCTTTCTTCAGCTCATCAGTCTGCTTCTGACAGCATTTTATCATGTAGTACTGCAGATGAGGGGAGTAGGTGGCTTCAAAGCAATCACCTTCACATGCAGCAGTACAAAGTGCTGCAAGTTAAAGGTGAGGTCATTATACACTGCAAAACCTTTAACAGCTGTAGACCGTCACCAGAAGTTGAGATCGTCTACATGATCTTTTCATCTGGATTGGTATTTTCCAAAACAATTATGTTGATTCTAAAGTAAATGCTGCTTCTCTATAACAACCTTCAGTGACGAAAATGTATTTTTGAGACAATTAACCTTTCCTGTCTCTCGTGGGATTTGAGTCAAATTATACTTTGCATATAAATTAGGCACAAAAAGACAAACATGTGTTTCTTTCATCATTAATCTATAGAATTTAATTGAATAAAAATGCACTTCTAATGGTGAGCCTTAACTTGTACAACAGCACGCAGTACATATTTCACTCATTAAGGAGTCTACTGATGACAGATCAGAGTGCCTCATGTGCAAGAGATGTAATTAAACAGTGAAGTCTGATCAAATTCCATCTTGACAATTCTACCAATCATTGTAAAATAATGAACACGTGTTTAATTCATTCCACTTACAGATGGTCACAAAGATTTCATCGTTCAATCCACAGCTGGAGAAAATCACTAATGTGCTCTAGATTCCTTTCATACATGGGGAAAACGAGGCTACTATCTCATCTGATCCAAAGTCTGCAGTCTACCAAATAAAAGCAACAAGAGATTTCCATTGACAGATGACTTCAAACAGATTATGAGAAACATATTAGTAAACCAATCCTGTGGAATTAAGAGGGAGGAAACAAACAAAAATCAAATAAAATGTGAATTTAGTGCTGAAAAAATAATTGCAGAATACAATTTTCTTGATTTAACCACAACATTTTTTTTCTTAAATAAATAACTTCTGTTTTTGTAAAGACACTTTTTGAAACAGTAGACATACCCTAATTTCCAAAGTCATTTAATTAACGTCACCAGTCACTTGATTTGCCAAACATGAGTCTTTTTCTCCATATTTGGGTCATAATCATCACAACCACTTATGAGTTACTGTCCTGTCAGTAGTGTTTTATGCAATTCCATCAGTTTCATAATGACTGCATTTGAAAAGAAAGAAAAAAAAAGAAAGAAAGAAAACATATTAGATTTGGGTCTCTTGTACATTGTCTTTTGAGCTGGCCCGGATTAACAAAGGTTCGTGCGCTGAGCTGTGTATGGAGTTGATAGTAGAGGCATGGTTGTATGCAGTCTTGTAGGTGTTGTAGTGGTTGAGGTGCTCGTGCTCAAGAGGAGGCAGAGTGAGGTGGCCCTCCATGCCTGGGCCTCCCGTAACACAGTCCTCATCCACATTGATGATCTCAATAGTGCGCGTGGGTGCGTGGTGATTCTGCTGGTGGTGCTGTTTGCGCATCTTGTAGAAGATAATCAGCATGACAGCTGCCATAAGTGTGATTGCAACAAAGCAGCCAATGATGATCTTGGTTGTCTTCATCACCTCATCCAAGCCGTTAAGTGAACCCTCCCCACCCAGCTCCGTGACAGGGATTGTGTAAGTCTTCTCCGTGGCCCGGGTGGAGAGTGGGGTCCGAAATGTGGTGGTTGTTGTAGAGGTGGCTGAAACAGACTCCCATATACCAGCAGAGGGGGTGGGGCCCACCTTCTGTTGCACGATAGTGGTGAAGCCTTCATTGTGTGGCGTTTCTATGGTCTCCACTGTTACTGTGGTGAAGTAGCTGAAGCTGCTGTTCTCCGTGGAGGACACGTTGAGCGTGGCAGATGCTGTCGTGTTACCCGCCGAATTACTGACCATACATGTGTATGTGCCCGTGTCCTGCATGGTAACGTTAGTGAAGTTCAGCGTGCCATCATTCAGCACTGAGAGTCTGACCTTGTACGCGCCATGCGTCATGATGGAACCATTGGGTGTAATCCAGCTCACAGAGGTCAAAGAACTGGCTTTGCATTTCAACTCTGCAGAGCTTCCCTCTGTCACATTTAGGTCTGCAGGGGGCTCCACAATAACCGGAGCATAACAGTGAAAGTAGTTCTGGTCCAACTCGCCAATGTATCGCCCTTTGTGGTGGGTCGGTGAGCTACAGCGTGCGCAGCAGCTAGTGTTTGCAGGTACCATCTCCTTAAGCCACCAGCTTAGCCAGAGAATGTCACAGTTACAATTCCACGGGTTGTGGTGCAAGTGCACCCTCTCCAGGTGATGTAAAGGAGTGAAGAGATCGTGGGGCAAGAGGGTGAGGTTGTTGTGGGCTAGATTGAGCTCCACCAGCGACTGCAGGTCATCGAAAGAGTTTCTTTCGATGGTCTGGATCTGTGCATGCATCATCCATAGCTTTTGTAAGTGGATGAGCCCTTTAAAAGAGCCGGGCCGGATGACAGATAGCTGGTTCCCTGACATCTCCAGTTCATCCAGCTTCACCAGGGGAATAAGGTTGGGAATTTCCTTCAGATTGCACATCCCGAGATTTAAGTAGCGCAGATTGCTCAGCCCTTCAAAGGCGCCCTCAGAAATATAGGAGAGCCTTTTAAGCTCCCCAAGGTCCAACCGGCGTAATGATGGCACTCTGTTGAAAGCATAGGAGGGAATACTCTCTATGGGGTTATTCCTCAGCCAAAGCTCCTTTAGTTTGGACAGGTACTCAAATGCCCCGTTTGGGATGGTGGTGAGGCGGTTATCAAAAAGCTCCAAGGTATTGAGACTGGCCAGTCCATTGAAGGCCCCCAGTTCAATTTTGCGTATGTGGTTTTTGCTCAGCTGCAGGATCTCCAGATGTCTTAGATGCTTGAAGCTGTCCACCTTTATGACCTGAATGAGATTTTCCTGCAGATTCAGGTAGCGTGTATTAGTAGAGATGCCATCAGGGACGTCCCGCAGGCCTCGGCGAGTGCAGATGACTTTGCTGAACTGGTTACTACAGGAGCAGACGGAGGGGCACGTCTGAGCACGTACCAGCCCTGCCACCACGAGCAGCTGGAGGGCCAGAAGCAGCACAAGCAAAGGGTCGGACAAGGCCCGGTTCCACCTAGGACCTCGCATCATCTGCTGCTGCTGAGAGGAGGTCATATTGTTTAACATTCATAATTCGTTGACGGGTCTCCCACTCTTTGGAAAGAGGATTTGGGCCAACTGAAATGACATGGGAGAAAGAAGAGAAAGAAAATACATGAGACGGTCCAATGTATGATCAAATACACAGGGATACACAGTGCAACATTTGCAAAATAGTACCAATGTACACCAAATTGCATTCTTTAGACTTCATACACACACTCCTATACACACAAACGTGCATCTTGATTGGGCGCCTTATATCCCATTCTGTTTCTGGGTGCACTGTCCTTGCACTCGCAATCCCACTCACATAAAACAAAATCACAATGAAGCTGCCAACTTCTGTGGTGTACTTCTGCAGGAGGAGGAAGGGAGGGAAGAAAAGCGGCAGTGACTGCTGTGTCTTGTGATTTATATTTGAAACTGGGGGGGGCATTAATAATATGGAAGCTCACCGTGATGCTACCACCAGTCTTAAGATGGAGTCAAGATATCTGGAAATGTCTGATAACAACTCACTGTTCCTTAAAGGCATGTGTGTGTGTGTGTGTGTGTGTGTGTGTGCAGCTGGATTGTCAGAAAAGGAAGGGAAAATACTACAGGGGAATTTGTTTGTGCAACTCGTGTTAATTTGTGTCAATTTATATAATCTGAAGGAATTTGTAGAAATAAAGAATATTCTCTAATTCTCTCTAACATACTCCTCTAATTATTGAGGTATTTTAAGAGAAGGGAATTACTATTTGAATGGACTGTATCATTGTATACATATTTTATTTTTTTAATTTATTTTCGTTTTGTTGTTTTTCAAGGTGAAATACAGGACAGGAGTCAATAAACCTCTTCTGAGCTGTTTTGAATGTGTTGGGAAACTGGAACACACTCATACCAATGTGAACATGGAGAAAGTAGATAACTTCAGGCAGAGAGAGCCGGATTTACAACTTTATTGGAGACGAACACTGATCTACTGAGCCACATGTGTTGTTTACCTACAAAAAGATACAGTAAATCCCCAACATGTCATGAAGGTAAATGGCTGTCACAGAAGTTTTAATCTATAAAGAGATTACTTCTAAAGTCTCTGCTACATGGCTGTGAAGGGGGGGTAAACAGCTTAGTCACTTTTCACTCACTGACACTTTGAGATTAGAACACAGATTCACAAACTTTTGCTGAATCGGATTTAAAAGAAAAAGTCCGAGTCATCGGAGTCAAATTTGAAGTGATAATTACTGCAAATGAAATACCCATATACATTAGAATCACTGGTACTGGAGCATGTAACCACTGCTCCTGTGGTTTTTACATGACTCGACTCTAACTGACCACACTAACAACTGACTTTAAGATACCATGGCTATAATGTATTAGTGTGGACTAATGATACTTAATGTACAAGCTTAGTGTACTTCAAGTACACTAGTGTATTTTAGCTTTTGAGATTTATATCAGGAGCTCGATCAGCTCTACAGAACTGTCATATTGGACCACTATGTTTTACACGCTTAATTTTACACACTGCACCTTTAAGTTCCAGCTTAAAGTGCTGCTTTTAAGTTTATAATGATTCCCTCCTGATGCTTCCTTTTTTTTTTTATGTAAATTCTTTGCACGCAGTTAGTGTGTAGAAGGATTTTGTTTACTTTTTGTGCTGAACAAACAAAAGAAGATATTAAAATATTCATTCTGAGGAAAAGTAGCAGTGCGGGGAAAAATAAACTCATACAAGTTTGGCGATGCGCTGTAGCTAAGCTTCTTTTTTTTGTCTTCTTTGCTTGATTTGATTTCTTTTGTTGCCTTTTCATCTCTCATAATTGACTCAATCTTAAAAACAAACATAATTCACTGTGCTGGTCAAAGGTTATCAGCATCAGCAGCCATCGACGACATTTGAGGTAAAGTGATGAATTACATTTCACTGAAGCGTAATCATTACGTACCTAGAACTAGATCTTCAAGTGCTTGAGAAATACAGATCACATGAACTACCAAACAAAACAAAAATGGAACTGCAGTTGAACGTCACAACCTGCACTCACTTAGTCACATGTGCCGTGTGACAGCACTAACATGGCAGCTGATTTCCGAGCATAATCAAGGCTTCGTGAATGAGGCTGTGGGATTATGGCATTTTCTGCTTCCATGCAATATGTTAATCTGAAAGGGAAAGCTCTTCACTTATGAATGTCAGGCTATTATCGTAACTACTGATTAATTGCTTGATTAATGACTCCATTAATTCTTCAATTATGAAATTCAAAATCCAAGCAGCCAAAGCCTGAGGGAGGAGAAATAAATTGTTTTCAAGCAGGGGACCAGACGAATGTGACAGGGATCGAACACCCGGCTGAAAATCACATTTGAAATACATGCTGTTATTTGTTAGGTATTAAAACTGTTGTATGGTATTAATCTAGGGATACAAGTTTTATCTTTCCATATTCCACAAACCCCGTCAGACATAAGTTTTATAACAATTTTCAGAAATATTTATGTTGCACATTTATTTTTCCGACAAAGCTGTTTCAGTTTGACGCTCCAACAACAACACGATCAACTAAAATATGCGTCAGACTTTAAATTTGTGAATAACACTGTCTTGGATGAGGAATCCTTCTGTCTTATTCCGCTATTTACTCTTTCTTCTTCTCAACAAACCAAAACCTTGGAAAGACGTAAACAATGAATCAGCAGAGCTGATTCCAAACTGTGGAGGCAGAAAAGATTAAGTTGATTTACAAAGCAAAACAATACATCCTGACACTGACAATGAAAGCAAGGATATTGGATTTATGTGGTGCAGTGAAGGAATTAGATCAAAAGAGATAAGGAAAAATGAGATTAAGGAAAGAATGCAATTTAAAAAAATAAAAATAAAGAAATTTTGTACTGTCATATTTTGTCCTCAGCTGTTAGCTGCCTCTTAGTCTGGCAGAGAAAACTAAAACATGAGTCAGATTAGTGGGACTATGAGACAAATGAGCAGCAACATTTCTGAATGGATTTTGACTTTATGAAAGGCCATACGAGGGAATACTGAATAACATCCAACACCTTAGATATTAGTAAACTCTATGTATAAATACATAAAGATAAGTAAGTAATTAAATTCTTTTGTACTGATTCAAGTGTTATCAAAGTCCCTCCATAAACAAACAAATAAAAAAAAAAAAACATCATTATGTAATGTGATAAATTCATATTCCTTGATCCTTGGCAACTTTTACAAACATGTGGATATTGCTGTAACATTCTGTATAAATGGGAGCTTAGTAAAATAAAGTAAATATTCTTTTATGAGCTAGTTTAAGTGAGATTAATGCCAGCAGGTGGGTCTTTTCATTATATTTATTTAAAAGCACAGGCACATAATAAAAATCTCATTTTTTTTATTGTAATATAGTTTGTTATCTTTAAAAGTGTAACAGTGATAGGGTTATAATATGAATTTAGTGAAGGGGGCAGTTACGATTGTAGCTGTGAAGAACATGTAGCACCAGAATCCTTACAACAGGGTGCAGTTGCATCGACTTCTTTTCTTTTCTTTTTTTTTCTCCACTCCTTTTCCCACAAACCGTCCCCAAGGATCTGCCATCAGGTCACTTAAAGGAAACCAATGGAAATTAATATTGGCAGCCAGAGAAACAAAAGACCAATCTATTTGCATGACACAGCGAATCGATACTCATACGACATAAATACAGCAGCTGTCTTGCTGATGTTGTTCACATCTCCACACACACACACACAGTACAGTGACCAGACTTATCTGCATGTGACAACTCACACCGAAGCTTTTTTGACTGTCATTGTCAAACACTCGACACAATGTTGGATTTCAAAGTTCAAATAATGTCTCTGCGATTATTCTGATGGTACATGGAATTACAACAGGGTGACTGACACCTCTGTCAAAGCCCGAGCAGGTCTGCAGAGCCACAATGTGACGTGGTTTTGGGTCTGTGCCACAAAAAGCACATTGTGCTTATACGACCACCCCCATCCCCCTCCCTCGAATGAGGAAGCAAACAAAGTACCAACGTTATCCACGTGGAACTATTCCTGTACCTGGTCTGAATGACAGAAAGAGGTCACTCATTTGCCAATCAGGTAAAACATAAATGTTTCAGATGGGCAATCTAGTATTACAGTGTTTAAGCAACATAACATACTGTAATACATTTACATTTAATCATGATAGACAAGACATGAAGCTTGTTTATAGTATGCCTCTAGTTGAAAGTTTTCACTGGGCCCTGCTCTCACCCCTCTTCATGAGCACCGTAATCCTTGTACGGTTGTATCACATTTTTTTGCATTATAAATTAGCCAAAAAAAAAGCAGAGTGAATTATTCAGCAGGACTACAGAAAATTCTAGTGGGGCTAAAGTCCCCTAAAATAGGTCTGGTGTAGCTGCTTCTGATTTCCTTCTGCTCCCTTTCCTCAGTCAGCAAACATGTCCTGTCTCGAGCGTTCACAAACACATTCAGAGCCTCACTTGAAATGTGAGGAGAGTTAAGAAGGGGACTCGCCCGGAGCTGTCTTCACTCAGTTAATGCTCGAGTGCTCGCTGATTATGAACTTTTTAGTGAAGAGTGACTGACAGAGGTTTTGGCTTTCTGCATGCCATGTAGGGAGGATGATGAGAGATTGGACAGTTGTAGCCACAGAGGAAGGTTGGCATGTATACGCTATTCTTGAGAGGGAGAGAAAAGAAAGACAGACAGAGAGACAGAGAGAGGAGGGGGTGAGGGAAAGATTAATGAGATATGAATCAAATCAGGTCACTTCTACGTAATGCCAGGAATCTTGCAACAGCTCCAAATATAAACCAGAATCCTTTATGGATTGCAGTGTGGGAGGGAAACCCACCGCATGCATCTCAAGCCTTCTCCTCAATCCCTTCTCTGTAACCTCACAGCACAATGCACCATGATTAATGCAATGCATAGATTACATGAAGGTAAGTCTGTATATGTATACATATATATATATATATATGTATACATATATATATATATATATATATACATATATACATATATATATATATACATATATACATATATATGTATATATATATACACACACACATATATATATACATATATGTATATATATATAAATATATATATATACATATATATAAACATATATATATGAATATATATATACATATATGTATAAATGTGTATATATATATATGTACATATATATATATATATATATATATATATATATATATATATATATATATATATATATATACATATATAAACATATATATATATATACATATATATATATGTATATATACACACATATGTATTCAGGAATATTTTTTTTGCCACATAATCATAATTTGCACTGAGTTTTCCAAAGCAGAATTTCACTGAGGTAAAGATGGGGCACTTGAGCCAGTGGAGCTGCTGTTTGTCTGACAGTTGTTTTAATATTTTAACACTGGAAACACTGTGTCGCTAACTATAACTCAGCTACAGTCTGTTATATCTATAAACACTTTTACATAATATACCTAATATATATAAAAACCACCGATGAGTTTTTCTTGCCACTGGACTTGCATTTTTGCAGATATTTATAATATTCTATATTTCTGTTTCATTAATTCATTTTGTCTTTGGAATACGTGCACATAATTCCAAGTCTGAAACGCACAGTATTGAGTATTTAAAGCATGTAAATTTTAATTGACCTCATGTGTCTCCCGGCAACAGCAGAATATTTAATTAGTGGGATTTCAGTAATGCACAGTGGGATTTGGGGGCTTATCTTATTGAAAAGGCATACATTAAGCTCTTTCCATACACAAGCCTAGTCATAGATTTGTTTTATCTGTCGATCGACTTCTAACAAACAAGCCCATGTGCTTTTAGCAAGTTGAAATAAGACAGCAACCTTCAGATGATCACCGGATGCACCAATCTGACAACTTAACCATAAACACAGTTTTTCATTTGACACATCAAATGTGATCATGAGAGAGTGTTAGCGGATGTTTATGCCGTTTACAGGGAAAAACAAGTAAACATTTCTGGCACCGTGCACTATATGTTACTGCTTTTCAAATTGATAAGGGCAATGTGTGAACCTGCTGGGACATCCTTAATCACTACTTTCTGCAGGTGTAAGCTGCAAAATGTGAATGAGTTGTTTATGTATTAACCTGCAGTCAGATGTAGTTTTTCTTCTTCTTTTTTCCCCCTCTAATCTTGCACTTGTGGGTGTGTATCAGATTATTCCCTGACTGGCTTTTTTGATCCCCTGTAAATTATTCCATGACATTTCGAGCATGTATTTAAAACACTTAATATTCAGTTCATGAGGAACAGTACTCTGAAATCGCATCATGTGTGTGAATTCTGATTAGCAGCCAGTGTATAATACAGAGGGAGGACAAAAAAACAACTGAACACAATCATACTGTATCTGTTTTTTTCAGTGTTTCTAGAGCTAACCAGCCAAGTGAAACAGACAAGCTTGGAACTGGAGCTAACTAGCTAAGTGTGACAAACTGACAGCTGCTTCCCTGCCCACGGTCTGATTTCCTTACACTCACAGCTTGTCTATCTCATCCATAACAAGCTGGTGGAAATAAATTAATTCATCAAACAAACAGGGATTTAATAAGCAACTAGAGAGAGAGTGCAGTCAGAAAGAGCAAACTTCTGCCAAGGTAGCCCACTTTCTCAGATTCAATACACTACCCTGATCTTGTAAGGTTAATGATAGTTTTAAAAAAGATAATGAATCTGGATCACCAACAGGATCTAACAATGCTTTCCATACATTGTTAGATCTTTCATCAACAGCCATGTGTATCTTACTAAAATGAGAACCCTAACTGAGAGGGAGTTTGTAGCCTAGTATGTCACAGGTACAATAAAAGTAGATAATTAGTAAATACCAATTAAACCCTGGACTGGGTAAGGTGGTATTTTCCTTATACTCACAGCTTTATAATTTAATGTGTAAATAATTGAATTTAATGAATGCAATTATTTATCAAGGACATTAAGTGGACAAAAAAGGCTTATAAAAGTCACAGAGAAACATTAAACGTTAAATGTAAATTAGTATTCTTTGACAATGTAAATATTTCAGTGTTTGAATGGAGAGCAATTGTCTTTTAATTTCAGTTGTGCGAGTTTCCTTCCGGCAAACCATTATCTTTAAACTCAGCACAAACCGAATCACTTCTGAACAACGGAGGCCAAACATTAAAGAGCCCAAAGAACATTAACGCAACAATAAGCAAAGCTTGTAAGTGGAGGTGGACTTTTCAGAGATTGTTTACAGAAGCCTTGTTGATGGTGTCTTAACTTTTAATATGTGCACATGGCATGGCCATCTGGTAGCTAGGAATAAAAACAGAATGTCCAGAATGATAAACATGGACAGAAAAAAAAATACTGGGAGAGAGAAGAAGCAGCTGGGGCGTCTAGAGTTTATAAAACACACAAAAAACATATAAAACAAAACAAAAAGCCAAGCAAATTGTGTGTCGTCCTCTTTTCAAACAATTTCTATAGCACATTTCATACACAAGGGCGACTCACTGTGCTTTACATAAAAACTAAATATCATTTATAATTACAGATCTGCTCCAACAGCCACAAAAACATGCACTATAGGAGTCTTTCAGACCAAATGTAATAGCCATGTTAAATTACTGAAAACCACTCTCTGAACCCGCCGCCATTATCTGTATTGTGATTCCAACGATGTGTTTTTTTAATTAGCTTCTGAAACCACCGACACATTTCCACGTGTGTGGACAATAGAAGATTATTCACTGCGCGAGTCTCCAACTGAAGCTTTATTATCTGTAGTTTTGTCAGCATGTGGGTTAAGTTTAGATTTTGAACAATAACAACAAAAGGACGACCTGTAAATTAGCAAAGTCACTGCCTCTGCATGCGTTCATACAAACAGCGACTGATGAATGGATTCATTTTTGGCGACAATGCCTTGTGAGTCAACGTTCTGGTATCTGTTAGAAGAAAAAAAAAACCCACAAAGAGAGATGAGTCATCAGAGTGTGACGTGGATAATTGTATCATTAATGCTGGACATCACTCATTATTCAGGTGTTGGACAATTCTACACAGACACAGTCTTCTCAGTCGTCAAACGAGGGACCCCACACAAGCACACAAGTGTATAGTGTTTAGCAGTAATAGCAATATATTACATATTATTACTTTACCCAGTAAGTAATAAATGTAAGGTATTATAATTTACAAAATGGAAATAAATAAAATGACTACTACTAAGTGACTGCATTACTAGATTACAATCTCCAATCTATTGTCTCCAAATAGTGGTCCAGTCTAATATATGGCCCACACCATGTATTCGGAGGACATTTATCCTGCAGTTCCAGGGTTTCACCACTTCACCGCAGTGATGCTGCAGCCACTGAAAAAAACAAACACATTTGCATTGCTCCACTGAATGAAAGAACACATACACACACACAAGTTCACTGACAGTGTTAGGGAATATTGATGGTGTCAGTTTGGAAGATTCTAGTTTAGCAGTAAGAAACAATGTTTTTAAGAGTAATTTATGCAGGATTTGTCTGTTGGTTCTTGTTAGATATCTGCTGAGCATACAGAGCGAGCCGAGCGGGCGAGTCAAACGCACAACTTGGTTTTTTTTTCTTCTCTCGGCGGGTTGGGATCTAAAGCTCAAATCAAGGTAAGACATGCCTCCTCACAGACTCATATTCATGCTGCAGCAGTCTCCAGTCCAGCTGTCAACAGGAGTCACGGCCATGAGATGTGTAATGGTGATTATTAATATTACATATAGAAACATAATTAAATCTAGTCACAAGGGTGATTAATAACATGTTTTTCAGAGCAGTCATCATTCAAATGGTAAAGCTAAGGTAAATTACACATATGAATCATGACTGGTCATATGTAACGGGAAATATTTGAAGTATGGTCCTGATGAAGTTCCAAATATCTGTAAATACATACAAATAAAAAGTCTTTGAAAGTGAGTTTTGTCACTTTCATCAATATTGTTAAAATTGTTAGAAATCAATCCCTTCAAAGGTATCAGCTGCTTCCTTGTTTGTTTACTAAGATTTGAAAATCAACAGGTTTTTATGCTAGGTTTACTTTTCAGTGTTTCAGCACCACACATTTTGGCCCGTAGTTTGACATGCTTGACATAATCTGGCCCTTGGGGACTGCCGCTTTGCAGGCTTATCAGTTTATGATGACATGTACGTGCGGCGAGTCGCGGCAGGTCACATAGGAAGGAATATGCAGAAGTTGGGAGAGACAGATTTGTCTCCTCTGAGAGGGTGCCATGTTAAAACTGAGCATTTCAGTTTTCATTAAGACATATTTACAAAAGTAATAGGGTAATACAACGAGCTATGCAACTTTTGTTACAAAGTAATAAAAATAATATTAGTAAAGCTGTATTATGTGACGCACAATCGTATTCCACTTCTTAAGTAACATGCCCATCACTGGGTATAAATATGCACATTGTGCAATCAAGTAAAATCAAATTGAGCTCATATTTATATTTGTTCTTTCACAGCGTTTTGATTCGTATTATATCTTAAAAAAAACAAACAAATCATATACAACATGTACCCACAGCAAAGGCCGCCAAAACGGTGAATATGTGAGTTTAAGCACTTTCAGCGTGGCCATTTTCACATACTGTGTACGTGACGGTGTTTGTGTTCCACAGTGAGTGTGAGTGTGTTGGCGGTGAAAGGCTTGTGGGTGACAAGAGGTATTGATAAAATCATTCCTCACCCTGAGAACATTTTGAAGTGGACGTGGGCCGAAAATGGCTGCTAACATACTCTTCAAGGAATGAAAGGGTGTCTTTATATTGTACGGCCGCTGTCAGTCTATGGCGTCTGAGTGAGGTCAAGGTTAACGTGCATCACTTTGATCCACACAGAGGTTGTTCAGAGGCCGTGAACCCAGATGTCCAGGCAGCACAGTCTCCCATGTAATTCAGTTTGAGCTCAAGAGAGCGTGTGAGATAAGATGAAAACAAGGAGCTCACTAGTTACAAACCAGGGAGGAGGGGAAAAAGGCCTCAGTGAAATTTGACCAAAATTAAGTGTCAATAAGATTGAACGTGTGAATTAACTTTTAATCCTTTTGAATGGACACAATCAAGAAGGAAACTAATGACCGATTTACAAAATCAATAGCTGTGGTTTCGTGCTAAGAGCTGTGTTGCATCACCACGACGTGCCACTGACTTTAAAGAGCAAAGCTAGTTGTCATAGCGACCCTGACGCATCTGTTCTCCATCTGTGAACATGTATGACGAATTTTAAGATTTGTTCATTGTGGTTCAGGGACACGTGCTTGTAACGTCACGGTGATTGATGTGTTTGGAATGCCAGTGTCAACATCAGCGGGACTGAAGGTCGACTCTACGGGACATTGACAAAGAGAACGTGACAGGAAGAAAAGCAACGCGTTGAGAAGTGAAATTACAGTTATTCCGCAAGAGGTTTTGAAACTAATCACACAAAAAAAAACCATCTTTATTCACCTCAACATCAGTCTATTTTAATGATTTAAGAAATACGATAAGACTAAAATGTATTTTAATCTTTGGTATTTTGGGTTTAGAGCTCTGTGGTTTTTCTATTTGTTGTATGATACTTGTAAGATCAAAGTCTATTGATTATTATTATTACATTACTATCATAGATTTAGTTTTGCTTGTAAGGGAAAGTTGAACAAATAAAGTAAAAAAAAATTGAAAACAATTCCTGGCAATTTTATCTTGTGTCCCACAGTGTGTTTGCACAGTGCCTAGACATAATATTATTCATATATATGTGTGTATATATATATATATGTATATATATATATATATATATATACATATACATATATACATATATATATATATTGAATCTTTGTTATATTGGTATAGAAGATTATATTGTGAATTATGTCATTTTCTTGAATTATCGCCCACAGCTGTAGGACTTTTTAGAAGTGTTTACAGTTTAAAGTTTTTTTTACATGATTCAGCCAAGGATAAACAGACATCTTGTCTGTTTATCCTTGGGTTTTTCCGACACATGCACCCACTGTTTTATGACCTGGTTATGTGGCCTAATTGTATTGATAGGCAGTACCAGGTTATGATGAAGCTAACCATCAGGCAGGACGGCATACAAAGCAGCACTGTGAGCAGAGTGAACACAAAGCAGCACACAGGTGCTTCAATGGAGTTGTTTTGTACGATTATATCTCAAAATGGGACGTGACAGTCATCGCAGTGTCAGGAGTTTCAAGGATAAAGCGGTGCAGGGAAAAACAGCAACGTTGGAAAGAGGCAGATTGACCTCAAAGAGCCGCAGTGGCATGTGCAGCTTAATTAACATGTGTGTCATGCTGCCTGTGGCTGCATGGATTTAATGACCTGAAGGAACTATGTCCTATGAAAGGAAGGGATCTTTATTGTCGTTATACAACAGTAATTACAAGGTTAGGTGCATGTGTGAGTATAATTTATGACACAATAATACCAGGTTGAGAAGAAATGAAAGCTGCTGTATTGTTTTTTTGTTATCTTTCATAACAAGTCAGATTGGTAAAGGTATTAAAATAGTATAACACCATGATCACTAGATCACGAGAGAGTGTGAGTTTTGCTGCTGGAGCATAATATTTCAATGATCATTCTGGTGGAGCTTGCCCTGAGCAGCACCTTGTGGTTATATTTGGTTCAATTTTTTATTTTCTGCACCTGACATACGACTGTGGTAATTATTTTGAATTAACAGTGGACTAATTAAAGGGGTGTTTGCCTTTAAAAAGAACCTAGAGTGACAATTATCTTAAATAACATCACTTTCTGCGGCTAAGGAACACAGGATGTTAAAACACACAGTAATCATACGTTGTTTTTTTGGTTTCCCTTCCTATATAATCCATCTTATTGTTTCCTAATTAAATGATACTAAAATAAAGTGGGATTTTTAAAATAGAAGGTATCTGCAAAGAGATGTGATTATTCTGCTGCCTTTCTTTCAAGAACACATGTCAATAACACACATAGTTGTAAGAGGGAATTTGTTTTCAAAGGAAAAAGCTTAGAAAAACATGCAAATTTATTCAACCGCACAATTTCAGCATTATTTCTAAGAAGAAACCCAATCTCCAATCCCACTGGGGCAGATATGAAGGGTGGAAAAAAATAAGAGAAACACCACATTAAAAGGAGCTTTGAAGTAAGTGAATCACAAAAGCAACTGTTCGTGCGAGTCATATCGAATAAGTTGAATGCCATTAGGCCTTTAAAGAGCTCTGACAATCATCATTTTTATATGTGGATTTTCAAAGCAGCAGAACAGAACTAACAAAGAGAGTCACTGCAGTATTTGCTGCTGCTGCATTAAAAACATATATATAACTATTATTATTATAGTGGGGATAACATTTATGACGACACATGTCTTTGGGCTGAACGATTTAGGTAAAGTATCTAACTGCGATTACTGCAAACAAATATTGCCCCTGTGAGTTGAGTTGCTATATATATGTCAAACTTTAGTTCAGTAACTGTTGTGTAGATTTAAACCAAGGTGGTGTTTTACTCTACATGAGATAATAACCATGTAGTAAAAGTTTTAAAAACAATAAAACAGGCCTTGGTTCCTTTGCTCCTTATGGTTACTAATAATGAACTCTGATTTTAAATTTGACAAGCAGATTGGCTCTGCTCTGAAAACAGCTTTGTTTTCCCAATTAAAACGGAATAGCCAAGGTCAAAACAATTCCGTCGAGGCACAACTTTTTTATTACAACATGAGCTGGATTATTGTAATGCTCTGTGTGTTTCCATTGTTTCCAAGTTTCCATTGCTCTGCTTCAGCTTGTCCAAAATGCTGCTGCTCACCTCAGACATGAGCATATCCCCATTCTTTGCTTTGCTCCACCGGCTACAATTTGTGTGCCTCACAAGCCATTTTAAGATAATATCATTTGCATATAACTGTATTCAGGATCTTACACTTCCTTGTGAACTCTAAAATCAGCTGATCATCTGCTCTTGGTCGTCCAGAAAACAAGGCTAAAGCTCAGGGGGATAGAGTTTTTGCTGCAGCAGCTCCCAGACTGTGGAACAAGTTGCTTCCTGTATTTTTGTATTTAATGCCGCACCACTGTGTTGTTTTAAATGTGCTTTAAAATAAACTGGTTTGAAAAATATTAACAGTGACGATTGCTCTAAGGGAAGCTAAGCTTTCTCTAAAATGTTGTCAAATATCTATTGCGTTTCAAAACTAAATGTGCACTAGAACGCGACTAGAATGTGTCACTAGTTCGTTCAGAGCCAGCTGTTTATCACAGATGACTGACTGCCTTATTTCGGATTCCCATAGTAGCCTCCGCATAAAAACCACAAATGTGGTAAAAAAATCATTTCCAGGGAAGCTCCGCTTCCACGACAGTGGATGGAGGGTGAGCAGGCATGGATGCTGGGCATCTGCGTGATGATTGGAGGAGTTGTCTGAAAGGCAAAACCAGTTTTTGATTGACAACATTCCAGAAACATACATGACAGCGGATCCTTTTCTGCTTCAGACCTGCGTGGATTTTGCGAGGGAAGTCAAATACCTGGTCGTTGTGGGTTATTTGCTCGGCGATATAGACCATTTTCTTTTGTACATAGAGACTGAAAATAAAAACAATAATATAGCATTTCAGTTTTACTTATTTGTCACATTTCCTTGTTCTAGTTGCTAATTTGAGGAATGTATGTAAGGATTTATTTATAAATAACTGCCTCTGAAATTAGCTTAAAGAACAGCAACCACCACTGAATATTAACCACTATAGACAGCATTTTTTAATTGGTATAGAACGTAGAACTGTGGCCTTTGTGTTTCAAAGGTGTATCTGTAATTGCAATTTTGATTTGAAAACAAGCCCTGTCATACACATATAGAGGAAAAGTGCTTACACGTAAAGCTCCCTGACACTGCAGCAGTCGGTCACACCAAAAAAGTTAATCAGACTTGCGGTGGAGGGTTACACGCATGAGTAGCAACGGGCCTGTTCACACCAGCGGCATAATTATGTGACCAGTGACCCACTTTGAAAAAAATAAAAAATAAAAAATCAAAGAAAGAAAGAAGTAGCCTGACAGCCTGACACAAAGGGGAAATGTCATGGGGAAGGAGACATTTTACAATGTGAGCGAAGTTAGCCACAGAGAAACACTGCTGAGATTCATGAAAGTTATTTTTCCACTTCACTAACTTTATAATTGCTCCTTCTTCTATTTTGTACCCATTTTCTCCAGAAACTTTTTCAAGTGTCAAAAGTAGATGCACGGCATGTCTCATTCTGGGCTGTGCTGTGATTGGGTTAAGTAGATTAAGACTGAATTACTCCCTGTCCATTTCTATCAATCACACATAAATTCACCTAAATCCTCTGTGGCACAGCTGATATTCATTCATTGATATGCTATTTTTTTATATGTATATGTATATGTATATATATATGTATATATATATATATATATATATATATATATATATATATATATATACATATATACATATATATATATATATATATATATATATATATATATATTTATATATATTCACTCCATAAAACATCTGATGTGAAATATTTGGGAAGCAACTCGTGGCACAGCTGATATTCATTGATGATTAGGTGATTAGATGCAGGGTTATATTTGTGTCTTATTTTCAGTTCTTACCTGCCAATTCAATTACAGTTCCACGGGGTTCTGGTCATCCACATGTTAACTTGCAAATCTGCCACAGCCCTGGCCCTGAAAAGACACGTGAAAAACCTTATGTATAATAATTATAATAATAATAAAACATTTATAGTGGCACAGTTTGTAGGCCACTTCCTGGCTCTCTAAAAAGTAAAGTCCATGAATAATGCATTGTTTTGGAAAGATTATGATGCATCTACTCATCTACTCATCTTCTAAAATGCAGTTTCAAACCTCCAGGACAGAGAACATCTTATTCAAGATTCTCTTTACTGTTTCTAAATAATCATTGAGTCATCCTGTTAGTTTTCCTATCAGCCTCTTCCTTGGCACTCTGCTGATGCTGATATTTCAGGGCTTTTGAGAACCTCTATCGAACGAGAGGGGCTTTACGGTTTCCTACTCCTAGTCGGAGGGGCTCGTTCCTCAGGGACAAGGCGGACAATCAGAGCTACAAAACCTCACAGACACGCGCACATGCATAGCCTGTACACACAGACACATGTGCATACAACACAGGGTGGTGGACCCTGCTGAATAAATTATGGGGGACAAAAGCAAACAGAAATAAGCTCTCCATTTGGCCTGCCACCCATTAGTGCAGTGCAGGAACTGTGAGTGCAAATATGTGTGTATTTGTTCCACTGGAGCATCATAGTGTGGACCTATCCTGAGCCCAGACTTTGTTTTAGGATAACACTTTTGCTGTCTCTGTCTCCATATTAAGGTCACATTACACCCACATGACCAGAGGCTAATGGCTGTAAACAGTGCAATCATATCTCTGCTTGCCTAATTTGCATGTGATAATAAAAAAGAGCAGAGGGGGGAAACAGAAAGAACAGGTTTAAATGACAGTTCCGTTTGAGGCAGTCAGTTGGGGTCAAAGGAGAAGTCAATTCTCTCATCGGTGAAGACAAGTACATGTGGCGGGATAGAAATCATGGCTGAAATCCATGCTTCTCACTCCACTGACCTAATGCATAAGACTGGTGAAGGTGAACAGATGACACCAAAGAAGAGAAGAAGAGGGTGCAATGTATTACTCTGCATCACATTTTGCAGCATATTCATAATGCTAATGCATTACTGAAGAGAGAGAAATAGGTAACTAATACATTACAAAGTAAGTTCACTATGTTTTGTTTTTTTTTACATATCGGATACTTAAAATACTAATAATGCAAGTTTCACCCAAAACAAACTCCCATGGCCACGTTTATATAATTACAGTGAGAGAACATATCGCCCGGTGCAACAGTGTGCCTCACTGATGATTTTCTTTTAGTGTTTTCTTTTTAGTGTTTGTCAGAGGAATAAGCTATTGTTATATCAGTCTTTGTGGAAACATTTGTTTTAAGGATTATATTGTTTTATGTCTTGCTCTCCTCAATGGAATTAGATGAAGTAAGACAAATATAGACTGACTGATCCTTTAAGTCTAAAGTCTACATCTGTAAGTGTCTCTCCCATAGTACACTTGTGTATATCATGTAATAACCATTTTACAGTAAATTATCAGCAGGTTTTTTTTTGTTATTATTATTCAATT
Organism: Solea senegalensis; assembly: GCF_019176455.1. NCBI lineage: Eukaryota > Metazoa > Chordata > Actinopteri > Pleuronectiformes > Soleidae > Solea > Solea senegalensis. The sequence continues at coordinate 18,309,467 of NC_058030.1, forward strand.
GTGCAGCCAAAGCTAAACATTTTGATCTGGCAACACAACCATAACATACTGTCAGAGATGCACCGCAAATGTGGCCACCGAAACAGGATGTTGTGATGACGCATGCAAAAACTGCGGCCAGCGCGCCCCTGTCTATTCCTGCTTAGAGTCCGTCCGAGATCAGTTTGGAACGCCAATAAAAGGGTTCCAACAAGACGTGAGTACGCGGGGGAACAGCACCTATTAAATGCTGGAAAGTCTCGTTGCACAAAAGCGAAACTTGGCTGCATACAGCGCAGATTAGGAACTCCCCGCGACACTCACTTCACACCTCTTTGTGTCTTCTACACAAAGAGGTTGAGACGGACCACCGAGTGAAAACAATGGCAAGTGCGCTCTTAAGAGTCTGTCAACACGTTTTACTAAGATCGACTCGGATTCCTAGCGCTTCATCGCGACTGTACTCGATCCTCATCATAAAGATCATTACATGGATGTGAGGATAAAGCTGCGTGTACAGAAATGATCCAGGCTGCATTGGATATGGAGAGCCCACTAGGAGACGGAGAAGCGCAGGGCTATGTGCAGACAAAAGGCTCGTCTGTCTGCACCAGATGAGAGGCATGCACCTTCATTGTCTGATATGGTCGATGAGATCCTCCTAAATATTCTTTAGGATTCTTAATTGATTTATTCTTTGAAGCATGGATATGAATCTATATCTACATATCTATTGCCTTGACTTTAGTGAGGTAAGTACACAAAGTCCCAGCCACAATTAGATTTAAAAAAACAACAGAATTGGCATAATAATTTCTTTCTGTGTTTTGGTTCAATTTTCGGCCACATACTTCCTGATTTTTGGTTTTCGGTTTCGGCCAACAAGGCAGTTATCTACTCCCTTTTTGAAACTCAACAAAACAAATCACACCCACAAAGTCTACATGATAGTGATGATGGATCTGAGCTTTGCAGGTACAATCATTATCATTGTTTTTAGTATAAACAACATCAACATCACCACCCTGCGAACACACACACACACACACACACCACCAAACCACCTGGCGCTTCCTTTTTATTTATACTAAAAATGTGCTATAAAAGCTAGTGATAGAAGCATTTTGCACACGTGCAACCAGAATAGTTATACCTAACTAAGCAAAACAAAAAAGACACTCTGATACTGTTTGCATTGCTTCAACAAGTGTATGACCTCGAGCAGTCATGGCCACTGTCATTCATTTTTGAAAAGTCACACTCAGTACAGACACTATCATCACTGGTGTGGAATTATTGAAACACACACTTGAACCACAAACCTCTAGCTTCTGCAGGTGAAATAAATGGGGGAAAAAAAACAACCTGAAAATGATATACATGTAGTTTCACACCACAACAAGTGCATTCTTGTATTGTGTATAGACCTCAGGGCAACATCTATTATTTCATCACATCTTCAACACCCCACAGTCAGTTGAATGGACTACGTCGTACCTCCGGATCAAAGATCTAACCCATTTTGTTTTAGTTCTATCTTTATCCCCTTGAACTCACAGAGAAAAAAAAGTCCCTTTCTGAGAGAGTAGTGGTCCAACAAATCAAGACTAGATGTCAATGCGTTCTGCTCCAGATCGCGGCATATTTTGACCTGCGGGTCACACTACATCACCGCCTGGAAATGACCAGAAATGCACGTCAGGCTGAATCAATTGGATGCACAGCCAGTCCTTCAATCTTGGCGGGGGTGGTCAGTGTGGTTTGCAGTGAGGTGAGTACCGGCTCCCAAAGGAGCAGTAAGTGCTGAAATCAGCTCAGCTGCGCATGCCATTTGTCATTATCTAATAGTAAATCCATCTGTGTAGAAGGCCTTCGCCAGGCCAAATCACTGAGTGACCAGACAGTCAGCAACGAGGGGAAGAGGCATGTAGACAGACAGATGGATAGAAAGATAGACAGAGAGTGATAGGTAGACAGGCAGACAGGGAGAGAGACAGAGAGATCGAGAGATAGATGGATAGATAGAAGGACGGACAAACAGATACAGAGAGACAGCATAGAAAAAAAAAACATAAATATCACATAAATACCTCACTAAGAACAGAGGGTAAATAAGTAAACGAAAAGCTGCAACAGCATTTTAACTGTGTCATGTTGTGGCCTGTTTATTTCTTCTTTATGGGAACGGAATATTTGTTACACAGTGGGAGCATTATGTTTTTCAAATGGCTGGTTATGGCTCTTGGTGGGGTAAATGCATCAGCACAAAATGTGCTGTTAAGAGTATAGTATTTTAAAAGATGCAATATGTATGACTGCATCGGAGCGGATGATCCGCTGTAGTGACCCCTTAAGGGAGAAGTCAAAATAAGGTAGTGATATCGGACACAAAAAAAAGATAAAAGCAGAGAGATCATATTGAGAAATAAATAAATAAAATGAAATACATGTTTGCTTTGCCAATGCAAAAAAGGAATTTAAAGCCACATTTCCCATTAAGAAAAATCTCAGGAAGACAAGATAAAACACAATGGCATACTTTAATACAATTAACAGGAACAAAGGGTGCAATTTTGTAATTCTCTCAATTACATGATCTGTGAATTAATTAAATTTGGATGTCGCTACTTAAATATGATTTTAATTAACACACATCTCGGCTATATGTACACCATTTGTCAGCAGACAATATCAGAGCTTACAGGCTTTTCTGGCATATTCTGAGTATGTTTCACAAGAACAAATAAATTGACTGTCAATAATCACAACCCCCCGACAACCAGACTGTAGAAATATAGACTGAAATGAAGGCATTTGTGTCGCTTTGTGAAAAATAATTGACAGATTTAACTTTCCCTTTGTTTTTTTTGGTATTTGGAAATTTGGCATAGGATGAGATCTATTTATTTGAAGGGAATGGCTTCTTCGGATTGTTCTTTTTTTCGACTGACACCAAACATGACTGTCTACAGGTTCCACTGAAATGAAATGGCCGTAGGTCTGAAGGATAACAGCGAAACATAATGGAACCACATACCACAGCATGTAGCACCACGGCCAACATGTTTTCATTGCCATGTACAATATTAGTTGTCAACATATGACATTATTTGCTCAAAATAAATGTGCTTCCAGACCCTGGTGTACTCTGCTGTACCAGAGGGATGATGCAGACAAACTCGCTGCAGAGTGGAACTCGAGATAAAGCACTCAGTGAGCAGACACCTCTGCCAAGTCTGCTCATCCCCATTGCAACCAAATTATACAGTAGCATAGACCAATAGATTTTTTTTTTTTTTCAAAGCAGCACTGACATTCTTAGCAGAATTATTAACCAAAATGTCAGAGATTCCCCTATCTCACTTTTGTTGCTGTTGTTTTTTTTCATTTTGTTTCTCGAGAATATTTAAACAAAATTCTTCCAAAAAAACATAGCAATAAACACAACCTCCTTGGCTGAGGCAATTGGTGCAATCGAGGGAGCTGTGAAACGACTGCATTTGATTACATGTCTAATCGGACAAGAATTCAGAGTCCAGAGATTTTAAAGAGAGTGGGAAAGAAAAAAGAAAGAAAGAAAGACAAAGAGAAAAGGTATATGATTGTAATATAAAGATGCTTAGGGCACAGATTAGATTAGCTTTGATTAATTATACACTTGACAAGGAAGTCTTCCTTCGACTCATCTGTTTGTAAAGGGATTCACAGTCACCACTTTGCCAGCACACACACCAGCTGTCAGTTCTTCATGATGTGTGAGGTAATTGGTTTGGCCCCATCAAAAAATGTTACAGACTTTGAAGGCCTTATGATCTGTTTACGTGAAGACACTGCTGCTGGGGGAAAGAGAACAACATGCGGACTTGGAGAGGAAGTGGGAAGAATCGATGGAAATTGTTAATATTGCCCGTATGAAATCTCTCTGAAGTATCTGGCTCTCAAACGACAGGCTTGTTATGAGAATGGATGACATGCTAACAAGGTGAAACAAGAGGAACAGCATACTAATGCAAATAATAATGCAAACCAATTGACGTAGAAGCAAACTAAAATGTCGCTTTTACAATACTTACATAATTAACAAGAGGAGACACAATAGGATGAAAAAAAGTAATTATGTGAGGTAAGGAGAAAGAGCAACACGTGAAATATAAATATAAGATATATTAACGAGATATAAAACCAAACCTTGAAGTGAGGTAGCGGGGTTACATCGGTGAACAAAGGATCAAGCGGTGCCATGGAAATCATGAGGAGAATGAGTGTTAAATCTGGGGGAAAAAAGTATTTCATAGACAAACTATGTCAGGAAAAAGGAGACTTCCCTTCAATTATAATTCATACCATTTCTCAGTATGACGGACATCATGGTGAGTCACTGTGTGTGTCAGTCTCCAGAGTCTTTGAGCTGAAGTCACCAGGGTGCAGCACCGTCAAAGGAAGAACCGCTGACTGACTCACCCTAATATTCTCCCATCACATTTCATGACTTACAGCTCAGAGGCAGCGAGGTGGGTCTCCTTCCATCCAAAGCGCAAAAGAACAGGCTGGCAAACTGACAGGGAGATGTCTGATTTCCCTTCTTCTTTTAACTTACTCATTGTGGGCTTTTATCGGGAATTAAGGGCTTCAGGACATGTCTGACACGGGAACTGACGTCTTAGTACAACACAAAGCTGTGTTACGAAGAAAATGCATCTACCTATGTGACTGAAATAATAAAAAATCTGCGTCATTTAGTCTGTAGCATTGATAATTATGTTGATTAAACATCTTTATTGGTACCTTTTGTTGACATTTAATATACCAGAAAGAAGAAAGAACAAAAGAGAGTGCAACAAATGGAGGACACACCTGCTCTCCCTTGGACACCCTTTCACAAATGTGTATGTGTATATGTACTTGGCAAATAAAGCAGATTCTGATTCTGATTTAAAATGTGAAATCCAAATCTGTCTGCAAAACCACTTGCCTTAAGTACATAAGAAAACCAGAAGGATATATATATCTATATTTTGAAGTGATTATACCCTTATGGATACTACATACTTTTGGATAGTATATTCAATGTCTGCCCTTCCAAATGTTACACATTGGACCTTTAGCCATTCATAGTCTGTAGTGGATAAGTTAGGGTTGATGTTGTTGACCCCTCCTGACCGTATGTGTAGCACCAATGATAGATTTAAGCTGTGGGGATTCATGTTGCACATCAATCCTGTAATCCTACAAACTTTTCCTCCAGAGTCAACATCCACTTTAAATGGGTCTCATACTTATTCATAATGCATTTTTTTTATTTAGTCTTACAACTTACTCAAGTGGTCATGTTTTGGATTCAATATGCAGAGGCAAAATAAACAAGTGAGTCTTCTTATTACAAGATTTTTTGTATAATAATCCTGCTGAATAAATATGGCTTTGCAGGCCAGTGTGTCCACTTGTACACAGGCCGTATTAAATCCTAATGGACATTCTGCAATGTGAATTATTTACATTTGTGCTCGCTAAAGAAGCAACAACATTGAATTCATTGATGCCATGCCCTTTTTCTCTTCTGCCAAAATAAAAATCTCATTATCAGGTAAGATCCTGAATATGATGTGTATTCACAAGGGACAGACTTTATTTGTTCCCATGACCTTCGTCTCTGTCCTGTTATCCTGGGACAAACCTAACCTCACATTTTCCCCTTTGTCAAGTTATTTGCAATAGCATCGCATGACATCCTCTAGAGACAGCTGCAGGGCATTAGACTGTAGTGTTTGTCTTTAATGTGTTCATCTGAGTCTACACCACTCTCTACTGGCAGTATACCAGCGTATAAACCAGCAGTTAGAGAAATCGAGGCTTAGTTGCTTGCATGTCTGTTCCCACATACACTGACACAATTCTTCAACCGGTTCTCTGAAAATCTTTGAGGACACATTTCACTGTGATGTGCAAAATCACACAAAAGACGTCTGCAGCTGCAGCTATCAACCATGCAAGTGAGTGAGCATATATGACTTGTAGATACCTTATTCCCTGTTGGACTCAACACTGGGGGATCTTAAGCGGATTTACAGTGAGATATCAGCGCTAAGCAGAGCTTTCATTGCAGGTATCTGGAGTTGGGAGTTGATAAGTAGAGTTAACAAAAGGAGTGCTGACATGTAACCACAGAGGAGGGAGGTAATGTGACGGCCAGATTACAACACTGAACGTTATCATGCTAATCATAGGCATTAAAGGATATACCAAAATGAGTGTGTTAATATCTGTCTGTCTACAGCAAAGTAACAAATCTGTTGTAAAACTGTTTTGATGTCTATGACATTTGGAGATGGACAATGTTAATATCACATGTCTGCACAGTTTGTAATGCTAATTAGACAAAATGATAAGTCTGAATTTATAGCGAAGTATTTGTGTTGACAAGTGCCAAGTGGACAGTCAAACACCAAAATATACACAAGAGACAGCCTTTCTTCTGTGCTGCTTTTTGCATGAACGCACAGGGAGAAGAATCACATAGCAGGAAGTGCTCGTCATGCACAATCAGGCATGATTCTCACTCCTGACGAGGCCATCGCTCTCACAGTGAACAATCTCGCACCAGACTAGCCTTTAGCTTCAGCGCCTGGCAGCTGCTATGCCCCGCCAATCATGCTTTTTTTCATCCCATGTCCAAATACAGAGTTGTGACAGGACTTGCAGGTGGTGGTGGTGAAAAGTCATTTAACAGTTCAGTCACAATTCAATATTTTTTATATTGGAACTGAATTATGGAGGGTAGTGGTCCAAATCTAGCCCAACAAAATGAGACAACCAATCAAGAAAGTGACAAGTGTATGCCACGTTTTTCAACATGCTTTGAGAACAACATCAAAGCATGACGCTTTGATTACGCTTTTGCATTAATGTGCAAAAGACTGGACAATTTTGTTGTAGTTAGCTACAAAACATCCTAACCACGTGCTAATGTTATTACTAGGGGTGTCACAATTCTCCAAATCCTTGATTTGATTTGATTTCTAAATTTTAATTCCCATTTGTTGTTGTCTACATGGTGTCAGGAGTGATATAGTGTCCATCATTTGTTAAGGCTTTATTGTCAAATTTAAATTATTTATTAACAATATGGATTAGGCAAATTGGACACTCTAGATCAGGGGTGTCAAACTCATTTTTGTTCAGGGGCCACATACTGCACAATTTGTAAAAATTGTAAAATAATAGTATAATAACCCAAGAACAACAATAACTCTTTGTTTTTTTTCTCCTTTGTTTTACATTTAATGTACATTAATGTACATTTAATACAAAACATGACAGTGCAATTTCAACAATATCATGTGTAAACTTACCATTTACACATCACACTGGATCTATAAAGGCACAGACATTTAGTCACAGGTATCTGGAAGTGAAAAATATTGTATTTGACATTACGTTTAGATTGTGAAATTTTAACAAATTCATCCTGTTCGCCGGATTGGACCCTCTGGCGGGCCGGTTCTGGCCCCCGGGCCGTATGTTTGACACCCCTGCTCTAGATTGACCATAGGTGTGAGAGTGAGAGTGGATGGTTGTTTGTCTCTATATGTGACCCTGTGATGGACTGGTGATCTGTCCAGGGTTTACCCCGTCTATCGCCCTGTAAACTGAGATTGGCACAGCACCCCCCCACCACGACCCTCATGTGGACGATAAAGTGGTAGAAAATGGATGGATAATTAATATTAGTATAACAATAACCAGTAAATGCTTAAATCCAGGGTTTTCCGCCACCAAATCACATTGCATGTCTGATGCTGCAAACACCTCAAATAACTAGCCTGTTGTTTTCATAGTTACATCTATGTCCTTATGATGCACGTGGAGATGTCTTGTGCTGTGCTCCACACGCATAACATAGATTACATGGTCAATCATGCAGTTGCCATGGTTACTATGAGTTGGCTAATTTGGTTAATCTCCATTTGAAAGGCTAGTTAGCCCTTTCACCTCACCCAACTCCTCTACCTCAATAAAAAATGGGGATATGCAAATACGGGGTTAGAGCTAAAGGTGAAAGGGTGAAAAATGATGGAATAGTTTTTGATTAAACTAATGTCTTGATAATAAATTGTATGGGCAAAATACCAAACTGGTTTGATCTGTAACTGGAAACGATGCTGTTTGTTCACTGCACTGTACTTAACTGGGAATACACAGTTATAAATGAATCTTGTAAATATTGCTTCACATTCCTGCATGCAACATGAACATGCTGTGGTCATCTCTGTCGATAACACATCTGGAGAGCGTACATGTGGCAGTGAAAAAAGATTACGTTAAAGAGGGGAGACAGACAGATAACTACATGGAAAGTGAACAGTGCTCTTGGGAGAGCGCTCTTTTTTCTCTCAGAGGGGAGAGAGGGGCCGTCTGAAGAGGTTATTTATTTTTCATCTGGAGATGGAAACTTAAGAGCGGTGCAGAGAGCCCCAGTGGAATTACTGACTGGAGATGTACCCTCCTGGGGCAGCTGTCTCTCTCTTCTCCCTCTTTCTCCCCTTTCTGTTCTCTTTCCATCTCCCATCTTTCTGATCTTCGCCAGAGAGCTGCCACCATCTCTTGGGGAGAAGGGGGAAGAGGAAAAGAAAAAGATGAGCTGCTCATTCCCGATGCCATCTTTGCCTATACCTCACAGTCAAACTCTATCCATCCCATACTCTTGTGGTCTGCAGTGCTCTGCTTGGCTTCGCTCATCCATTTCTGCACCACATAAGCTGAGCCAAGTCGATCTTCAGACTCCTCCCAGGCTCGTCTGTCTCTATGTGTGAAGCATATAGCTTCTTATCCCAGCCCTCCTTATTAACAGCATTCCCATCACACTACAGTCATTAAAAGAGCCACTTGTCCTCCCCCATCCCCTCCGGTGTTTTCCTTTCATCATTCAATTTCTCTGTTCCAATGAACCAGTCGTATTGGCTGACACCTTTACTCCACCAGGACCAGAGTGAATTATTGTGAGGCAGAGAAGTGGGGCTGCATAAGCTTTGTAAAGCTGCCTCTCTGTGGTATGTTCCAGGCATTCTGCTGTTGTCATGGGAGCCCATGAAAGGCTGCTTTTCTACTTCCTATTTCTCTTAATGAACACAGGTGTCAAAAGCATCCTTACATTCAGGTCAGTTGGGAGGTTCCCCATCGTTGCAAAAAGTCAAGATACTAAAAATAAGAGTGCTGCAAAAGTATGCAAGGGAGCTTATACTTTCCGACCAATGTGAGGCAATCTCTTCCCCTCTCTAGCATCTGGGGAGGGACCCAGGCCTTGTATCAGTGCAGGTTTTCAGTGAGCACATAATTAAGATGACATTGTTGCTACGGTAAAGTGTTCCTCAGCAGCAGAGGTCCTGTGTCGAAAGTCTCAGCTGACGATAGCATGGTACCCTAAAGATTTGCCATTTCCACATGAAATCTCATCCACACGCTGGCTGCCATGGCACAGCACAAATCCTTTGTGCAACCATCTCATTTTATAGGTTGAATAAAACAGGCTGAGGAAGCATGAACCGTCACGTTTGTACCTGTGACTTTGGGGGAAGAGAGAAAGGATGTAAGGAAAGAAGGAAACGTATAATGGTCTTCTTGCAAGAGTAGAGAGGGGTTTGTATAGAGACATGCTCGTCATTATTCCTCAACTAGAAACAGGCCTATAGCCTCTGCTAATCTCCCTCACAACAGTAACAAGAAAATGGACTTTGCTTTCACTGCCTCTCAAAGCCACAAGCTAACAATGGATATAGGAGAAATCAAATTTGCACCCCCATCCGATAACCTCCTTATTTTCGTCCTCTTCCCTTTGCCTGTCCCTCTCTTCATCTCTCTCCCTCCCTCTCTTCTATCTTCACTCCATCCCCCTCATAGTTAACTACATTGGTTCAAGAGGGAAAAAATGCTGAGGATGCAGAACGAAGAAGAAACGAGCATCAATTAGACTCTAAAGTGCACTTTTTTTTTCTCACCACCACGCTCAAATAAATTACACTATATATAAATAAAAAAGGAGGAATGGAAAAAGCAAAAGCAATGAACTTTATTTACCAAAGCAGGACCTCATCACTCGATCACTTTTGATCTGCATATGCAAATGTCACAAAATAATGTTTACTCCAGGGGTGTCTTAACTTTTTTTTTTAAGATGGCCACATTTGAAAATGTGAAGATTCCTGGGGGCCAAAAGTCCCTTGAGACCTTTTTAAAAGTTACATATGCACTGTTTTATAATAATTGTATTTTCATTGTCACAATTATCATTTTTAAATGGCAATGTAACCAAATCTTAGCCATGCAGGAGTGAACACATTTTAAAAAAGCTAATGGGGACGACTCGTGACCAGAGCATATTTTCTGTCCCAGTTCGTCCCTGGCCATAAATAATACATTATAAAACTAAAGATGTACAAACTCTTTGGACTTTGGACATGCCTGGTTTAATCAGTAACATATCATAATATTGTACTACTCGTGTCCATATATGGACATGGATCCTTCTTTTATAATCCTAGCCCTACCCTTTACACCCCAAAGAAATGGGATGTCCCTACAAGTGGTTGTCACTGTCTTTCAGATAAAATGTATCATTCTAAATGATGATTTTTGAGTGTTTTGTACACTTTATTTCCACACTTTAAGGGTTATGGGTGGGTGATAATCATTAGTAGCACTTTGACATTAATGATAGAGTAAAGTTTTAGCAGTGGTGCTCAAAAATGTACTAGCAGCTGTGGACATTTTTTTTTTTTTAATTATTAATATATCTGGATTCTTTTATTTTTTTCATCAACCTCATTCTCATGCACTATATTAGGCCAGTGGGGCATATTTTAGTGCTGAATATTTTATCTTATACAAAATACTCATAATAATAATATAAATGTCTTCTGTATGGTCAGATGCCTTTATACAATAATGCAACACAACATGAACACATGCAGTGTAAACTTCAGAACACAAACTTGCCAGTGAAAGGCATTCTGGGAACTGATTTTTATCTAAATTTATGAAGCGGGGTCCTGAAAAATATGGAAAATCTCGGTAGCAAAAATGTCCCTCAAAGATAACGAGCGCATTGCATTCCCTATTCACATGAACAAAAAGAAATGGGATTAGGCCTTAATGAATCTACACTGCCTTCAAATATCCACATCAAACATGGAAGTAATCACACCTATTTAAAGTGATATACAAACATGTATACAACATTAAATGAGATAATAAAAAAAAGAAAAACATGGTCACATCTGTTGAAAGTCCTTATTGCTGTGTTTTGTTTTTTTTCCCTCATTCTCTTATGTTCTTTCATCCAGCTTAGATAGAGTACACTGTGTATGGAGCAGAACAGATCAAACTGCTTTGATAATTCAGCTGAGGACACTGCAGACACAGTGGGAACCAAATTAAACATGATAACTAAGACTTTGTTTCCCCCCATGTGGATTGGATAGATGGGGTAACACGTCTGTCTGAGTGCGAGCAAGACACAGAGAGTGGAGAGAAAGAGCGAGACAGCAGCTGTGATTCCCCTCCATTTGTTTTTTGGGAGAGCTGCCAGGTCAGATGGTATGGCACGATGCGACCTGTGTAAAATGTTACTACCATTTGCCAGTGTTTTATCTATCTATTTTACGTGCACATTGTAAATTCTGGCCTGCAGTGAAAAGTATGTGGGGGATCTGGATAGAATGCCAATAGCAACCTTTCATTAAAGCGTCGCATCTTCCTTGCTGCAGCAAATTGTCAATATAGAGTTCAGGAAATTTGAAGGAATGAAACTGGCTGGAGGCATTTTATGACAATAAAAGACCGCGTGTGACTGGACAAATTGTATGAAAAAAAAACCTTAAAAACACTTATTGTTACATCTTTATGCTGCCTTTCTCAAGACCTATTGTCTGATATCAACACACTTCCTCGGAATATCATCACACAAATCTATCATTTTGTTTCTTTTATTTTATTGCGTGGCTGATCCGAAAAATGCATGCATACACGGATTATGTATGCATGCAGCGATCCAGGATTCCAGATAGCACTGATAAAAGACATTTGGCCACATCAGTGTGGGGCACTTGGGGATATCAAGGACATCAAGCAAAATAAGAGCCAGACAGTGAGATGAGGAGATAAAACAGGCCATTACTCCCATGCTACAGGGAAGAGATAAGCCCGGAATGTTCTTGTTTACATATACTGTATACTTACCTCGTGTGTGGATAATATAGATTTTTATGTTCTAATCAAAATTAACACCAGGCTCTCCATTGCATATATTTCAATGCAATTGGGTAATCAACACCTTTGCATAGAGATTAAACCATAACTGCTCCATGACATTTATTTTTATGCTACATGGTCACTCAGGTGGACGAGACAGTTATTTCCTCCTCTAAAGACGGTTTCTACAAGACTGATGTTTACAACCATATGAATATGACTGAATGGTGAAACCTAATTAGGTCAGATTTGAAGGGAATGTGAGTCATCCATAAAAATAGCCATGGATGTTTTTTTTATAACCATGTAGAGGAAAGCTTGTCATTCTATTTGATGAATGTTACTTCCCCCAAATTCTGAAAAGCAAGTTTCTACTGCATGAGGGCAAAAATGAACTCCCACACTTCTTCCCTTGATACCTGAATGATGCACTGATCTTTTATTCACGCAACTTGAAATACAGTACAATAAAACATTCAGTGGTGAAGGAGGAGGCAGTGTTTGATAGCTGGGGGTGGAAGGTAGAAGTGGGTGAACAGCAAACTCAATAGCGGTCCCATCTCGTACCAAAAGTCATCATTAGTCATGAAGAGGATTTTATTCCTCTAAGCTTAGCATTGTTTTAGTGACAACCAGGTTGTCTTTTAGCACGAGCACTTGCGGTTCAAATGTATTGTTTTAAGTATTCACCTTTACTTCCAATTCAGTTTTTCTTCTAGTTGTATTTCTTTGTTATCGTAGAACTGTAGTCAGTAGGAAATCCCATGCATATATATAATACATCAGCTACTGAAATAGAAAGAGCCAGATGGGATAAATGGCTCAGCACCATGGAAACCCAAACACTTACTTACATTTATCAATGTATGTGGCGCTAACTAGAGTTAGTGTTTCTCCTGCATTCGTTCAGTAGTAGTGCTAGATTATTGTAGCACCACTGCTATATTATCCCATGATGCTCCATAGCAATGTGCCAGTAATCAAAATCACTCATATCATGCACAAGTGTGCACCAACAAATCAAAATACAAGACATATCATTTAATAATCTACAATAATTATTTTGGTTATTTAACTGAAAACTATTTTGACTTGAAGGAACATGGACCATGTCGTTGTGGCACAACATCACATGATCTTGAGTATATTCCTATCATCATCCAGTTACTTGGTATTATGTTTTCATGGACAGAAGTAATCGGAATAAAGCTGACTGAGAGGGCCCCTATATGCCGATCGTCAGACAGCGTCACGTGTCTGGTCCACATAAACGTGACACATTTTGATATGGTTATTACAAGAGGAGGAGGAAAATGGGACGGATAGTGCAGCGTTTGTTTACTATGGAAACAGAAGTGGAGCTTTCCAACGCTTGATGCATGTGTACACACACCACAATGACATCATTTCATTTCACGTACATGTAAACAAAGGAATTGCAAATTCCAACAAACCTTTTCACAATGAAGACATTTTGCACCACATTGCTATTGTCAACTTCTTTTTTTACACCTTGAATGAGCTAGCTCCTGGTAAAATAATGTGTACTATGTGGTTCAATTCAAATTTCGATTGGTTGTTAAAAGAATGATTTAGTTTGCACAAAAAGCCGAGCGATACGGAGCCAGTTATATCACCTTAAAATTTGCATTTTTACCGCCAAATCCCAAAGCCACTGAAGACAATTTCAATGAGCAGGAAATGAATCAACCAATGCAGGCTTCCTCTTGCACATTCTTACACACACACACACACACACACACACACTACCTCTGATTTCCTTGTCGAAATAGGCCTGTTACACAATTGAATTATGGTGAATCATTATTCACTGGTGTCGTCTCTTGGTGGTTTACATAATCGGGATTTAATAATAGAATGAGTGCGCAAATGCTCTCCCACCATACTACTGGTTCTCCCTGTCCATGAGAGGGTGCTCAGGTTTGCAGCTCTATTTTGAGATCGAGTCAGGCAGAGAGCCACAGACACACACAGAGACAGAGAGCGTGTGTGAGGGAGAAATTAAATGAACCGAAGAAGTACATCTCCCTTGCCACATGCCTGCCGTTTACCCTGCAGAGGCACAAGTGTCCTGGCCTCTGCGGGTTTATAGATGCAGGAATGTCTCCAGTGCTTGTGCGTTTAATGTGACATGGATCAAAACAGCAGCGTGCACAGCTTTGTTTCCGATTTGTTCACAGGACGGGCTGCTGCTTGAGTTTGAACTTGAACACATATCCCATTACAAATGACTCAGTCTTACAAGCTGTACATGGCACTCAAATCTAAGTCCACGCCAGATCACCATCATACCGTGACTTCAGCCATGAATAAATCCATTTTCAACCTCCCCCGAGAGACACAACCTCACATGCAGTAACGATGACATGTTGAGAAATGGACAGGACGACGCTGCAGATTCCGGTGATCGGGAATAATTTATATTGTGTGTTTCAAATGCAGCACTCTTTATCGCTGACAAATTGCTGGCCAACAAACTACAGAGCTTCAGCTGGTAGACGAACAAAAGCCTGACTGAGCGACACAGCTGGAGATCCTGTCCGTGTGTGTGTGTTGTGTGTGGCTGTGTGTAAGTGAAGGAGAGAGAGGGAGACTGAGAGACAGTCCATGTTAGCAGTCAGATCACATCACAGTTTGCAACCACATTGATTAAGAGAGTCTCCATGCAGACTAATTTGGACATGGAGCAGACTAAACGATTACTGGCAACCACTGATTCCATGCAAGAACACTATGAGACTTAACATGTACCATGGTACTCAATTTTTCTTTCCCACCATTTTTTTGTATCATTTATTCTGCATGTGCACGCACTGGTGAATAATATATGCACCACGCATGTGCAATTATTTATACGTGGACATGTGTAATCTGTTCTTTTATGGGTGTGTGTGTCATTATGGTGTATGTGGTGCATTGTGAGTGGGGGTGCTTTATTTATCCCTCTTTTTGAGGATGCAGTCCTTTGAGAGACTGCAAAGCAAATTCTATTGTAAACCCAGAGCTAGCGAGGGACTCCGAGAGCCAAAGCCATCCATCAGAGCAGGACATATCCCCCCCATATGCAAACAAATGAATTAGAGCACTCGCCTCCCACTAGGCTCAAAACACAGCAGCGGCAAAACTGCAAGGGTGCAGGGATGTCAGGGGAGGTGAGGGAACGCCACATAATAAGATGAAGATTAGAAAACCCTTCTGTGGCACCAAAGAGAAAGGACAGGAAAGTACATGGAGAAATGGGGAATAA
Organism: Solea senegalensis; assembly: GCF_019176455.1. Lineage (NCBI taxonomy): Eukaryota > Metazoa > Chordata > Actinopteri > Pleuronectiformes > Soleidae > Solea > Solea senegalensis. The sequence continues at coordinate 18,324,957 of NC_058030.1, forward strand.
GGTCAATTGAATTGGTTCTGTGAAAATGCGTCGAGGCCAAGACACCGAGATGAAACTCTTCACCTCTCCTGAAGTGTTTAATGCTGAAGTAAGACAGTGCGGCTGTAAGATCTGCCATTATCCTTTAAAGGGTCAGTAATCACCGGAAGTGTGTGGACGGAAGAAGCCGACTGCACACAGCTGTGGCATGTCTTTGTGGCACTCTGATGCCATCATGCTCAATGATTAACACAGAAGAGTTTAATATAGGAAGACGGGGACAAATACATGGGAGAGAAGGATGAGTAAAAGAGAGGAGAACATAGTCCACTCTTTACCTCTGCACGTCAAAGCATGTTCACCACCGTTTAGCGGTCTGCTAATTAATCACTCACTGTAAAACCATGTGTGTGCGCGTGTGATTGGTGGTTGTGGAAGCATCGTATGTCTTGGAAAACTGGTAAACAGTGGGAATATAATAGGCAGACTGTTGCTGCAGTGTTCCTGTCTGTGGCTACATTTTTGAGCAATCACGCTTTGACATTTAAGGTTTGCAGGTAGTTTTAAGATACTGTTGCCTCCCCCGAGCTCTGAGAAATACAGCACGGATGTCACTTTCAGTTAAATTGTGTTTCTGCCTCACTCCTGCACACTGCCGCCCAACTGTGACTTTCGTCAGCCTCAAAAATCAGAGCAACGGACAATGGATGGTGTATAAATCTATAATCTTGTAGGTGAAAAGGGTACAGTATTCATTACGCTGATAATGAGTGGGTAAATCTCCGTGATTGGAGATGGATTGACTGCATTGCCACCGGGGCGAGCAATCATGTCTGCCGCCATTCTGGCTAATTATGACATGGCGGCACTGGCAGCAGGGGTGGGCTGGGTTAGCATTTGACACAGGACACCAGCCAAGCCTGCTAGCTCAAATACAGCCATCAGTGCTAATCTCCCGCTATGTGCTAACAATAGCGCTGATGTGTTCACTTTCTGGAGGAGCGTTTGCTCAGCCAAAGCCTGCCTTGTTTGTGTGACTCCCAACAGCCTGCCATCTTGAGCTTCGCCACTACTGTCAGAACAGCACAGAGCTGAAATCAGCCAAGATATTACACTGGGCCCCTAGACGGGCGGTGTGATTGAAGGCGCATGGGTGCAGGTTACCAGATGCAGCCTCACACAGGAAGGGACATTTGGACCCCTTACTCTGCAAACAAGAACACCGAACTTAGGGAAAGAGAACATTGCAGTAAAGAGGAGATACAAGAGGGATAAGAGAGAAGAAAAGACTGAGTGAGTGAAGGTCAAGGGAGTGTCAAATTATTCACAAATACCATCAAAAAAAGAGATTAATGTAAACTGCTCATATTGTGACAACCGTCTGGAAACTGTATGACATCGTTTCGGCATTGCTTACATATAATTCAGCAGTTTATTCTTTGCTGATGTATTATACTTTGCACTGTTTTGGGAAAATGTAATCTTTTTCGTTTCTTTATTGTAAATCTCTTGATTTTAAGTGCAAATTTGGCAATAGACAACCTGTCTTTCTACATTGAGCACTACATAAAAAACATATCCAAATCGAACAATCAAAAGGCTTTGAAGACAGTCGATATCTTCTCTTATTTTAATATTTTAATGTAACCCCCCTGCATTTCTGTTCTTTTTATTTTCATTTGTTAGGTATGTGTTCTACGCTACCTCTGGTTTGTTGTTCATGACTACATTTAAAAAAAAAAAAAAAGAGTGAGTGAGTGAGTGAGTGACAAAAATATTCTGAAAAGTGTAAAAAAAATAATGTGAATAAGCAAAAATGATTGCACAGGTATGTGCACTTGAAGCCTAATAAGTGACATGTATTGCTTAGTAAAATTAATAAACCCATTAAATTGGTCTTCACCAACTTGTATGTCTGCAGTTTAAAGCTTTTCCGATACTTGTCCTTGTTGACATTCCCTAATAGTATGCTAAATGTGCACGTGTTTATAACAGCACACTTTATGTTAAAGATATGATCTCAGTCGTACACTCCTATATCGTGTAATGGCATCATACATACATGGCGTGGCACATTTTCTAAGGTTTTTAAATCATGTAACAGCCCCTGGGCGTCGAGCTTAAAACACTGAAAATTACCCTGGACCACAGCTGCACTAAGAAAAGGGAGGGGCCCTTCCCCAAGCTATGTCAAAACATAATCCTCCATTTTAACACACTCCCTTAAGCTTTCCTCCTTTTTTCCGCCTGTATTTTCCTCTTCCTTGCACCATGAGGTTATTTAAATAAAGAAATGCATCTAGCCTTCTAGAAACAGCAACCAAACTGTCAGAAGGATATTTTACTGCTAAGTCCAGGAAGAGGAACATTATTATGCCAAACACTTTCTTGATTAGGTTGTGGGGTGGGGGAGAAGGTTTCCAAATCGCGCTAAACTGACTGACGACAGCCAAAGACACAGTTAAAGTACGAGTGACTGCAATGTCACACGCGGCAGCAGGTTAGTAGGCGTGTGGCAATCTGAGTTCACGAGCAGGTCTAACACACCAAAAGCCACAGTGACCTGCAGTCAACATGCCGGACATTTGGAGCGCACAGCAGTTTTATTGGCCTGTTACCCATTTTCAAGGTTAGGGAGGTTTTTAACTAAATGGGTAATACATTTCAGAATCAAATAAAAAGAAATAGCAATGTGGAAGAAGCTATATTCATGCACCGATTTAGTGCCAAACTGAAATATGTTGACCTCGATCTGCAAAAATGAATTTGGGTGCATTGCTCCCTTAAATGAATTTCAAGAAACCTTCCTTCAGAAAAAAAAAAAAAAAAAAGAAGGAGCAAATCCATTTTCCTTGATGCCTGAACATCGACTCAGTGGTCAGACGTTCTGGTTGATTAATTTAATGATTAGAATCATGATGTGATGTTGACATAATATTTATATCCCACATCCTGATCCCTGAATGATTGCTGTTATACAACAAGCCTGTCGTGCTTGGATGACTGCGGTGCAACTTTTAAAGTAATCTTTCACTTTCTTCATGTTCCTCATCATATTATTATTATTACAGTGACAATGAAGGCCTGCTACGCCTGCCACCAGGTAGAATACCTCCGCATTAACTTTTTCTCAATAAAGTATAACCTGAAAAAACTAAATCTGAATCCTGGCTACACACACACACATATATATATATATATCCAGTTCTTGTTAGCATGTTCCTTTATTGCGCCATCCTTTGATGTTAGAGCTATGTGAACATAAGTGACAGAACAGACAGACAGAAGATTTGTTCTCCTATTTCACCACCATGAAAACTAGATCCCCCCCTTAGTCACTGAATCTCGTTTCCCCGTACGACGATGATGAAATCCCCTATTGTCAAGTTACATTAAAAGATGAAGGATCCTGAGGAAAAAGAAAAATCCTCTATGTGCCCCCTGTTAACTCAGTTTTCTATTTGCATTTTTGACATTTATCGGTGTGCCTCCTGCACTTGCCGTATAATTTATATGACTTTTACAGCTCATTTACGGATAGATAGCTGCCATTCTTAACTGGGCTTAATGAATGCCTCATCATTGGACAAAAGTTACTGTGCTGGATCTGACGTTCTGCCAGAAACTCCGCAGAGGCACTTTCATTCTTCATTAACATCGAATATGTGTTTGGGAGACAGAGGCAGAGTGCAACGCCCCCTTGTTAGTGCATGCACTGTAAAACTCCACGGAAACACATGCTTACACTAATCTTCATCTTTCAAAATTGAACACCAAATGGAAACGAAAAGATCAATTCCAATAAGAGTCACGTCAAAAGTGCAAAACAAGGTGAAGTTTGTGTTTCATTGTCCTCGGTGCCCACTGCGATAAGGAAATGGTGAGGCAGCGGTTCAGGACTTATACGTCCCCCAATCAGAATGTACCAGTCATTTGTCCTTTAAAAAGCCCTTGTCCTGTCTTATCAGTCATCCAGGCATGTTCATTGTGATCTTGTCCTGACTACAATGGGAAGAACTTGTTCTTTCCCTACCTCCTCACTGAAGTGTTTTTCTCTTAGCCGTAAGGGACACCTCACATTCATTTGACCTCTTTTAACTACAAAATGCCACATTACGATTCAAGTATCGCAAAAAAGAAATAACACAGGAGAATTGTGCCTCAGAGCAAGAAAGAAAGAAAAAAAAAAGTGCAACGGTGATGGTCAGGACATGGAAGGGTAATCGTAGAATGAAGAAACACCTTAAGCTAAAGATTTTGACTCTTTCTTTATGCTCTGATTAGTGTTACGTAACTGCCAAGTACACTGGTGGACGAATGAAGAGGAAGGATTGTGTGCCAGTGACTGCAGGGGATCCACCTGTTCCATCACTCCTTTTTTTCCAACTGTTCAATCTGCACTAAAATACACACAGGCACACCGATGATTGATCACATTTGATACCAATATCCAGGAAATGCCATTTTTGACACCCGGGGGTATATTTTTTGTAAAGATTAGAGCAAAACAAACAGTAAAATCAATGTCTGACATACAGAATAATGCATTAGTGTTTATTTTTATCTGTAATTATCTTGAGCATAATTCCTTTGCTGGTCAAAAAGTTAGTTTCTCAGCTTCTCGCTAACGCTCTCTTTACATTACATCACACAGCACTGTTGTTTCCAGTACAAATTAGTGTCTGATCTGCTACTAAGTTTGAGGATTAATAAGTCAATCTGGATCAATCTGATAATCTACTTTTTGACAACCCTAATGCACACATCTCCCAAAAGGCTTTGTGATCCTCGGGAGAAACGGCTAATTCTGAAATGGCTCGTGAAACAAATTATTCAACGTTGACCACCTGCTTTCAGGTTTTCTGTTTCTCTGTCTCTTTTTCAGCACATGTGCGACACAAAAGGAGGCCGCCTACCCTTCAACACAGCACAGCACTTGTGTGCAGATCAGATGCAGATTTAAATCAACACACCTTTTCATATCAATGGCATTAAGAAGAACTATCATATAGAATCGTGGTCTGTAAGTGCTGCACCCACTTTTTCAGGAACTCAGGAGAGTGAATAGCAGAGAAGCTGTACGCACAGTGATCAACCTTTGTTCTCTGCACCCACGCGCCCTCATCACCATGCAAACTATATTGATCACGCACACACTCATAAACCTCTGCACCGTGCAGTCCCAGGGAGAGAGAGAGAAGCCAATCCTCAAACCTCATGAATATTACAATGAGCTGGATCTGGGTCATTAATATGACACAGTCATTACACTGGAGCCCAATTAGCAGTCAACATAGAGCCCGGAATGTTCCTCTGTTACTATACATAATCACTATACTGTATCACTGCAACTAACTCCAGAGCAGGGGGGATCAAACAACACGATCACACAGAGAAATCAAGGAGTCTTCCAGAGATAGGAGGTCACAGCTGCTGGAGAACACAGTTTTAGAAATACTACAAGAGCACCTGATTTTCCATATGTACAATAATTGGCTGTACACAAACAAAGTATTTTGTAATCTGTTGAATAAAACCGTGAAAAAGTTAAGAAAAGTTCAAATGTATTTCTTGCCCAATTAGTTCATATCACCTTGGCGAGATCTCACCTGTCTCTGTGCAGTCACCACAGTCAATAAAAAGTGTTCCCCTAGTGCAAGGGGTATAGTCAATTAAAATTCTGAGAGATCCAGATAGCCAAGGTCCAGACCATCATAATGTCCATCAAGTGTTCTCCAATATACTGGCTATTCAATGATGTGCATCAGTGTCTGTGTGTAGCCACTAATTGATTTTCAAATCAAATTCAGTGTATTCTCTTAACACTTTCCTTTTTGAACTCGTTATTTCAATTTCCTCTCAACTCTAATGAACGTCACTGATTGCGTTGTAGTTTTTTTTTTTTAATCACTGTTTTCCATTAACGTTTAATGTTTTCTCTTACATTGTAACCTTAATGTGGATCACTTGTAAGTCACTGCGGCATATTTACTTCGGCAAATGACTCAATAAAAAAATGTTAAATGTACATTGAAACAACATTTTGAAGCTTTGACAGTTTTAATTAAAAAAAAAAATGATTGTGTAATGTCAGGTGAAAATTAAAATACTTAAATATATGTATATATATATACACATATATATGTATATATATATTGTACATTATGCCCATCTATTAGCAAAAATAGATTATTTTCAGGTTGCTTCATGTATCAATTGTGGCCCTTTTTGTGGGTGTATCCACATGACACCGGGATAAAAATATCATCTAAATTTGGGGGTGTACTTTCAGTGACACTCGGGCCAAATAGGTCAAACTGGTCTTTGTTCACTCTGAAATAAGCTTTGAACCGCCATGATCCAGACAGAGCTCCTGAATCAGTTAGTGAAGTGTAGGTTGCACCCAGACAGCGCAGAGAGTTTTCTTTTCTTTTTTGTATCAAACAGCAAAGCAGCAATGGTAATGTTAATTTTTGGTTTTGACTTTTTAGTTTCAGTTTAATGCATTTATTAATTTGGTTCGGCAACATCAGTCACCTCAGCAGCTCCATTGTTTGGTTACTTAACGACGGGCATGACTGAAGCACAAAAAAAACACTCTGGCTCTATGAGCTGAGTAACTAAACACTGGCATTAAACACAAGATAATCACCATTAACTTCAAAATAAAGGTATTTTCCACATTATCCAGAGCAAGTTTGGGAACTAGAGTGAACATTGGATTAGACACTGTGACATCTGCTCAGGATTAATTCTTGTTTGGTATACAGGGGAGATTGCCCATTAACAAGGCATGCATGAGCTCCGCGCAATCCATCCAGACCTTTTCTGCAGCTCTAAGCAAAGTGTGCTTTTCAAAGCGCCGAGCATTTCTTTCCTCTCTCATGCATGCAGTATAGAGGAGGGACTGACAGCCCCTGTCAGGAGGCCTTGACCTGAGCAGTGAAACAGACGGGTACCTCCGCAGACTCCATAGAGAAAACTTGGATTAAATCAAGTGTAAATCTATCCTTGTCAGATCAAAACTATCATAGTAGGGCAGCCTTGCCTACATGCAGGTGCCGGGATGATAGACACATTAAGGTCAGAGACTAACAGGAGTGAGTAGGTAGTGACAGGAATACACAAGGATAGCAATACTCAAATATAATCATCAGTGCATTCTTTATTTTTAAGATTGTATTATAAGAGGAACATATTTTCGGTGTAGGTGGGTATTCGTGTGTGTCTTTAGAGGTGTGAAAATCTGCGGTCCTGGACACAAGGGGCTTTTCTTTTTTATCCCCATAATCATCAAAGATGAAATGTCTGTAGGGCTCAGCAGCATGTGTGACTGCTGTAGCTGGCGTGTGACCACACTGTGCTGTATTGTGGGGCTCTGACTTATGACCAGAACCCCTGCTGCAAAGCTGAGCGGAGCTACCGTCCGATTGCCAGTCTGATTGGGTTTTCAAGTTTAAAAAACAGATCTGGGAGACGGACTTCAATGCTTGCTCAAGATGTTCAGATCCACAAGTGCACACACACACACACACACAAAGAGACACACAGCACAATAACTCTAGTTTACCCTTGTGGATGTTAGTGCACTGAATGCATTACTTTTTATATTAGAGCTTTGAGATGCATTCTCGGAGGGCAGCTGAATTTTTCATTTCATTTTTTTTTTTTTTTGCCTGATTTGATTCATGCACTTTGCAATGCCACAGATTTTTTTTCTGTATTTGTCTGCCCTTTACTCAAACCCACTTCCAGGTTTCACTCTGATAATTTCACCCGAGGAAACAAACCGCGCTGACAATTAAGTGGATCCCAGTGAAATGCTATTTTTCCATTTTGTAGAAGAGCGAGGTACAGCATCCTCTCCACAGGGAGAATCCAACAGGTCAAATCTAGTACAGCTACCAGGCATGTTATGTATTTATTTTCAAAATAGCAAATATAGCATAGGCTTTTTAGACCTGATTGAATTTTCTTTTTTTCTTGTACATGATCCAGCGATTTTTGCACAGCAATGCTTGATTTAACTAAAAAAAGAAGAAAAAATCCTGTTTGTCTCAGGAGCTGCAGCGACATTGACTCATTTATAGTTGACGTGACACAGGCTGCAATACGTACATATTAATGAACCTATAGATAGGAAAAAGCCTTTCAGACTAATGATGCACAGGCTGCTTTAAAAATAGACCAGAGCATTCAATTCTGATTCTTACTGGTTTTGTCACTGAAGGCTGGTGTCCATTGACAACCTATATTTTAGCAGCTCATAAGGTGCCAGACAATGTGCTCGTCATAGCTCTGTTGCTATGCGACTACTAAAAACCAGTATGAAGGGCATCTTTCCAGTTCAAATGTTTTTATTTTATTTTTATTCTTTAGTGTGTGGAGCACAGAACTCCCAGCATGCCTAGCTCAATTTAAATTCCACTGTCAACAACTGATTGAGAAGACACCACTTGGGAGGGAAGTCTCCTTTTCTGCCCTAACTTAAGCTTTCTCAGCTTTAAGCTGGAGGAAGAAAAATGCAGGGGGCAAGAAGAGATAGCCCTCTACCCGTTCCTTGCCTATTTAACTTTTTAATTTAGCAGCAGGAATTAATGTGGTGGCCAGGGCCAGTATCACTTTAAACAGACATTTGCCAGGTTCCCCAAAGGCAGAGCAAATGACTCTTCTGTGGTGGATATATCTCATTTCTGTTTTGTGTGCATGTGTGTGTCTCTCTGAGTACGCGGTAGAATGTGTGCCTGTGTGTATTTGAGCCGCACTCGTGCGATCTGTTATAATTGGAAGCGTCACATCAGTCCTGTACCTCAGGTGCTGTCACAGTCATTTTAGTAACATGTGACACCCTGGTGAGGTCAAGGAATGAGAGAGTGGCAGCGGAGAGGAAGGTGAGGATTGCTACGTCAAAGAGACACCATCATCGCGACTGGCAAGGTGGGAGATGTAAGGCAAGCGGTGAGTAATGTGGCGCAGTTTGAATTCAGGTCAGCACGCAGAGCTGAAATTTTATGAAGCAAGCAAGGCAACGGAGTGATGAAGTTGGAAGTGTACAGTATGTATGTCCTCTATCTGCTGGTCCCATCTTAATAAAGAGGCCAAAACAATACATGGATAGTCATTAAAACTTTACTAAAACAACATGGAGGCCACTATCACAGCAATATACATGGGGGTAAAGAGTGGGGGGGTCAGTAGAGGGCAGTCGTGTCCCATTTTTTAAGACACAGCAGCAAAGAAAGCATTTCAAGCTGCCGTGTTTCAAAATAGCAAAAACACAAGCGGACACTCTTCTTTATTCCATTTAATCCACTCCTGCTCTCATGATATGAGTGGCAGTGGCGAAAGAGAGAGAGATAGGAAAGAACAAGCAATACTCACTGGCCTCTAGAATGACAGAATGGCACTTTTATGATGTCTCCAAGATTATTCCCTGAGACGGATGGGCCGAGCTGTAATACCGATTGATTAATCCATCGACTGATGGAATGTGCTGCAGTCGTCCCCCTGCTCAGCTGTTCCTTCCCTGGACAGAACATTCAGACGGGCATGTTCTAAGAGAGGATGACTAACGAGGGCTGCTACTGCAAAAACATGTCTGTGTGTGTGTGTGTGTGTGCGCTTGTGTCTGCTTGATTGAGATTATACTCTACAAGCATGAGCAACATACTGCAGGCTCAGACGAACATCCACACCGGTATAGGCAACTGAAGACTACTTCATAAAGGCTAAATAAGGATGCTAATGTCATAATGCAATTTTTTTTTAACAGCTAACCAATCTGACCACAGCACTCTGTTCAAAGCATCACATGCATCATTCACCAGCAAGGGCACAATTTAAAAGAATGGCAGGAGGATTTGGATGCAGGCTGATGGCACAGTGTCAGAAGCCACGCAGTGTTACACTGTGACTTACCAACATGTTTTCTTAAAAAGCATCTTCAAAACATCAAAGCCTCTATGATCACACTTATTACCATCATATCACCATGCCAAAGATTGTTTCAGTTAATGCTACTCAGATTAGATTTACTCAGATACTGTTATTTAAAAACAGACTTGTGACATTTTTTTATATAGATTATATATTATGTGGCCACGTGACATGTTTAAGAACATGCATATCAGTATCCATGAAGCTTTTTGCCTATGACATCATCTACAATAGAGCAGAGTGATATTCCCAAGAACTAAATATCACCCACAAATTCACTGATAGCTTCCATTCTTTTAAATTACCCTATGGGGAGTCAGAAAAGGACATTTTATCTTGTCTGACTTATTCTCTGCTTTAATACTAAGTGGTCTCTCAAATATGACATTTTCTGCTCTTGATGATGATGCATGAAAAAAGATATTAGTGCACATGAATGCCAGTTCAGAGGGCAACCGTGTTCAGATGCAAGACCTCTCTGGGTAAAAACGTGAACTGATAAATCTGATCTGCAATCAATCAGATTTAGTCAGATTTGAACAATGGGACAGGTAATCGGATCGGAGCGTATACCTCTGCAAACATGCATGATTTATCCCTACAGCCCTCATGGATAAACATAGACATCATCAGCCATGGAGTACTGTGCACAAACCTCTACCTGTCTTGACCTCAAAATCCAAACACATTGAAACTCCACTGAGATGAACATTTGCATTTTCACTAACTGGGTCAAAAAGTCTGATTTTGCAAAAACAAGAAATGAACGTTGCCAAACAAGTGGGTGGAGAACAATATTGGCAGTGCTTGAACCTTGATTGACCCACAAATATTCATTCATGTGGATGAAATAGCCTCGTACTAAGGACACAGTCATGTTAGCAACCATTAACCTTTGCTAATTACACTAGATGTATGTGCCACAGGCTGCTCCTTGGAGTGAAATGGTACACGTCAAGTGTTTGAATTTGGATTTGTGAACACATTTACAGTACTTAGCATAGCTAATGCAAACATAGTGCACACTGGATTTTGTCACTGTAATCCATTATGGGGGTGCAGCCAATCTCACTTTTACCTCCAGCATTATGCCTCCTAGTTTCTATTATGGCGACCACTTCAGACTCCCCCATTGCACAGCTGCTCTCCAATACAAAAGGCTAGGGAGTAGATAACAGATCACTGTAATTGTTCCCTTTCTTATTGAATGAAACCTCCTGAGAGATTTTAAACCCTGAGAAGATGGAAAAATGTACGGGTAGCTCCATTATTGATACAAGTCCCCAGCAGTGAAAGGAATGAATGCTAATGGTGTCCTAAGCTGGGCTTTACAGAGATTAATCCGATTTGAGAAATGAACATTTTATTATGTGGCACGTAGTGCTGGCCCTGATCTGAACTGAGTCACAGGCTGAGGAGGAAGAAATGACAAAGGGAGTTTTGGGAAGGGGACACAGGTTTACAGCCGCTTCGCAAGACCCTGGCACCTCATTGCAGCGGTGCCCTTTTCCAACTGACAAGTTCATTAATGTTCTGACATGGCTGCTTGGAATGATTTTGAAAAGATAAGTCAAACAATAATGGCTGCAGAAAAAGGACACACAACAGACGTCTACAGTGGCAAGATTATCAGATGAACGTCTACATCGGTTCCTCTGCTGCACCTGCTCCATTGCTATTTCCCACTGCTTTGAAGGACTAATAGGGAGACACTGGGGATACAGCTGTTGCCACTCTAGCATATAGTGAAAAATAAACAAACACTGATTCACTGGACTCCCCTGCCGAATCTGTCAATTTTGAAGTCATTTACACCTTATGGCTGGATCTTTACAGCCAACAACACCCCAAAACTACAGCCCAACACCCGGAAGTGAGGGTTTGAGAAGTGATAAACTGGTGGGAGGCATTGTCTCCATACTTATTACTATGAATCACACTGTGCCTGTTGCCAACAAACAACTGCAATCTTGGAAATATGTAGGAAGGATTTATCATGTTAGAGGCACTGACAGGGCCAAAAACATAAAATCTGCAGTCAAATTTGTCTCCCCAAGGTGATGTCACTCCATCATTTGGATGGCTTTTCTTTCATTGGGTGAATCATGTTGGTCATGTTTCTCACTTTCACAGGTGAGGGGTGCAATGCATTCTTTTTTTTTTTCCAGAGTGACAGCCACCTATATTTACGCTTTACTAATAACACTAGTTTATCAGCAACATGACACATGATAGACATCTATATTTTAAGCTCAGCCACTAACAAGTCCAAAGAATGGTCAGGATAGATAGACAGATAGACAGATAGATAGATAGATAGATAGATAGATAGATAGATAGAACTGTAATTTGTCTTGTAATTTCCAATACTACAGATAAACTCTCAAATATATCATCTGTTGCTTCATGCAGCAGTTGAAAGATCAGGTTATGCACCATTACCTTCTACAATACACGCCTTTTACAGCTGAGCATGCAGAGGCAGCGGAAGGATTTGAAATTTCAGCACCACGTAAGAAGGACAGCTCCCTCTTAGGCAACCACAGAAGCAGTGAACAAGCGCCTTCTGTGTTCGGAGGTGAAGAAAGGAAACAGAGCTATGTCTGATACTCGGGCAACAGCAATTCAGCAACCTTTGGGTTTTAAATGAATACTGAGTGTTAAATAGATTCTGTTAAATGTTCTCAAATGTTACAATAGCACAAAGACGCACGTGGTGAATTCACATGTCAGATTTGCAGATAGAGAATGGTAGGGCGCATGCATGCAGATGAAGGGGGTGGACTGCAGTTGCCCTGAAGCATTTTTCAGTTTGAAGCCGTTGACTTGTCTTGCTCTGGAAATAAAAGCTTTAGTGGTTTGTTTTTTTGCTTTTTTTTCCTCCACTCTTCGTGACATGCTCGCGCATTCAACTCATGGGCGCGCGGATAAAGGCAAGCAGAGTAGAGCGACGCGAGCGCGCATCCTTATACTTATCTCCCCAAATCAGCACATGATTAGACATCGTTTTAGTTCGAGGGCGCAGTATCAGCGACGATAAAGCAGTGGGCATGCACTGTGCTCTGATTTAGCTTCTATCGAGTGCAGTCATCGCAAGAGACGGGAGGGGAAATTGGCACATTTTTGGGATTCAACAGGGAGCGGTGGCTGAATGGTGGAGTTAGGCTGTTATAGAGATGAGTGAGGCCATCACTGACATGTATATATTGAAGCCACAAACACTAAACTCACCTGCTCACACATTGAGACGCTGAGATCTGCAGAACTGGTCCCTCGATCTCCCACTCCCTCCCCAAAAGAAAAAACTGCATCGACAAAACATCCGCAATACTCAGGCGATTTTGCAGAATCCGTGGTGATACTTTCTTGTTAGAAACATCGTTTCCCCACTTTCAGAAACGACGTGCTACATGTAATCCACACATCAGTCCGGGTGCCATTAACTCTCGCAGTGGTGATGATAAAGCATCCGGTTATTCCTCTTTTTTGTTCGTTAGGACGCACAGAGCACAGAGGCACCCACAAGTGCCAGTGTTGAAATGATACCCTCTATGCAAATGGATGCCCCGCTGTGGTCCAAGGTTTTCTCCTAATGGTCAGTGGGAGAGCACGGTGCAGTTATTCTGATTCCCCTTTCTCTCTGATTTAAATCAAACGATTAAAAAGCATGCAAATACAGCATCATGCAGTCATTTGTTTTCCAGGCGCATAGATCCGGGAAAGCTCGTCATTACACTGAACAAAGAACATGAAGTTAATTTAATGTCTCGTTTTCAAATGAAACTTTTTCGTGAAGACTTGTTAGTCATCAACGCTGCTGAATCTGATTAGATTTCACCTCACAACCCAGTGCGGATTCTAAGATGCTTATTTGTCGTTTCCCTCCTGGTTCTGTTGATGACAGAAGTCCCGCAGCTCAGAGTCTGAAACAGCATTCTGTGGGAAATTGATAAAGTTGCGAAGATTGTATATTATCTCTCTGTTCAGGTTGCTCCGTTCTCCATTTTCGGAGGGATTTTTCTTTTTCTCTGAGATGGAACATCTAACGGGAATTTTCTTCTTTTTTTAAAAAAAAAAAAATCCAGCAGATATCCACGGAAAGCCGACACAATCAGATCACAGCTTCAAATCGTGAAGTCCTCACTAAAAACAATATCTATGCTTGCATGTTTTCCGCGCAGAGCCGGTGTTACTCTTCACCAAAGGCAGTCATCACTTCTGCGCCCTGGGTCCATGTCTGCGTCCATTTCAGCATCTCGTCTGTCCATTAAAGTGGTGCATATACGAGGGTAAGACATTTGCTTATGGGTTGTTATCCGCACACTGCTCTGTCGTCCAAAAGCCCTATATTCGTTTCTTCTATGTGATTTAAGCCGTTTCAAATGTGATCCTCACAAATGACTCCGCTCCAATACGCGCACGCACGCAGGACGCATCCATCGGTTGCGCTTTACAGCACCTCAGTGCGCTACGTAAACTCGCGGCGCTGCAGGGACGGACACTATAGATTGATAAATCCACGAGGAGGGGGAGGGCTTCATGTAGGTCCACTCCCACTGACAAGCTGTGCTCTCCAGTGAGACTAACCCGCCAGTCACTGTTGCTGCTGCTGCTGGTGGGACTGGTGGTGCGTGCCGTCAGCCGCATGCAGGACTGAAGTAGTGAGGAAAGGATATATTATTATTATTATCATCATTATTGTTGTTATTATTAGTATTATTATTATTATTATTATTAATATTACTATTATTATTATTAATAAACATCTTTTAACCTTATTATCGTTCTCTTTGAACTTCAGCTATGGCTTTACAACAACAAAAAATATATATCCTCACCCCCACACTTCAAGGAGCCCACCCTGAAGACTGGCTTTAATTAATTGATTCTTTATCTCCGTCTTTCCATTTGTGCGTATGTGTGTGTGTGCGGAAAAAGAGGGAGAAAGGAGTGAGAGGAGTGAAGATGGACAGGAGAGATACAGAGAGAGAGAATGATTCGTCCCATGTGCCTCTTGCAAATGGGACACGACTGCCACCTACTGACTCCCCACTCTTTACCCCCTGTATATTGCTGTGGTATTGTGATAGTGGCCTACATGTTGTTTTAGTAAAGTTTTTTATGTCAATTCACATATTTGTTTGGCCTCTTTATTAAGATGGGACCAGCAGATAAAGGACATACATACTGTACACTAAAAAAAACAGAGACAAATGTCTATATTTTGTGTGACCTCTCAAGGCAGCAACATTTTTTGAAGAAATACATGGTGTATTATACCAGGCTCATTTCAGCCCTTGGACTTGTATTTCATTATATGTCCATGTGATCCCATACTATCAGGACTGGACTGTGTGTGACAGTCCATGACTTTCTCCCCAGATATGATGTTCTCTGAGATTGTTGAACAAATCAGGTGCTTTCCAGAAGGCATGGCAGTGATTCCTTTATAACAGCTTGAACGCCACATCATGTGTATCCAGTAGGTTTGCTGGTTTCCCTAGAATAGTGTCCTTAAATGATGATTTTATGATGTCAAATTCTGTGATCTTTGGTATTTTAAATGCAGCGATGTGATGCAAAGTTGCTCATGCATGTCTCGGACAAATCTGGTGTAAGAGACATTTTTACAGCAGCCAGGTTTAAGACCGCTAGGGTGTTGCTTTTTCAAGTGTAACAGAAGGACATAAAAAATACGTTCACCTGTAGACACATTTCTTAATTGGAAAAAAAAAGTCTGTTATTGTGATACTGGATACATAGTTCCTCTATTGTCTGATAGTATTCTATAAACGAGATGGATACATAATCATTACATTGCTGAAACAAGAGTTTTGCACAGAAACTGACAGAACACTTCAGCACTTTAGACCCATTTGCCTCTGTTATGAACATTACAGCTGACACAAGAAGCGTTGTGTCATTCTCAGAAAGGCTGTCACTTGTCAAGTGTTTGTGCACTGCATATTATCTAATCTAGTCATATACATGCTTAAAAAAAGAGTGTGCCTCAGCTGGGATGAGAGTGTGCATTCACAGACCATGTGTTATAGGAGATGTGTGAAAACATTTGAATGCCAGACCAGGGATCTGTCCATCTATAGCTGTCAACACCTGATCTCATTTCCCTCAGTGCTGAAGGCGTTGCATCATTCATCTGTCTTCATAACTGTCCACCTGCCTGTCTGTGGGTCTGGCATATGGTAGTGAAGCGCACCACCCTCTTGCTTTCCAGCTGAAGGAGATATCATTAAATAACTCCCTGCTTTTTGACTCCATTCTGCTCACATTTACCTGTGCTCCCACCAAGTGAATGAATGAAAGGTAATAATGTGCAAGCCAGCTCTGTACCCTGAGATATGTCAGGTTGTGTGCGTTAAATCTTTACTTCCATGTCACCCATGTGATGTCATTATTGAGTGCTGTCTTCCATAAGTTGTGACAAGCTATTGTATGACAACCATGTGTTATGGTATTGATTTCAAATATCCACAGTTTCATCAGTTGGGAGTGTCAGGTGACCACTCCTGACTTTACTTAAGATCTTATTTGCTGTGATAAAAACCCTTCACTCCAGCCCATAGCTTTTATCTTGATTTATATCATTGTTGACCACACAGCCTTTAAAGTGAAGCTTTAGGATGGTACAATGTTATCACTGGAACCCATTACCTAAAGCACTACATGGTAACATGACTGTGTTAATTGTAAAATCTGTTATTCAGCGTCTTTTTGGCTGATGGAACCCGTGAACGTTACGTCTCACGAGAGAACGACACAGTCACATTATATATGACTGTGTCCTCAGAGAATGTCCAGGGAGTGTTGTGCTGCCATTGTAAACAATGTGACCTTGTTCACTGAAAGGGCAACACACATACAAGATTCAAGGGGGCAGTTATTCCTGAAGGGGCAATGGCAAGTAAAAAAAAAAAAAACCTTATGGAATGCTCGAGTATAGATTATTGGTTATGCCTTCAGTGGCCTCATAAAAAATAGAAATAAAAGGTTCCTTGACATCAACAAAGTGAATCACAGACGCTGTGGGACAGGCTATAAACTTGCAGTCATACGTTTACATATACATATATACATACATATATGTATGTATATATGTAAATGTATATATATATATATCTATACATATATATGAATACATATACATATATATGTATAGTATATATGCAATTCAGAGTGGGCTCAAAGCACAGACTGTATCGCTTTCTTTCTCTGAGAGTAGTTTGATGTTCGCTTGAATAAAACATGCGTTGGCCTGCAATTAGAACATGTCATAATCATAAAGTGTATAAGCTTTACCATATTACAGGGCACCATTACAGTGCAACATGCTCGAAATCACAGCCGCGTTTGGCCACATTTAACTCTTTGATTTAATCTCCACAAATCACCAATAAAATAAATAATGATAGTAATGCAAGGTGATGTGAAATATAAAATGGAATCTAACCTATCTATTTTGAGACTTCCATTGTTATTTTTAAATACATAACTACAAAATACAAAAATATAACAAACAAGCAAAACAGTTATTAGACTCTTACGCCTGATGTTCGGCCTTATTGAACTGTTCAGAGAACAGGTCGTGTGGCAACTTCAGCAGCTTCTTTTAACAGAGGCTCTGAACACATTAATAATGTGTGTTATTTATTTTGGGATCCGGCATTCATTATTCATGATGTTGTTTCGGAGGGTATGAGACGCCACTACTGATACTCCTGCAGGGCTCAGAGACAATGAAATAATGTAGTTAAGGTTCTCGAGAGGTAGGAAGCGAATCTGTGGGGCCTGCACATGTTTCACCCAACGCTTGTTTGCACTCAACTCCATCAGTCTTTGTGCCACCTCAGGTTGTGAATCTTATGGTTTGTGTTTCTCTGAAATAATTCCAAGCATGATTGGGATTATAACACTCGCTAAGCTGCTTCAAATGCATAATATACAGTATTAGACACACACTTACTTAATCCACACACATTGATGAGCATTAGATATTTAGTTTATTACTTCTTTCACAGCCATTCTGGCTTAGATTGGCTTAGAAACACATCTGAGAACACAGTGAATCATTTCCAACTGTTAAAAATTGTTACTTTCATGATGCATTTCAATTTAGTTGTTTTTTTTGTTTTGTTTTTTTAAATCAATGTACACTTATATTTGTGCTTTGAGGATTTTAACAAGTGTTTAAATGTGTATTTTAAGTGGCCGTGCCATTGTACTTCAAAGATTTTTCAGAAAATGTCCCAATCATTTTTCTATCCGTCTATCTGTCTCTCTTTTGATGTCCTTTACAGCCGCTCATCCCATTGACCTTTAAATTTGGCATCGCCATTTCTGACGACCTTGTAAAGTGAAGTGCCAAGTGTTTTGGATGAGGAACGCTCGAGAAAATCGACAGAGATTCTGCCATTCTACTTACAAATGCAGAAATTGTGCATGAGCAGTTTGTCAAGTAAATCAAAGGACATCCACACAGTGATTCCTGGTTTTAATGATGGGGGGGAGGGGTGGGGTGGGGGGGGCTGTGGAGGTTTGGGCCAGTGTCTCAACAACCACGCATCCACCGTAAATAAATAGAGAAAAACAGCACTATAGACAATAGACCTTACTTATTAAATACTAGCAATGTCAAAGTTTGATCAGTAGGTTTTGATTAATGGGTTATAAGGCTTTAAGTGACCTAATAGATGGAAGATGTACAGTCTCTGATGTACAAATCATTTTAAAGAAGACTCAGATCCATCAAAATAAAGAAGTTCAATCATTTGGCCACAAATCCAAGGATGTGCCAGAAGTTCCACATCACTTAAATTCATTCCGAATAGAAACATCATCTCTAGCCATTTACTAAAATATTGAGTACTTGACGGATTATCATGCAGAGGCTTGAACTATATCCCCACCATTTTTACTCCGGGAAACAAGCTTGAATTTATTAGTCATTAGAAGTTTCTTTAATCATTCAGTCGACTTTTTATATCCTCTGAAGAAAAGTGTGCTTCCTGAAAATTCATATACTTTTTTTTTTTAATCTGCTGTTCATCCATCTATTGCAGTGTAAAATACCAGATGTAAAGTATATTATAATTTTTTTTTTTTTGTTGTTCTTAATGGATAGCTCTCTTTCATCACAGCGACACAACCATTTTTTTTTTTTTAGAGGAATTCTAACCTCAATAGTGCGTTCTCTGCAGAAATGCATTGCCACAGTGAAGTCAGATGTTTCAAGTCAAGCATGACCGGCTGTTTTCTCTGCAGGTGAACACAAGCCCACAGAGTTTATGCCATGCATGACAAACCACCATGGGTATGCACGCCTTACACACGGAATTTTGATGTGCGGAGCTTGAAATGGGGTGAGTACCTGTTTAGTGTTGAGCATGCATTGTTAAATGTGAAATCATTACGACTCAAGCATATCATTTGAAATCTGTCAGTGGAGAGGAGAATGCAAGTTTCATTTTAAAAGCACAGTATGTCGTTTTCTGCAGCAGGGATTCAGCCTCTGAACCAAAACAGTTACGGAAGACTTAGTTCTGTGACGTCAGGGAGCTGCTGTCTCGTGTCATTCCCCTTTGCGTTTGCGCTTCATGGCTTTAGTGGCAAAACACGCAGCAAGAGGAAATGAGTAGTCATGATCCATTAGTAACAAAGAAACACAATAAAATGCAAAACAAAAGAAAAACACCCCAGGTAACGATTAGAACCACATATTTCCTTCCTCACTGACAATTTATGGGGGTTTTGCACCAAAAGTTTTAGTAGAGACAGCAAATGTCCACTAAAACAGTCCGTTGCAGGAATATTACTATGTATTACTATATTAATATGTTATATATTACATCTTTATAATAGTAAGAGTCCAATATGCTTCGCAGGTGTGCAATTCCACCCAAAAAAGGCCAGTCTGAGCCACAGTCATGCAATTGAATGTGAGCTCAGTGTATCTCTCCCTGATGCTTTCAACAAACATGAAAGGCTTATTAGGTCGACTACCGAGAAAATATTGACTCAGAATTAGCAGACAAATCTTTAATCGTGACATTAACCATGTAATCCTCTAGCACCGCAGCTTTAGACATGGGGCAACCTCACTTTTAGCTCGTTTATTTCTTGAAATAAAAAAAAAAAAAAAGAAAAAGGAAAAGAAAAGAAATGAAAAGAAAAAGGAAAGAAAAGCAAACAATGGTCTACCTATTCACGTGTGAGGCTCGGAGCAGATTTGCAGCATCTGGATGTGACTGCTGATCCTCTCTCTGTCTAATCCTCCTCAGTGTGGTTGTCTCTCTGCTCAGACACACGGAGGATCAAGTGGGCCATCCATTCACATCCTGCCTGCCATGGGGTAGATAAACAGAGGTAAACATAACATGGTCACAAAATCAATAAGAACCATCACAAGGGACTGCACAATTCATTGGCTGTGTCTCTTATTAGTTAGTTGACAAAAAATATACAGTTCACATTAAGCGCGATGGACGTTGATGAGCTCTTAAAGTCAATGTATTTTCAGGCTGCTTTCACAAAAAATGATGAAATGTCAGATAGTATGAGACTCATAATGGCACTTTTCCACTATACAATTATAGCATGACTCGGCACGGTTCGACTCTACTTGTTTCGGTATCATTTTCCATTACTATAGTACCTCCTCAATATGGGCGGAGCCATCGTAGCATGGCTGCATGAAACTGCCGTGACTTTGTTTTATACGCGATACAAACACACAAACTAGTGACTTTTAAAGCAGTTTTTCAGCGTACTGAATCATTAGACTCTGTTAATTAAAAATATCCGTTCACAGAATCGTTCAGTCCTTCCTGCATGACCGGAACACAGACTCGGTCCGACACAGTCACTGAACTAATATAGGGCAGAAGGGGTTGTGATGTGGCTCGCTGCTCGCGATCGCTGGCTTTCGTCAGTGCGGTCGCTAAATTCACCAGACTCCAGGTACTATCCCTAATGGAAAAGCAAAAAAACAAAAAAAACACTAGTAGATTCAAGCCGTGCCGAGCCAAGACGTGCTGGGACCGTGTAGCGGAAAAGCGCCTTAAGTTATGTACAAAAACAAGCTTTTTCGCTGTGGCTTTGCTTTGGTGGTGTGATGCAAACATGAATGCACTCCTTCAGATACCAGCACATGGCGGATTGTGGGGCAAGTTCTTAAATGGCATCTGCTTTGAAAGCGATGGCTGTCAATGGTTATCAGGACGACCAGCTGAAATCATAAATGTCAGTTCCTCTAATCTTCCTAGAGAAGAAAATGCAACATTAAAGCGGGATAAAAAGTCCAGTCAGACCTCCGTTTGGCCACTACGAGGGTATCACCTTGAAAGGTTGGGAATAATTGAACACCATGAAGTTCACTCCTGATTACCTTAATCATCTTTCTCCTGGAAAGGTCATTTTACAGTCTGGTTAACTACAGACAATAAGAATCAATGACTGGTAAATGATGACATTCTGCTTGAGCTGCTTGTGGTAATGTCTAATGGGCAAGCTAACACTATTTTAAAGAGATTAGCAAGATGAGGGATATAATACGGAGCCAGATGTGACATTGCATGAAGAACTGTGACAATTAAACACAGCAAATAACTAGAGAGTAGATCACCACCTCTCCTCTCACCATGGTTACTAAGTAGTCACCTCATGATTACTTTTTAACCTTTTTAACCGCTTTAATAAATCTGCCAAATCATGTGGTACCTACCGAGTAATTCCAGTCAACCTTCACCTGTAATATATTTGGTTTGGAATTAGTCGACTGCTGTCATATAAAACTCTTCTAGCTTTGACATTTTATGCTGGAACAGCTAAAGAAAAAAAAAAGTATTTCAATGTGTGAAAACAACTAACAATAGGGTCATAAAAAAGACAACTTCCCATTTTCATACAAACATGATTTGATACTGTGAATATCCCAACACTGTCTAAAATATATTACATGTTTTATTTAGTGATGGGAAGTCCAGCTCTTTTCAAAGATTATGTTCTTTGGCTCGGCTCCCAAATGGCTTTTTACTTCTCACTCAATACAGAACCTGAACCTAACCTAACAACCAACCTCACCTTGCACTGAGCTTTGCAGTCTCAAATGTCTTTGAAATGCAGCCAGATGCTATTTCTTTTTTCGGTTTTCGCTCATTTCTTCAATTTCTCCCCAACAAGCTTATATTTGAATCTAGATCCCCACTTTCTGTGTTGCTCTGTGTGCACCTGGCCTGTACCACCACACTGGCTGTCCTCAGGGCGTCTGCCACCATTCCTTCTTTTATATAATGGTATGATTCTAGTCTTTCCTCACATGTCATTGGAGAGCTGCGGCTCTCCCTGATGGGAGTGGGCTCTTATGGGCTATTAGAGTCGGCTCGTTTGTGAGTGACAAATCACTTATGTTTTTGTCTTATTTCATCATAAAAGAAACACTTAAACCCAGTATGGTAAACACTTTGGTAAACACTTTGCATGCACACGCATGCAGACACACAAAACAATAAACATTGTCTAAACATTACAATAAAAATGTATTGCGCTGTCATCTGAACATACATAAGCCTTTTCCACTGGGTAATCATTATTTCTGTAAGTAAATATTCCTGATGATGAACTGGAGCAAGTAGTCAACAGGTATGTCATTTGGTGGGTATTTTGTATGGAGTTATTCACTAGTGGAATGTGAGGACAGACCACACACACATGTAGAAGTGCAAAGCAAAACTTTAAGCTTGTTTGAATCACCTGGAACTTTGTGGGGGAAGAATTGCAGTCGACTCTTTTGCAATGTTCACTTCAAATTAAACTTGCATTCAGAAACAAAGCAACACATGCTTCCAAAATACAAAAGGCTTCATTGTTACTGAGCACTGGAATACTCCGTCAGCGCCATATACCGTATAAACACCTCGCAGTTATACACACAAAAACTGTGTGTAATACACTATTATGGCGCTGGGTACAGAATTAGTGAATTATGGTAATTTGCCTATACAAAAAAACACACAGGAAAGAAAGAGAACACAACAATAAAAGGGGAAGACAGACACAGAAATCATCCGACAAACATTTGAATTTCCTCTGTGGCTTCATTTTTGCTTAATTATCAAGACTCAGGACTCCAAACAACAAAACCACAGACTGGAGGGAAGTTCCTGTTCTCTATTTAATCGGAGTGGAGGAGCTCTGACTGACTCTGTGTGGATAGCTATTGTATCAAAACCCATGGACACCAGTGATAAGCTTTTTTCTCCAATCTCTGCCAGCAACTTAAGCCTTGCCCCTTTGCAATAATCCTTCCCAGGGTCATGAACGGTTGGCATGCACAGGAGTATCTGCCCTAACCAAGTTTTAAAATGGTGCCTGCTGATAATGTTGTGGGAGCCAATTTCTACCTGAGCTACCAGCAAATCAAGTGTTACTCCAACAGTATAGTAATTATCAATAATAGGCGTAATTATGTTAACGGACATACAGAACATTAGCAAAATGCTGCCAATGTAGCACCTAATATGTAATATTATATTATAATGAGAAATAAGTGACTCTTTAATTATGGTCAGACGTTTTAAATGCAAGGCTTTTTATACTGTTACATGTGAAGCATAGTATAATTATATTCATTGCAGTCACATGTATTATGCGTTTTATTGACTTTCACATACTACAAATGTGGCGTTTATTGCTCAAATCAGCCCAGATTAAAATGTCATTTAGAAGATCTTACATAATCATAGGTAACAGAGACAAAAAGATACTTAGAATTGAATATTCTCATTCAGAAAATGTTCCCTGGGATAAAGAACACACTACATCCAGTGCCATACACACACAGTGACATGCACGCAGCAACGCAATATGAAGAAAGTGCAAGAATGACACACATCAGTGCGTTACAATACTACGGTAGCCTGTGAGGTGAGCGACAGCAAACACAAACTAAATCTAAACAAAACAAATGGTCTGTTGCACAATAACCACTCACAGTTTATCACATGGAGGGGGAGGTCAGCGCAAAGCAGGGTCTGGAGTGCGTAACATTTATGGCTCGTTTCCATGACTATTCTCGCCTCAGCGCGGCACGGCATGCTTTTTTCCAAACGGACAAATCAGTCAGAGCATGCATTTTGCATTTGAAGAGGAAGCTTCCTATGCAAATGAAGAAGACATGGCTCCATCCACATGCACAAAACATGTATACACCACCAGAGAAGAAGGAGGAAATGGCAGAAAGGGTGACGTGAGCTTTTAAGGAGTGTTTAAATCATTACTGGAATTCTCTTAAAAGGAAGGGGTAAGCAGAGGAGCCCCTTGTGTGTTGCAACCAGTAGTCTCACCATTAGCTAATTCTCATACACTGGACCTTTGAACACAATGCAAAATCAATGCACAGTGTATAACCAGGAAGTGGGTGTGTACCTGCGACCTGCTACATTTCAGTAATAAGTTACAGTCAACAGCAAAAACACCAAACTGCAGCCATGACAACTCTATAGGGAAGATAGAGGGAATTACTTGTTTGGGTTGTTTTGGATTTCAACACGAGAGATTTTATATTTCTGCCACTTCCAATAAAGACACAGCTGACATCTTACTACCACTGCCTATAGAAAGTCCTCGAAACTATTTGCTTCAACGTCATCCCCATATTGAAGTGTGGAGATAGTGGCGGCACTCACACAAACTGAAAACAAAACAGGAATCAATGTTTAAGATCAAGGTTTATACATCCGCGAGAGTACGTTGACAGCGTGGTGAACAATTCATCTCTTTTCTCTGAGGGTTATTGTTTTTTCTCATTTCAAGCTTGTAGCACTTTGGCCAGGATTCCCGACAAACAGTCTGGGTATTTTGACATTAAGTGTTATGGGTTTTTTGCTCTCCATAACTGAGTGTAGTCATGGCCTCGGCTCTCTTGATCATTAAATATTAGTGTGAGCAAACAGTGTTTTTCAAACAGAAACCCTGCAAACCACAAAGCAAAAGGTTTTTGTTTACCATTCAAAAGAGAAGGAGACAACTTTGTCTTTATTTTTGCTCTGTTTGTGAGAAACAGTTGAGCACTTCATGAATTATTCACAAACGAACATTTTAAGCAGCATTAACTTATAGTTTGAAGTATATAGGATATAACTTGGTTTGTATACAAGCACGACTCTGCTGGAGAGCAAGCGGCTGAGATGAAAACATATCTTAACACTTGTGCAATTTCATCTTCTAACTGTTGACACTTGCAACATTGGCATTTTTGCCTCAACATTAATACATCATCAGTTTGAACAAACTGAATGTGTTTGTGTATCATGCACACAACAAGCACATTTACATATGTTAATGCTCTGGAACACAGGCTCCAAAAATGTGCACAACAGTGAAAGAGTCACTATCAAAGAAAGTCTTTGTAAAGTGCATTTTCAGCAATCGCCGTGCACCACTTGATATTCAGAGGTCCTAAAACAAGCTCAACAGTCATTTGGACTATGTGTCACAACACTGATGGCTTACATTTCCCTCAGCTGACTGATGGGCAGAATGCTCCCACTAAAGTATCAGATAAATCATGTAAAAGCCACAACAACTGTAAACATGCATGCCATCCATGCTTTCAACACTTTAACTATTCTTCTTTGCCCCGCCATATTAAACAGGTGCAGTATTATGTTGACTTAAGCTGCAGAGAAAAAGAAATGTGAGGTATGTGCAGCTCGCATTGTATAGAGCCAACATATGTGGTCCATGAGACAAGAAATGCATTCAATGTGTATGGCAAAAGCTACACTGCATTGCAATTACTCCATTTAGCGCTAAGGACACACTGACATGCCCATGACACATTTAGTGACACTCGCTTACACGCGTGTATGCACATGTGAATACATTTGACACAGAACACCCACACACCTAAAAATATTCCACTAAAGTGAAGGTGGGTATACTGTATACGTGATAAAACCAAAAAGAAGACATATCATTATTTTAAACTACGGAGGCCAAGAGGGGACATCTGTGTGAGGTGACTTCCTCCCCAAAGATGTCACCTCCCGCGCGACATACTAAGGAGACACAAACATCACAAATGTTAAAAAGCTGAGACAAAAAGGAAGGAGAAAAAAAAAAAAAAAGGCTTCAGATATATTACTGTGAGTGCCCTTATGTATATACAACATATGGTTTATTTATCATTATTAGTTATTTATTTATTTATTTTTAATAAACAAAAATAAAAAGATAGCAGAGGCGGAGACCAACATTGTGATGTCAAAATAATAATTGGTGCTAGTTGTTGTTGTTTTCATAAGACAATTTGTTTTATCTTGCTTTAAGCCTTAACCCAATCACAAGTGGTTTGAATCCTCACATTAACTGTATGCAGACTTTTAGAGACTCTTATAATGTGTGTTGCAAATTAGGGTGTGTACGTTAGCACTAAATATCCACTAGAGATTAAAAACTCGGAATGATGTCATAATTGAATGTGTGGCCAGTATTTTTATTTATTTATTTTTTTTAATCAGTGTTACTATGACCCTTGATAAAAAAATAATTTGCTCCTGATTGTTGCCTATATTACTATTTACAATTGTACTAAATGCACATAGTGCAAGGTCACATCCTCACGATTCAGTGGGATCAAAATAATGAAATGCCGAGACAAATGCATGAGAGGGCATATTAATAAACACAGACATGCCTGACAGTAGGTGAGTCAAACAAAGCTCTCCCCCTTACTCTCTGTGATTCTTTCTCACTACCGAACACACATACACACACTCTCTCTCTCACACACACACACACATGCTTCAGTAAGCATTGTATACTTAAGACAGCAGATTTGTTTTAATACGAGCTGCTGTCCCGTAGCCACAGCTGCAGCCATGCAGGGCTTTTATATAAAGTGAAGCCTGAACTCAGATTTGACAAGTCACAAGCTGAATCACTTTGCTACAGAATCCCCGTGGCTCTCTCCTCGCCAAAATCCAGCAGCCTTCATAACAATATCCAGCCTCAGTAATCACCCCTGTGCAAGGGCAATGCGTTGGCTGTGGTTCAGTGAATGTGTGCAAGTCAGAGTTGTGCATTAAGGTACAGAAGCACATATGCCTGTGTTTTCATATTTCCAAATATTCCAGTATATCATTGTATTTTTATTTATTTTTTTTATCTGTTGTGAATGGATCTTAAAATTCTTCTGGCTGAACATGTCATGTGACCCAAGCTGGGTACTCACAGACTACAATCAGAAACAGACTGATGTGACACGTGATGGAAGGGGGTTAACCACTTTCGTATACTATTACATTCAAATCTAAATTATATTATAATAAACAAACATGTTCGTCTCATCAGTTTGAGTAAAACATTTCATCTAAATCCATATGTTCATGTGCCCCCAGGTGAACGCCAACATATGGCTGAATTACGTGCTACATTACTCCTTAATTTCTCCCTTTCTACCCTTTGTGGCTCTGTCTCAACACCCAACGCGGAAAGCCTTTGAAAATATCAAGATGTGGGACTGATGCACCTCAGTGCTCCTTCCCTTCTCTTTCCTCCTCTCTGCGGAGCCTTTGCTCACACACCGAAACCCCAAGAGAGACACGCCACAGATGATAATGGCAAACCAGCAGTTTAGACACTTATTCATATCCCCAACAACAGAGTTGGTGAGCCGATAATTAGTACATGGTGTGTGCAAACACTCCCTAGACATCGTCCTGAGGGGCCAGAGCTGTGTTTGTAACAGTTAGCACAAATCGATACCAACAAATGGCAGCTTGCAGATCTCACATAATTAAGGGAAGACACCGGGAGGAGGCGCAAGCTCAACACGCCCAGACAGACATCAACATTCAACTCCTGTATTTTCCTCTTCCCATTATTCACCGAAACTTTTTTCATTCGTGTTTACTTGCCAACTCCTCTCATCCACAGTGTGGACGGCCTGAGAATTGGAGGGGATTCAAAGGTATGGAGTCTGGGCATCATGTGACTAATTTTGTTCACACTGCCATGTTTGCTGGAAAGGCTTCTGCAGAAAAGAACGGTGCCAATATCAGTTTCAAGCCATTTTAGTTTACTGCACACTAAATCTCGGGCTATGTATATATATATATATATATATATATATATATATATATGTATCGCAAAACTTGACAAACTGAATATAACTGACCCTTATAGGTAAAATGCTAGAGTGCTTTTCGCAAATATGGAAACAACCGGCGCAGACAATATTCAAGATGTGCAGTATCCTGAAATCAGCTTCCTGAGAACTTATCCCAGAGTCCCTAAAGCTTACATGAGCTTGGAAGAACCTAAATGCACACAATCTGGATTCAAATGACAAATATTCAACTTAAGAATCTACTGACTAAAGAAAGCACCGTCTTCCCTGTAATGATAAATGTAATTCATGCAACAGACACAGTGTATTGTAAGTCATTGCTGTGCTTACTTGTACGTTAACCAGAGTTGTTCCGAATTTATTAGAGCTCCGTTAGCTCTGAAACGGTTCTTCTTCGCCGCTCTTGAAACAGTTACGCTGTGCTGATTTAGAGGTGTGAAGAAGAACTGATCACCCGACACCTGTAGACAAGGAGCTAACATTAGCTCATCAAGTCGGCGGTTTGGCAGTATTTACCAGTCAGCTGGTTAGTGGAGAAGAAAAGCGAGGCGAATCCTACGGATGAAATAGATGACTAAAGTGAATAAAAATTAAAAAAAATAAATAAATAATATGATGCATTGCCCTCTATTGATTGGATTATTTGTGACTATTGGGAAGTTGAATATGCCAGGCAACAAGTCGAGAATGTCACGCACGACGGAACATCAAGGACAGATGCTGAAACATGTTTTCTTTGTCAAAATGTCAAAAAAAAAAAAAAAAAAAGAGGAAACGAAATGTATGATGATAATGGGGGCGGGACTAGTTAAGCTTTGCTTCTCCCGCATTCCCTTTCGGTTATGTATATTGTGTGAACTGCACTGTTATGTGATCTAAATGTCATGACCGAAATAAATAAATAAATAAATAAGTAAACCTTGTTAGCTGTGCTAGCTGCGCTAGCTGCATTAGCGCACCTACAGTCAAACTAAAGCGGCCCGTTTATTAAAGAAAATCTGGAGTCATGTAAAAATGATGTCGCGCGCGTCCTTTCCCGGTCAGTCGTCATGGGAACATGAAGCTCTGCCAGTGCCAGGTGTTTGGACCAGAGTCAAAACAACAATAAATGGTGTCCATTTGCTGTATTCGTTCATGTTTTACAGAGGGTTTAACCTGAACCAAACCTTACCACCAATAATAATCATATCACAGTCATGCAGGCGTAGTATGATATTATAATTAAAAAAACAAAAAAAACACACTGGTATTGGTACTCTGTATCGGCCGATACACACAGCACATGTATCGGGATGGAAAAAAATTGGAACATCTTTAATGTTAACTACATAGTTTGTTTGAAATTCACAATAAAGCACGTAAAATAAACAACATATATTATAAAGTAGGTAAGCTGGATTCTGTGCTTGATATGAAGGTGCTAAGGAATTTTAATGACTCTGGCGTTACGACCCCGGGGTTTTACCTTCGCTGTCCTTGCCTGTGTGTGAGTGTGTGTGAGTGTGTGTTGGGCTGAATGCTTGATTAAATGCTGTGTGTGTTTAAGTGGATCCTGTGAGCGGATTGGTCCTTCACAGGGGCTCCAGTACAAGAGGCTGGATGAGCCACTCACAACCAGACCTCCATCAGATAACTCATTGTTTTTACCAAACCTTTTAAATAGCATCATTGTGGTTTCCCGAGGTTTATCAGGAGTTGGGAAAAGGGTCACTTTGTTCATGTTATTTGCAGGTTGTAAGTGATTGTCGGTATACAGACTCAAATAAATCCATGTCACCACATTTGTATTTTTTCCACTTTGTTTCAGGGACTAATTTACACTGTCACATAAGATAAAGTAGACTCACAAGAGCAGACGCGTTGGAAGCAAAGAAAACAAATCCCA
Organism: Solea senegalensis; assembly: GCF_019176455.1. Taxonomy (NCBI): domain Eukaryota; kingdom Metazoa; phylum Chordata; class Actinopteri; order Pleuronectiformes; family Soleidae; genus Solea; species Solea senegalensis. The sequence goes on from NC_058030.1 coordinate 18,354,902, forward strand.
AATTACATTTCTTTTCCTTTGTTTGGTTTGATTTTAAGTATAATTGCGTTGCAAGTAAATTCATTTCTGGGGCTGGAAATGTGCCTGTATAATAAGAGGAACAAGACAATGCTGAAGTGATTTCATGTTTTCAGATAACTTTGATTCTATCCACACATCACTGCCTTTCTATCTCTAGACTCCGAAGACGTGACCACTATACATACATCGTTTAATGATGTATTCAAGTTGGATCTGTGTTTAAAATCTAATACAGATGACTGTTTTTTACTGTATATTAATGTTGTTTCATGTCCTGAGAGACAATGTGATACAGACTGACGCACATACATAAATTCATACAAATGGATATGGGTGATGATACAATGCAGGGAAATGGTGGTTGTTCCAGTAACCTGTTCCCTAAAGCAACCATGTTTGTCATCTAGTGGCCTTTTGAAAATCCCCCCCATTCCAAACACTTGGTATAGCTTAGTATGATATTTCTGTCTTGGGTATTTAATTTTAATCAGGATCCAGCACTTGTTCTCCTTATCTTCTGCTGCTGCTTATTTGACTTGCTTCACTCCTTTAACTGGATGTGATTATCTGTTTGTTCTTAGTGCTTCGAGCCATTAGCAAATAAATTCATTTTTGTAGTTCCACGTGTGCGTCTGCGCCTTTAAATTCAAATTTTATGCTGACTGGACAGAACCATAACTTCACGGAAAATAATTAGCTCCCGCTCAAACTCTAAATATGTTGTGACTAATTAAATGCTCTTATGTCTGGTAAATTAAGCTTTGGGGAAATTAATAATAAAAAAAAAAAAATTAACTAGTTATAAATTAGATTGATAAATGCAATATACTGACATACATATACTGAAATGGGAAAATATGCACATCTCTGTTAATTTTCTTCTCAGGATAAAATAATGAGTTTTCATAGAATTTGGTAACTTTTAACGTTAATATTTGAGAGTGACAAATCGCTTCATTGTTAACTACAGGAAAAGCAATTTGTTTTGATGTGCATTTGTAGACAAAACTGTACAGCAAATGCAAATTTGTTCCGTTTCATGTCTAATCTGGGGCTTTTGATGAGCACAGTGCTTTACATACACTGTCGCTGTCCTTGCGCGGAGAGCAGAGACTGCGGAAAAGGCTGTGATATGCAAATTCAGATTCATATATGATGTCATCTGGTGACTTGATGTCACTTTCTACAATCGTGACTTCAAACATGAAACACCAGTAACTAAACAGCTTTAATCAATGCGGAGGAAAGCAGGATAAAACGGGGCACATTCTCTGAATGTAGGTGAACAAATGTCTTGACATAATGTATGTTATGATTTAGCACTGAATTGCACATGAATTGCATGTCAAAGCAGAGGACATCCATCTGAAAACAAAGCAGTTCCACACCATTTAAGCTCTAACTATTGACACATTAAATGGGCCTTTTAAAATTCCTAGTGTAAAGACTTGCAGTATATATGCTGTGATTCAAGTTTTATTTCAAGGTTTATACAGTATAACTGCACAATTGTTTGAACCCACAAAGAAGCAGCTGCTGCCCATCTGCCTTTGCCTTGTTTCTTTTTTTTTTTTCCCCATTTGTTACTTCACTTTTGAAAGACGTGTGCGATACTTAAATTCATGTTTTATGTTTTGTTGTATATTGTCTTCAACTGATGTTGAAGACACATAGAAATAAGTTTAATAGGCAATTGTGGTCTTGGTTAATGTTTGGTCATATAGTCAGCATGATTACATGGTAGGTTTACTTCACCGCTTTATTACCTAACGTTGTTGTTGGTTTTTGCTGTGAGAGATTCTCTAACAATCTGTTATCAACGACATGTGTTAATTGAGATGACACCGCACTGATTTATATGATGCAGTTTGACTTGGAGAATCGAAGCTAACATAGGTCAATGCATTATGAAAATGATAGCATTTGTGTTTGTGTTTAAAGCAAACAAACAAAGAAAATAACTCTCTCGGACGCCGTGGAGAAGGGACATAAATCTCTCTTCACAAAAAGAATGCAAGAGAGGCAAGCTTGGCTTGCATTCACAACACTTTCATCTCCCATTATTATATTGCCCTTTTGGGTAAACGACCTTCATGTTTCAAATGTGACAACCGGGTTTTCAGCTAATGCATGGACTGCTCTCTTTCATTATTACCTCAATTCTCATTCAGAGGATGCTCCCTGATATTCTCACAGTAAAAAAAAAAAGCAGACGCGTTGAGAATGGTTGGGTCTTTGTGTTTCACAAATAACTCTGTTGTCTTTCATCATATACAAATGGGAAATCGTTTGTTTTTGTATAGTGCCGTTTCTAGCCTTGATGACCCATTTAAAGCAGCATTTTTTGACATTCAGCCAGTCGTACTGGGAGTCAAACCCACAACCTTCCAGTTGAAGGATGACTCACGCTACCACCGATCCACCCCTAACAATTGTCGTCTCTCATCATAGGAAATAAGAGGAAAATAAATGAATACAATTTTTATATACAAGTAAATGCAATTAGAAGGAAACAAAAGAGCCCGCAAACATAAAGTTATCATTTAAACAGTCCTCTAGCAAACAGAAATAGAGAAACTGCTGTTAGACATCACCTTTCTGATGCAGATGTGTCCTTGACATGGAAACTTCTTATTTAAAGTAACCCAGAATGGGGTGGGACTGTGAAATTTCCCATGCAAATGATTGGTATATTCCTTCTCACTGCATCCAGTGCCATCTGTTTCAATGATTACTTTTAAATACAAGTTGAGCGAGTGCCTGAGATGAACTTGTGCATTAATGTGGGCAAAATATGAGAAATATGAGGCAGTTTGTGTGTAAATCACGAAGCTGGCGTGGTTGACGAGGGAAGCCGACGCAGAACCGGCAGAGATCTAGGAGATGATATTTCATCAGATTTAATATGGAAATGGAAATTTAATTAATATGCCGACGAGGACTGAATTCGCTACATGTTCGTAAGAAGCAGAATTTTTTTTATTATTATTTAAAGCATATCAAAAACATATTGATCAGGTCACCTTGTGCAAAAAGCTGTGGACAATGGAGATGACCCTTTTCTGTGTACTGAGTAAATGAGGAAGCAAAGGGTAAAGAGAGCTTCAAGAGAGCTTCAACAGCTGGAAGAAAAAAAGTGAAGAAATGATTTGTTTTTAAATTTAAATCACACTTTAAGGGCATCGCACAATTTGCTTGGAGTGAATTATGAATGCTCCAGTTTGGGATAGTAATGTTTATGTTTTACATAAACAAATGACACATATTGTGTCGTAATAATATAAATTTCAGCTATTATCATATCAACATTCACTAATTTCTGTATTTATGCACAGCTCTCTAATTAACATTTTGTTCAGTGTGCACTGTATTTAATTGCTTACATCTCTGTTTTCATCCACTGAATGACCTTTTGTACAACCATAATTACTGAAGACAATTCAGTAGATTCCATACATTGTATAGTGCTTCAATGATACACATTGCAATCCTTGTATTCAAAATCTAAACTTACATAATGTAATAAACTGTCTCTCAGTGACGTAAACACTGAAACACTTTGCTCCGTACTTTTGGGAAGCAAGTTGGCAGCAATTACAGCCTCAAATCTTCTTGTATGATACAAAAAGCTTTTCACACCTGGATCTGGGGATTATCCACGATTCTTCTCCGCAGATCCGGTCATGCTTTGTGAGGTAGGGTGAGGACAGCTGGTGCACAGCCACTTTCAGGTCTCCCCAGAGATGTTTGACTGAGCTCAGTCAGGACTTTGGCTGGGCCAATCAAGGACATCCAATGTTGTCTCTTAGCCACTTGGCTGTTAGCTTAAGGTCACTGCATTGTGGGAATGTGAAAACTCAGTCCAGCCTGAGGTCCTGGGTTCTCTGACCAAGCTTTGATTTGATCCATACATCTCTCTCATGAGTACCCCACATGACTGTGTTGTTGGAATGGTATATGGTTACTTCCACACATGACTCTTATGTTACATACATGGGATTTTTGGTAGAGTGCGTGGGCTAACTGGCTCTTCAAACTGAGACTTTTCACACTTCAAAATTACAATTCTGAGATATTTATCAGTGTAAGAAATACAAATAAACTACCATCATCAAACTAACACTGGTTAGCATGATGTGTAGCTATGCTAACCACCAAAAAACTATGGAGTCAAATCTCCGGCTAAAACATGCTACTGATACTGAGACTACTGATAATGTATCACACTCTTGAGAGGGTATCCGATTTCATAGGTATAGATTTTAACCACTATACCTTACATCTCACTTCCAAGGGCCAAGGGGTCGGGGAAGAGGTAATGGTAAAATAAGAAATGGGATTGGGCCTCAGAACTGAGGCCAATCAATCACTAACGGTCCAACCTTGGTTTCATCAGACCAACGAATCTTGTTTCTCTCAGTCAGAGAGTCTTGTAGGTGCATCCATTTGTCTTAAAGTGAGGTTTCCATGTAGGCATTCTGCCATGTAGTCCAGATCGGCTGAGTGCCGCAGTGATGGATGTCCATCTGGAAGCTTCTACTGTCCCCACACAGGATCTCTGGGTCCCAGCCAAAGTGACTGTTTTTGGTCACCTCTCCCAATCAAGCACCTTCTACCTCGGCTTCTCAGTTTAGCCAGGCAGCCAGCTGTAAGAAGAGACCAAGTGGCTCCATCTGTCTTAATTTAAGAATTATAGACGCCATTGTGTTTCTTGGGAATGTTCACTACAGCAGCCACTGCTGTAACCTTCTTCAGACCTGTGCTTTGATGCAATCCTGTGCATGAGCTTTGCAGGCAGTTTCTTAACCTTGTAACATGTTTTTTTTGGTATTCATTATTAGTTTTAAGAACTTATGTAGACAACTATGCCATTATGAAAGTTTTACACCCTTCACCTCAATATTATTTAAAAAAAACAAAAACAAAACAACACTATTTCATGTCACTCATATCTTTAGCTATTTATTTCAATAGTGCATATCTTCTTAAATATTGATTTTCACAAAGGAATCTATTCAAAAATGAGGTTTAAGTAGGATCTTTTCAGTAAAGTCTTTAAAATGCGTGAAATGTATAAGCTTAGTATAAATGTCCATGGCTCAGAATTGGAACTCATTGCAGTTAGGGTTCAGTTTAGTATTGATCTTACTTATAAATTGTTATTGGCTTTGACTACTGCAGAGTCTTGACAGCGGAAATAAACAATGCATTTGAAATTAGATTGAACATAATAAAATAATAATGTTATTAAAATAATTGCTTCAATGCAATGTGAATGTATTCACTCTAAGTCTAAATGTGCTAAAGAAGGAAGGATATATTTACCCTATTTCCATACCGGAAAAATTCTTCAGTGCCTTAACCTTTGAGGGTGTCTGAGGATGGTTTGTATTAAGCTAATTTTGAGAAGAAAAGTGTTAAAAAGTAAAAGTATTTCAGCACTGGAAGAAATTTAGGAATTCAGAAACAAATTAGAAAGTATCACTGTCCATGAATGTTGATCAATGAACATGTTCGCAAGTGCCTATTTCCCCATTCTCTCCATTACATTGCCTGCAGGTTTGGACCTTAGGATATTCACTTCACTGTGGGATGAAGTCCAAATCCAAATGGCAATTCAAATGGGAAAGTCCAAATGAATGGCACAAGTTTCAGTGGCTGCAGCCGTTTAAAGCACTTGCTGTTGGCATTTTGCATTACATTCAATTTTCTTTAACCCTTTTAAACTTATCTGAGAAGAACTTCCAGGAACATTAGCCTGTGCTATAAGTGCTATAACAGGACAGCAATGTGCTATTATTGCTCGGTGAACAGCATTTCTTTTGTCTTTGTTGTATTATGGGTTAGAAAGTTAACCCTAACCCTATAAACAGTGAGAGACAGCTGTGTTTGATACAGTATTTGCATGTGATTTTTTTTTTTCTCATGTTATAACTATGTAGTTTTTCTGCAATAGATTAATGGGGGTATTTTGTCAAACATGCCATATATCATAAATCTCTTTCCTTCCCCATTTTAATGCTTGGTTTAAACTTAAGCTTTGTCATCTTGACATTGGATTTTTCCACATGATTGGCTGGATAGATATTTTCTGTTAATTATAATTAATTAAATATGTAAAATATGTACAACTTCAGCCTTTAACATTTGAAGTGGTCATTGCAATCCTAATGCAAAACAATGTGGAGCTTGGTTGCCAGTGTAACACTGTGTTCACGCAAACATGTATACACACATACATGACTGAATACCAAAATTACAACTATTTACAAAATGTACACAAGCAAGACACACATCACAGTTGTTCATAAACTCAGAAGAACACAATCAATCCACCTTCCTTCAAAGTAACCACAACCTGAGGCTCACAGCAGCCCCTTCAAACAAATAACCACTCCCACTAGGCTTAAAAAATAAATGAAAAACCCAATTTGGCATGTTTTAAGCAATCTACACTATCAACAGGTGACACATGACTTCTAAAGCCTGCAAAACTTTGACAGGACGACACTTAGACAGCAGGTGAGTGAAATGGCTAGAGTTTGAAACAGATAAACGGCCGAGCCACAAAATGTGCACCTGGTTATCACAGAGATTTAGTTGTGGTACATGTTCAGTGACAAACGAGGAGCGGAAGAGAGGGAGAAGGGAAAACTGTGGGGTGTTTGTGTGTGCGCATTTTATCCCCAGCTGTGTGTGTGTGTGTATGTGTACTGCCCGCAGACATAAACTTTGAATTTTCACAAAAAAAACATGTGGAGATTAAAAGGAGTCACCGCAGCAGAGAATTACCACATGATGAGAGGAGACAGCAAGACAACAATGACACACTGTAAAAAGGACAACTTATGTGAGAGAAAGGGAGACAGCATTCGTCTTCCATGCTTCCCTGTCCAGGACAAAAATCTTTTTTCAACTTCTTCTCCAACTCTTTATTTTAACATCTCCACTGCAGACTACTTTCATTTCACCTCTGGTCGAGACATTTTTGCTTTTGATGTTCGGTAATGTCCAGCATTTCCCACCCGTATCTGTTTGAGTAACTCTGCTGGCAACCTGTGTGTCGAAGTGCGATGAGCTGCATTATTAATTGGATGGTGGTGGTTGGTGCAAGAGGCCAAAACACTGAATCAAAGCATGAACTGTCAGTGGCCCGCAAATCAAAGTCAAAAAAGGCTGCACCATACCAGTGAATCCAGCATCTAAATTTCACATGTGGTCATTGTATGACTTATGACATAACACATTTATTTCATATAGTCCCTTCAACAATCCAGTACAATCACCAGCGACTGTATTGTGTACATATGTTCAACAATCACACTGTTTTGTGCCACAAATACACATACCTGTCTTTGCTTAAAACAAAAGGAAGCAAAAGGACAGAAAGTTCCTTTCCAACTGTCAAACGTTGTTTTTCCAGAGAAAGCATATATTTACATTTTATTTGCATGCATGCCAAGATCCTAATATATGGAACACATTTATGGAAATTAACGGAAGAAACTGTGTAAAACAAACGTATTTGTTAAAAAAAAAGTGTAAGTTAATACTGTATTGGCGGTGCTTTTCAGTCAACAGCCACGGGTATCGCAACAGTTAGTGTAATTCAGTTTTTAGTTTCCCATTGTGTCTACTGTGCACAAGGAGGTTTGTCTGCTGGCTGCAACTGTGTTATTAAGTTACCTGTTCTCTTTCTGATGCTCTTGGCTTGTTCCTGGTCCAGCATGGGTTGTCCTGGTAATCACTGTTTCAAACATCCTAGAGCTGTTCTTTAGGATATTCATGCCCACAGACAAGACTAGATTTGATTAGAGTAACACTGGTGTGCACCGAGCATACAGACATGTCCATCTTGTCCATAGAGACATCTCCACAACTGCATGTTGTTTAGTTTGGGGTTTTTTTTGGATGCAGCTTAAATGAGAAGGACAATCGTGGGGAAACATGGTTTGATTTCAAATATTTAAAGACTGTGTTTGGGGGAAACACAAACTGAAATATTTAAAGGTTTTTACTGGCAATAATGACCATCATTTGGCACACCGCTGGAATCGACTGTAAGTACTTCCAATCATTATTCTGTGTGTTCTCAGAAGAGCTATTCTGTGGATGTGGATAGTGTGTATATGTGTGAATGTGTGGGATTATATGATATGAGCAACTTTGGCATATCAGCAGCATCAGGCCAGCAGTGGAACCCTATAGTCTGATCGCTTGATGTATTTCATTATTCATATAAAGGTTTATTCTTGTATTTCAAGATCGATTTTCCCTAATCTCTTTTATTCCTCCTAATATTGTGTCTCGATTGCATCTATGTGTGTGTGTTTAAAGACAGGTTCTAAGTGTTTGGACAACCCACACAAGACCGACAATGTTGTTAATCACAAATTAACCTAAGACATTGTTTATTTCGTGGTCCGCATCCGCCACACTTGCCAATTTAACACAGGACTTATATTGTGGACAGACTGTGACACACTTCTCCAAAGGGCAACTACTCTATGACTTTGATTTATCAGTTTCACTGGAGTGATGTCACATGTTCTTGTTTTTTTCTCATACAGAGTGCAAGCCGAACAGATGGTATCTGGGAGTAACATATTCTCATTAGGAGGTCCAGAATCTGCATATCTGAAAGGGGAAATGAGAGAAAGGGGGTTTAAATCCTCTGAGTTTTGGCACAGATCATCTCTCTGACCTTCTGTCCAGTCTGCTGGCCGACGGGCAGCAGCAAAAGGATGGAGCAGGGAGGGGAAACTGACATCTTCTCCATGGCAAAGAACCCCAGCCCGTAATCACTGATATGTTGCCTTCACCTTTTATAGGACTTTTGTGAGGCGAGACAAATCAATAAATGCCAGTACGCTCCAAAAACATAAATGAAGGTTGACTCTTTATTCTCACGGCATCCAGAATGATCACAATGACATTCTTGTCTGGGTTGCTATGTGTTTATGCTCTGGAGGGGTGGATAAAGGAGGGCACTGCTCTGCATAATTGTCTTCGCTAAATCATGCTAAGTAAAGGAAAACATCCTGTGTGAGTTCATTAGCATTAGATTTCAAAACACATTTTAATACAGCTACCAGTATGAATTTATCCATCTATTTATCTATGACTAACACAATCCAGTATCTCAGTTAGACTGAACAGTGTTTCAAGATGCCTACTTCTTTTATACTTACAGTATTTCCCCTTAACTCAGCATTGTTTGCATCTGGGATTCGGCTTTTTTTATTGGATGTGCTGTGTTCCTTGTCCTTGAAGTGTCAAATATGAAAGACAATATGGTTTGCTCTGATCACTAATTCATCCCTTACATCGAGTTACATTGGTTAACAATGACAAGTCGCAACGATAACCGAGTGTTTGCTCTTACTGCATCATGGACATGAAAGTCATGACTTTACATAGGAGTTTGCATCCCACCTCACCTGCTCTGTCACCTGCTTTGGCTGACCTTTTCAGTGGACTCACTAATACATGACGCGTTAATGCATGTTGCTATCAGAGGTTAGCAGAGCAGCGTCTGCCACGGCTGAATGCAAGAGCTGCTCGCTTGTGATGTCCTCTGTGTCTGCCATTGTTGGTGTCACAAAAAGAGCTTTGTTTGGGCAGTGTTTTGTTTGTTAAGTGTGTAAAAGTTAGGCTGACACAAAGTGAAGCAACAGACCCACAATGCAGTTTGGCAACACTTGACACTGCTCCATTCAAACTGATCCAGTAGACACCTCTGCCAGGTGCATATGAGCCGGCCATTTCATGAACAGAAATTCAAGCATGAAATGGTTTTGCTGACTTCATCAGTTGAGTCCTGATAAGAGGCAGCACCTCTTGTTCAAGTCTAAGGTCGCTGGCCATGAAATTCTGCGTTGTTTCCCCTCGTGATAATTAGAACACTCGAGAGAGACAGAGATTAAGCTCAATGCAGCAGATGAGGACAGAGTTGAAAGGCTAAGAAAAGTGATTCACACTTCTGAAGTGTAAGTTTCCTCCAAAGGCTGTTTGAGGTCATGTTTAAGGATTTCTGTGAAGAGCATAAACATCCTGAAATAGCACAGAGAGGAGATTCTCCTCATTTGCTCCGGAAAGAGTCAGCTGGGGTGAATCAGGCATTGATTAGGATGCCTTCCAGGCACTTCTCAATGGAGGCATTCCAGCAGAGCCCAACTGGCTTGGAAATGCCTCTGGCTTGCCTTTGAGTTGGTGGTGGATGTGACCGCAGGGTAGAGGATTTTTAGTTCACCGTCACCTACACACACCGTGTTTCGTAAATGGCTATGTGAATGAACATGTTTGATCCCGGGACTTTGAAACATAACAGATCTATTAGCTAACATATCTGATAACTGGTACTCCTATAGTTCTCAGTGCCTCGAGTGCAAAGAAGTCAGCCAAGAGTTTTAGCTCATTGGGTTAGTTGCAGAAAACTGCAGATGATAGATTATGGCCAATGTGTCTGCAGAGAAGGTTGTCGATTGGTTTCCTTTGCATGAAACGTCTACCTTTCAATCATGGATTGTATAATCCACTCAGTTACATGAATCAAAGCTTTGATGGATTTTTTTTTTATTATTCTTTTATTCCCAGAGACTTCTTTATACTGATATTTTTTAATAAGAAAAGATCTGTGCGTTTCAAATGGTGTAACCTTTCATGCATTATTTATAATGGTATAGATGTTAAGCAATCCATCCAGAGAGGGCAGCACAGGGTTGAAAGTATCAGACAACAACAAACAGCAGCAGCTATGGAGGAGGTTGAGATGTGTCTTTTAAGAAAGAGGCAGATGGCAGATGTGTTCATTGTTGCTGAGTTTCTTACCAACTTTGCAGTTTATTTTCAAAAAGTTTTGCCTTTGCTGGTATATCTTTCTTGTGTCCTACGCCAGTTTCACTTGAACTACTGGCTATTGTTGGCTACTATTGAACTATTGTCCCCATGATTACCAGTGGTACTGCTCTGTTTCAAAGAGAATGGGCTATAGAGGGAAGTTTCCATTTGTTTCCACACCAATATTGAACAATAAGCAATTACAGGACTCGGGAAAGGCTTTCTGCCTTCTGCTATCACTGCACCCATCAGACTATGACAATAGAATCAATGGACTTGTGTCATTATGTTGTATTTTTTATGTGTTAACTTTATGCATTTGTGTGACCAGTTCTTGTGGTGGCGACGCAAAAAAGAATTTGAAAACAAATATCCTCTAGGGAAGAAAATAAGATCTCTCTTTCTCTCTCTCTCCACCATAAATATTTCTGAGAGTAACCGTCTATGAAATGAATATTATATGATAAAGTAGCATCATTCACATAGTGCAATCCACTCATATCACAGCCTTACTCACCCAAACATCCTTGATACAAATAAAAAAAGGAAAAAAAAATAATAATAATGATCTGTTCCCTGTGCTCTTTTCTTCTGTGGTTCCACAGCATCTGGAAAGAGGTGCTAATGTGACTTAATGCACCAGGATCTGCCACTGGGAAAGTGGTCTTGCAAAGGCCATGACGTTGAGTCAGCCACAGCACAGCAGCCTCACACCTCAGGCTTGCTCAGATGGAAGTCGGTGCCAACAACCATGCTGACTATAAAACATAAACCCACTATGAATGGGAGTCATTTCTAACCTTTTTTAATAATGGATATACACAAAGTATTGTCTTTAATCTCTGAAAGTAAATACAAATAGAAATGTATGTTTGCGATTCAATATGCTATTATACTAATCAAAGTGCATAAAGGTATTTTTGGACAAAAAAAGGACAGTTCATTTCATATGTGTGCCTTGAATTTCAATTAATAGGCCTATCATTCTTAATCCACTTTCCTACCTGTCTTATAAAAATAAATAAACACTGGTAACACTTTAAATTAGGGAACACATATTCACTATTAACTAGGTGCTCACTAACATGCATAAACAGCACACTAGCCCTTTATTAGTAATTACTAAGCACATATTAACACCTTATTCTACATAACCTTATTCTACCTCTATTACTACATGAATTATTTTTTCCTGATTAATAATTACTAATAAAGGTCTGGTATGCTACTTATATGCATGTTAGTAAGCACCTAGTTATGGTGAATATGTGTTCCCTAATCAAAAGTGTTACCAAAACACCTGCTACTATTTAAAAACAACAAATAAAAAAAAAAATGTCCCTCAGGTTGTCTTTCAGAGGATCAGTGATCATGTCTCCCTTTTAGATAAGCTGTCACCAACAATTTAATCATTCCAAAACCCTGTGGCAATCGATAAAATACAATAAACTTTTTTGTCTCAAGACACAAAAGGAAGATGACACAACAACAGCGTTCTTCAATAGTTTCTGTCCAAATTCACAAGCACACCGTCTTCATCAACACCTCATCCTTGGCGTTACACCGCCAAGGATGTTTTTTTTTTTTTTAATGAGCTTATTTGTGAGTTTTACAATATGCTGTTTCCATGGTGGACATTTTGACACTTGTTACCGATAACAGTTGTGATGACTCTGTTCAGTTCATTTAAGCCAGAACAGTGTGACAGTGAGCCAAAAAGCACCCTGAAACCGAGCAAGTGATTTTCCAGATTAATGTCTGCCATGCAAAAAGCTCTGACAGCGTTTCTAATACCTACTGACGGTAATGATAGTTGTTTCATTGATTGTATAATCCTAATTTAAAATAAAACTTAATCTAAATCCTATGTGTGTTTACTTGGTGCTTTTTCAGTTGTGTTTTTTTTCTTCTATTCTCTGCTGCATAAAGGTGTTTACCAAAACCTTAAAATAGGATTTTACATAACCCCTGTTTTTTTTCAGCCTTGCCGGTTTACAGGTTTTAAATTCAAAGAGTTCTAAATTCATTTATCTATGACTAACACGTTCTTAAAACCTGTAGGAATAAGAGTTTTGTCTGACAAGAAAAAACAAGAAGGCTAAAAAAATGGGATAAGGAATAGGGCACAAATCTCTATCCATTATCTATTATGTTTTTAATAATAATGAGGCCACGTAATGTGGTATACACAATGTTTTTTGGTTTTTGTATTAAAGATGTGCACATGTGCATGCAGTCTCTGTAGCCCAACTCCTAAATGAATGCCTTATCGAGAATGTCTGAAAATCCCCAGCATTTTAGATGAAAGGGAAATACGTCAAGAGAGGCTGAGAGATGTCGCATCTGCCCTAATTGCATATTTTTTATGGCTCTGATCTACACTTCAGTGGTTTGTGTACTTGTGTTTATGACATTTTTTTTTTTTCCCTCTCTCCCTTCCCTCCATGGATGGCATATGATAAAACATTCTGAGAAAGGGTTGTTTTAATGGAAAAGTTTCATCCTTGGTTTATGAAATGACTCTTGCTTTTTCCAATCCAAAGCTGAGTCAATCAGTGCATCCTCTGTTGGATGACAGGAGGACGACCGTGAATTATAAAGTTGCCTTAAATCTCCGCATCTTGCGGCGCTGCCAGAGAGCAGTAGTGTGCTAGCCAGTGTGAAAGTCAAATTCATTTTCTATAGAAACATTTAAAGTGTTGCATTGAAATTTCAAAGTGTCGTAATTAAGATATTTTACTTTATTAATCCCTCACAGGCCATACCATAAATATGAAAAATGGATGAAATGGCTAATAGATTTTAATGTAATGGCTGCAGGGAGTCCGGGGCAAATCTGCTTTTTTGTCCTTAGTGCTTTCTTTTTCCCTTGCTCCCCATATTTCAGGCCTAACTCTCTGCCAATTCTGATGCCAATCTTTGTTGTTGAGAGGAAATTATAAGTACCACAACTGTGCAGCTGTCCAGAGCCAGAGGTTGTTAACCAGTAGCTAATTTTAATCATACTCTCTTTACTGTCTAAGGCCATATGTGGACTCCATGGGTTACTCTACTTCCATGGCTGGGGGCGAGGTTCCGACAACCTAATCCTAAAACTTAATTCTTGCATAGACTCAGCAGTAGCAGGCTTAACTATTTATTATTTATTTCAATTTTTTCGGCTGGTGCTTTTGCTGAACACGACCTGTTAAGTTATCATTTATTTATTTCCTTGTCAGTTCATTGCTGGTTCACTCTGATATTTTGACAGCCACCTAATTTTGGAGTGTGACAACTTTAATTTAGACACGTATGGCACATTCATGCCAAAAAGTGGAGCAATTTCACTATTTCAGCATATGTAATTGGGATGTGTCAGCGTCATAAACAAATTTTAGTTCTCAGGCAGTAATATATACAGCATGCAGTTTTGGAAATGAGAAAGTTTGACGATGTTGAGATTTCTTAAACTGTTTGTGCAAAATATTGCTATGGTAAGAGCAACTTTTCTGTCCCAGCCTTCCATTTCTCCTCTGTTATTCCACACTTGCATGTTTTAATGACATGGTTTTTATAGCTAGACACAGCATGAAACTACATAACACAGCAGGAGTCTCTTTCAATCCCAGCATGGCCAAAAGCTGCATCTGACCTGTGTGAAGTGCTCTTTTCTTCCCAAATATGAGGTGGGGTCTGTTTATACCATGCAATGTTCTTTATAGCATGTTTTTTCTCGGACAATTTTACATCAGGTCGAGAAAAATGTGTCTTTTTCATGTGCATGTGCGTCATTTAGGAGAGAAAAAAAAAATCTCCCTCTTTGGCTAGCGTGCAAGATACAAAGTGGAGTACTTGTCATGGACACCTTGAAGATGCATGATGAGACTATGGACGCCGTCCAATGAAGTAACGCATAATGCATAATGACTCCCTGTGTGAGCAGGGACATGGCCTGTGTGCTGTATTCCTCATTGTTCCTCACTGAGCCATACATGCAGTCACTTAATTTGAAAAACAAACGCCTGATTTCAGACTCAATCATTAAATCGAACTTGTATCTCTTTCAATTCACACCCAGAAGAGGCAGTTTCATGTGAACCTATTACAGGCCTCCTGGAAGACAACGCTAAGCAGATTGTCTTCTATCCATAGTGGCTCTACGTTGCTATGTTGTTTACCTTCCATACTAATAGGAAGAAATAGGACTGCTCAAAAAATAATGCAGACACTGTGCTTTTCTGTCCATCTTTAGCTTAACAACAATGATTTTTTCTTCCAAGAAACTTTGATTAATGCATCTTGGATGTATTCTTTTTTTTTTCTTTTTCTTTTTAAATTTAATGTGCCTTAATGTCTCATTGGCATCTCTACTTTACTTTAAAGTGATATTTTTTGGCAATGTTGGAGTGGAATGTTTTCCACAATTTCCTAGTACATCTTTTTCTTCCCCCTCATCTTTAGTGGATCCAGTCTTGAATAATGCATATCACTACATAAGAGTATCTTCATTAGAGTGTATCTTAAATGAGGTATGGTGCGGCATCCTGAAAGTTTCTGGAAGCTCCCCCATCGTTTCATTCCATATTAAATACACAGGGTCGCCAAACTGTTATGGATCAAGTTCAGAAATAAGCGGAACAGAGAAGAGACATTTTTATTTTTAATGCAGCGTCAACCCAAGACCCATATTTAAAATCCAAACCATTTCTCCTCCTGTTTCTTTTTTTTCTCTTTGTCTCGTTGATCTTTCATGGATGTAGGATGTCACCACGGGGAACAGGAGCCATTTCGGTTTAATTGTGTGTGATTGGCAGAGCTAGTGTTTATTTTCCCGTCAGTCTAGATTTGGGTATCAGTTAGAAGAGCCCCATAGAAAGTAACTTTAAATAAACTAAAAATTACATAAATACTGCATGGCTTACATCTATTTATGTATAAGTACTGTGTATATGTGTAGGGAAATATTCACAACAACATCACAAGGGGACAAAGAGTCTGTTCAAAACTGTGTTCAAGTAACCTCTAAGGATGCATTGTAAATAACCATAGTGTATGCTAAGCTGCATAAATGATCAAAATGAACATTAACCACACAAACATTCACTCTTAATTACCATCTAATGAATGGTTTACAAAATCATTAGCTGTCTATCCCTGGAGGCATTTTCCCTCGGTCAAAACTTGATAGTATTTTTCCACGAGCATAATGTAAGCCGGACATTTCCAATTTACTGTAAATGTAAAAGGAAAAAAAAACAAAAAAAAACACACATATAAGTGGAAGTGTGCTGTTGTGCAGTGTGGTCATCTGCATTTTGACTGCATAAGGAGACAAGGGTGACTAATCATTTTTTTCACGGATGAGCACACAGGAGTCTTGTAAGTGAAGGGGAAAGAAAAGGAAATGTTACATTAAACCACCTCTTCTAAGAGGGACTAAAATCCATCTCATCCCCCGAGAGGCTACACTCCGATCTATTAACGCAATCAGTGCGAACGAGCAGAAACATAATTTAGGAAAAATGATGGAGATCTGGATAAATTAAATTAGACTCCAAACTGATAATTGCAATGCTGAGACCAGAGCACATTTTATGTCCTCTTAAGCAGTTAAATAAAGTGGACACCTCTGAAAAGAGCAACATAAGGCTTTAATTCTGCACAGTATTCTCCATAGCTTTTGTGTCTCACTCCTGGACATGTACTTGTATCATTTTACATTACATTGTATTGTAACAATTTGGTAACAGTATAATGTAATATAATGACAATACCATCTCAAGTAAAAGCTTGCGTACCAGTGGTGTCACTTCGAGAGTTCAATACTTTCTCAGGTGGTTCTTGGTGTAAAATTTTGAGAACCACTGTTTTAGGACATAATGAAGGACAAATGTCAATTTTGTTTTTATCACTGTCGATCACGAACATCATGCAATGGAAGTCATTCTCATATTACCTGGTGTTACTGTAATATTATCTCCTTATTGGGAGATGACAACCTCCATAAAGCAAGGCCCTTGCCTAAAGTCCAAAGGCTACAGAAACCAGTGATTTGCACTGATACAACCACACATATTGGGTAATATAACCATTGTTTGCCGGTAAATCCTACACACTGGGCCTTTAAAAGGAATGGGAGATGGATCTGCTTCTTTAATTGCTACTCCCAAAAGATAGCTATGATTAATTAAGAAAGTAACTTATTCAACCTATGGGTCTGGTGCAGCAATCATTTTTCTGCTTTTAAACTAGCAGTTTATTGGATTTGGATGTGTGCTAAATGTGCTATGAGTGTTGGACCATAAAAACTAAACTCAGTGGTCAGCACTTATTGAGATTCCAGACAGTAGTCATCATCATTTTCATTTCATCCATAAAAGCAGATTTTTGCATCATATGATTGGAAGCGGAAAGTAGTGCACATGCCATATTTTCTGCACTAAAGACAAGACAATTAAACAAAGGAGTTGACAATGAAGATAGTCAGCAGGTCTTTCAACAATTCAGATATAAATTGACATTAAGATTATGAAATAATGTGTGAAAAGTCTATTTTATGTCCATTTATGTTGTGATTCCCACACAGAAATGACAGAATAGAAAAAAAAAAAAAAAGGTAAATGCTTGACTGTCTGAATCACAATTGATTTGTAAGGGTGTATAGACTCTGCCCATGGCTTTTACCAGCCGAGTTTGTCATAATCTACAGCGAGCCAAGACGACAACATGCCGATACATGTATCACAACTCACTATACACGGTGTACATGCTGTCCAGATAGTTAGTTCTACACAAATAACAACATAACAAAGGCCAGAGTGTCTGGCACTCAACGCCATGGAAATGTGCTCTTTTGCATTTTTAAGGTCTCCAGCATCAACAGACAACAACCACTCAAATAAAACCTGTGCTCGCCTCAAATGTCAGCGCATGTCAATCCGACAGAGTCCCTTTGAAATGTCTAGTGACATTTACGGACAACAGAAAAAAGCTAAATAAAGTGCATTAGACTTCTGTCATGCTAACAAATAAGGAAGACGTCGAGTAAAATATTAAAACAGCTAATCTACCACAAGAGGCAAAATGAGTGACATCAAAAACAAACTCATGATGTGCTGCCCATTGCTTTTTCACATTTTACAGTGGATCTTCCAACTGTGATTGAAACCTGTAATCATTTACAGATATGCAGTTCTAATAGAGATAAGTGCCACTGTGAGATGGCCGTCACCATAGTAATTTGAGCAAACAAGCAATTTGAGCAAAGATGGTGGTAACTTGATAGAGGGACTGCTCAGATTGTGGATGATAACAACCTCGGCTGTTTTCTTTCTGTCATTTTATCATTTCAAAAAATATATGCGAAGATCAACAATTGTGACACACATATGCAAGCTTTCTCCGGCAATAAGAGGATGCTCGCCCACTCAGAATTGATTTTCAAATAGCACCTGTTTTCTTAAGAAAACACTAAAAATGTGTACCACACACATATTGGGTGGATTTAGAAAAGAAGTGTGGATTTTAATTATTTTCCTCTGAGAAGAAACAGCCTCAGACAGTGACTGATAACATTAGAGATTAATACATTTTGCACACCGAGGTGTCAACTGTAGCACAGGTGAGAGCCGTGGAGATCAGTGAATTTCATTTTGGAAGAGAAAAAAAAAAAAACAACTTTGTGTGCTGATTCAGAAACGCAGTTAACCTTGGTAACAGGAAATATACAGCTTAAAAGTGTGTCGTACACAGATCCACCCCGACGCGTACCCCTGAAGCATTATAATTCCAAATCTAGGATTTATAGATCATATTCAGATGAGTCTCTGACTTCATTTAAGTAGTTGGGGTTGGGGATATCGTGGCCCAATAAATCTTCAATTCCATTACTGCCGTGTGAATAAAGAAAGAATAGTGTTTCCTACACTTGTGGTGTTAAAAATGGTTACAGACATGAAGCAGAAATGAAGAACACTGTACATCATGTTCCCGCATGTGTTCCTGTATGTGAAAAGGATTAAGGTGCACACCTGGATGCTGAGTTTTTTTCTTTAATGCAAACATTTCTGCTGAGGCCAAGTGAGCCCAGCAAACATAACACAGCTCCTAGTCATGTAGAATAAAGCCAATAAACTGTCTTTCATGTTCAACGTCGGCACTCCATGTTCATTGTGGTGCTTAACCAGTACACGGGTCACTGTTTCATCCTACAACAAACCAGGAAGGAGCTTTTTATAAATGTTCTGTATGCTGCCTTGGCAGTGTTTTCGTCTGAACACCTGGGTCCTTCTGATCACAGCCGGGCCTTTGATCTGGGCTCCCGAGAGTGTTTCTTTTCCAGTAGATTCATGGATTAGTATCAAAATAAGAAAGATGTTTAGACAGCTAAGTAAGAAGACAGACAGAGAGAGAGAAGCAGGAATCAAAACAGCTCTTAAAATGCTGCTCTAAATCCATCAATATCTACTGGATGGACAGACCTTCTCTTCATCCTTCACTCGTAGAGACAGGGTAGAATGCTATCGTAACCTTCTGCTAAAAGCAGGGTGACAACTTTTATAAGTCACATACTGTATTATGATGGGTCACAGTCTGAAGACAGTATGTGCAACAATTTACTGACACAAATCAGGGAATCAATTGATGAGCCCTTTTTTTTGACATGATGATGATATAGTCTGGTTTAATTCAGCTGCTATGCCGTCACTTCCTCACACTCTCGTAAAAGACGCTTGTAACGCTCTCTTTACGCACATGCAACTTGTGCGAGACGAAGCTCGCAAGACTTAATCTCTGAGTCCGTATGATTCAGCTGAAGCACTTGGGAAAATATTATTTTTATTGCTTCATACATTGGGTTTTAAATGTTGCGTCCAACCTTGGCTAAATATACGCAGGTAAGCCGTTTTGAAATGATTCATGGGTCATGAAATGACAGAATAAAAACAAGTACACTGTACTTGGTGTGGTCTATATATGAAGGCAAGTTTTGATTATTCTAATTTGTAACAGAAAATGAATCAATCATTAAGCATTAAGTATTACGTCAAATCTTTGACTCACACTTTTAAGGACACTACCGTTTAAACCCGCTGAGTGGACACAGGCATGAGTCCACAGTGTCATCATCCCCAACGGACTACTCAATCTACAGCATAAGAATTTTCAAATTCAGACAAAGCTTTGAAGTGGCGAAAACACACTTTTCAGTCCCTACTCCAGCAACAACTATAACCAGTGCATTCAAATACTAAAAAAGCCCTGCTGTGTTGATAACATGACCCACATGAGACAACCGTATAGGGCCATCAGCACATGTTTGGCACCCAGTGAATAAATTACATTAAGTAACATGACAAAACAGAAAGATTTCCCCCAGATTCCAGACGGTCGGGGGACAATCCTCTCAAAACTGACACCATATAAGCCCTGAGCAGGGCCCTTGAAGTACAGCAGGGGTTCCAGAAAAGCAATTTCCCCCTTGACATCACTGTGTGTACACACTGCTCTGTTGTGAACAGTGCACTGTGGCTGCTGCAATAACCTTATAAATAGCAACTTTTAGCATGCTTGCAGACTTTGAGGATGACATATATGGCAAACATGTGAACATACGGAATAAATAAATCTTCCGTCACACATACAATCCTCCAATCATTCATACTTTGCATTCCAATGTGCAATTTATTGGACATGGTCATGGTTGAAGTTAAGGCTTCATGCTCAGATAAGAACCAATCAGACCTCAATCAGACTCCCCCAAGGCCTGGATGATCTAATGCTGACATGGGGGAGTAAATCACACCTAAGACAGAGCAGCAGCACAAAAATCCTCAGTGCTGCAGTCTTTAAGCAGTGTGATAAAAAGCTAAATTGAGCAATGGCATTACATTAAGACTTGGGCTGGATTTAATTTGTGTTTAACTCAATGTCTCTATCATCCGTGACCATCAAAACCACGTGTCCAACAAAATTACTCAAGCACACTCCCGCCGCTCAACAACGACTAATCACTCAACTGAGTTACACATTAGCTGAGACATTATTACAGTGATTTTAAGATAACGTACAATGCTATCGAGACATCATTTATTCAAGTTTTGGTGTATTGTTTAATTATTTCTTCTCCACGTTTCTGCTGTAGTCAATTTTGATATCACCATGGTTGGTGTGCTTTTGTAAAAACATTATTCTTGTGTTATCCATCTACTGTCAGTGTGGCAATGCAAAGGGAACCAGAACTCTAATTACATTCAAAGTCAGCTTATACCTTTTTTGTCTTAAAAAAAACGTATGATGCAGAGAAGTACTTGGTTGTGGCCACGTCCCTATTGTTGTTTTGTGTAGCTCTGACTTCAGCTGTAAGCCTGATCCTGAAGCTTGAGAAGCTCTCATTTCTGTCTGCCTATTGTAACACACACACACACACACACACACACGCACACACACACACACACACACACACACACACACACACACACACACACACACACACAGCAGTGAAATGTATGGTGAGAAATCCAGAAAGACCAAATCTGCAGCTCGGCTTTAGTGAGATAAAAGATATTGTACAAATTTTCCAACAAAGCAAGTAATCAAAGCCCCCGTCACTCACTTCTTGTTAAACCAATGCTACCTCACACTGCTGCCCCTGGCAAAGCTTTGTCGCCTTCACCCCAGCCTCATCCTTTCAAAATCAGAACTTGAAATGTTATTGAATGTCTTCTCTCTTGTATGAGGGGGTTCTTGCATTTTAGTCTACCATGCATCTAAAGAGCAAAAGCAATCAGCCCCAAGTCTGACTGGATTTCCATTTGTTGCGATAAACTGTTTAATTATGACGGGATAGTCCCTAACTGAACATGCCATCCTTAAATATAGAATGCATTGCAAAAGAGGGGATTCAAGGCCATGTTTCTTTATTAATGAATAATCTCAGGGTGCAGCAATAGCCTCACTGTGTTGAATACATAGCCTTTTTGAATTAATTGGCAGACTAGGCTGTTTTTCCCTGGTATGATGACACTATTTACATAGCTGACACAACCATCGGCCTACACAACCCGTGGTGGAAACACAAGCCAGATTGGGGGTTTATCGTTCCAAACTCTATAGTCGAGTCCAAAAATCTAGTCTGAATTGGGACCTTTGTCGGGGAAGTTTTCCCTGTGTACTTTGGCTTCATACCACAGTCCAAAAACATGCTAATTGGGGTTAGGTTAATTGGGAAGTCTAAATTGTATGGGTGATTGTGATTTTAAATGTGTTTTGTCTTTGTATTTTGGCCCTGTGATAGGCTGGCCATGTTGATCAGAGTCAACTCTGCGTCTCGCCCAATGTCAGCTGGGAACTACTCCAACTACCTTCTCTCAAGTGGTGCATAGATAATAGATGGATTTCAAAGAGTTTAATCCAGCATAATAAATAACAGTGTCATGCAGAGTCCCCATCATTTCCATGTTGTATGGGTTTCAAATAAAATCCTACTACTCTGAAGAAATAAGCAAATACCGAGAAAACAAATCAATGGGAGCAATAGAGGAAGATTGAGACAAATAGCAGGTTAATGCTCTCTGTGTCTGGTGCTGTTTCAGTGCACATTGTCCTCATTCTATGTTATATACGCATTAATGAGGGTATTTGTTGCAGAAAGCATTCTACATTGATTGATACTGCATTGGGACTTAGTGGTGCAAGAAAAAGAATTGCTTATCCTGCCAGTAATAATAACTTTCCTGATCAGAGGGGGAGACGAACGTATTATCAAGTGTATGGATGGACCAGGGAGGATTGTGTACACATGGATTCACAACAGCACACATTAGAACAGGACAGTGCAGGACAGAGTAGGAGCTCTTCAGTCAACAACATACAAGTTCAACTCTCACTTGTGAACAAGTGGAAGGAAGCTCACTGGTACTTAAAGCGTGCCATGTGTTCATGCAAATGACTTCACTGGTATTGTTTAGCCAAAATATAAAATTATAATATAATAATATAAGTCATCTGGCGTTAAGTAGTAATCTGCACATTTATATTATGAGACAGAGTCCCTGCCCCCCTGTCATGGTGGCACCAGATACTGAGTCTGGATCCACAGATAGGTCGTAAGAATATTCCCCAGCCTTTTTTACATAAGGTTTATTAAATACAATATGCATGAAATGAAGTTCAAAATAATTTGAGGGATTACAGCAAAAAATATACAACCATACACACAAATGTGCTATTGTATGTATTTATATACTTAATTTGGGTTTCTATAGTCACCTTTAAAAAGTGGGTTCCATTTAAAAATGTTTTGGAAACACTGGTTTCCACTGAGTGACATGAACAGCTTCAAAACCCAGGCTTCCAATAGCAAAAGTTTTTGCTCTTTCCTTCATTGCCCCAAAACATAACTTTTAAAAGCAAATGTGAATATGCAAAACAATATCTTAAATAAGGATGAAAGGGGAAGAAAAGATGAAATAAATACATACATAAATAAAATAGGAATAATGTGCACGTAAAAATGAACCCTAACTCTTAGAATTAAATGAGTACAACAAACATGACACATATTGTTTGCCATCTGCAAACAAAGGATGACTTAATTTAATATTGTGTTCACATAGGGGCCTCATGTTAGCTGTTCAGAATCCTACGCCTGGTGGTCAGAGCCAGTCTACACAACAAAGTTTGGTGAGCTGATAACTTCACTTCCTCTTACTATGTCCAATACACATAGTACTGAGCTCAGTAAAAGGTCTGTCTGAAAATATGTGGAAATATAATAACATTCCTTAACATTTGAGTCTGATATGTTGAAGATTCTATGATGATTTCAATATTTCAAACAGCACATTGAAGGTAATGATTAATTTTTCAAGTAAAGTAACAGTTTGTCAGTTTCTAACATTGTCAGCCGAGTCATAAAAAACATATTGGACCCAAGGAGGTATGATGAACTTATGACCCTGCTCTCTAATAATGTATGGTGTCAGTCTGCAAACCTAGTCCACCATATAAATCCTAGTCCAGGTGGCCAGTCCTTTTCCTTGGCCTCACTCAGTCACTCAGCACAGGTGAAGCAGCAATTAGCGCCAGTCTCTTCATATTGCTTCAGCTGCTAAGAGCAATTGACTGAAATGAAGTAAGTACACATACTCACTTATTCATTTATTTTGACAGAAAGCCAAGAAACACGTGTATTGGGAATATCTTCTACCACGTTATCCTCAACATGAGGGTTGCAGGGGGTCGCTGGTGCCAATCCGAGCTGACACAGGGTGAATGGTCAGGTACACCCTGGACAGGTCACCAGTCCATCACAGGGCCACATACAGTATAGAGACAAACAACCATCCATTCACACACTCAAACCGAGTGTTCAATTTTCCTAATCTATTGGGAATATTACTATTACTATAACAAAATGATCAAATTTAATGGAGGTTGGCCCATAGAATGCCAATCCCCGCATATAGAAGAAATGTGGCCCAAAGCAGGTCATTAAATAAACACCAAGGAGCCAAGAAGCAGATAATTCATTAGATGTTTGTGCTCTTTTTTGTTGACAGTTTGTAAAAGACAAAGAGCACTGCAGGACAAAGACAAGAGCCTGGGTTTCATAATGTAAATCAGCTTCAATTAGTCTTTTTTTTACACTAAGTTACCTTCGATTTACAGTGTTTTCTTCTTTTTTGTAGCTCTTGAAAAAGACTTCTCCATTTGAAAACTGATTCAGGAAGGAAACAAATGTGGCATCTGCAAATGCACAAATTAATATGCCGCGGAAATGTATTGAGGCTTGTTTTGTATATTTTCCCGTCATGAGGAAATTGAGTAAAGTTTTACTAAATTATGCAGAGAGTGATATCATCCATCCATTATCTACCACATTATCCTCCACCAGAGGGTCACGGGGGGTGCCGTGCCAATCTCAGCTGACATAGTGCGATAGGCGGGGTACATGCTGGACAGTTTGCCAGTCTCTCACATTCACACCTATGGTCAATTTAAAGTGACCAATTTACCTAATACCAGAGAGTCATATCATTTCAGGAAATGTAAGATATTTTAGTATTTTGGGGTTAGTATGACTCAGACCTGTCCAGGGTGTACCCTACCTATCATCCTATGACAGTTGAGATTGGTACAGTGTCCCCTGACCCTCATGTGGAGGATTAAAGCAATAGAAGATGTATGGATGGATGGATGGATGACTCGCATAACATAGACACTTTTGGCATTTGTGAGTGCAATGCTTGCCACATCTGCCTTAAATTCAAGACTGTATAAAAAGTTCAGACACATTTCAGCACGGACATACAGTGGGGAGTACCAGCTCAACACCTTTTACTTAAACATTGCAACTGCAATGCAGACTGAATGGAACAAAGGCAGCGAAGCACCAATTGATCCATCTTCTAATTATTACCTTAAGATGTTCTGTGTGCAGCATCATACCAGCATCTAATCAAATTTAATTAACACTGCTGGCCCCCTCCAGAAAACTGCATTACAGAGGGATTACATAGCTATCTGTGCTGGTCTGATTAATGGCCGCTGTAATTAATGCTGAAGGGGTCTGTCCGAGTGCCTCACTGTAGAGGAGCGTGCAGCAGTGAGCCAGCTGTGATTGTGCACTCATACAAGCGCACACACACACTCATCGAACACCTGGATCCGTGCATATGTTGTACACAATCTGAGGCTATATTTGGAACGTTTTGCGCATCTGATACATATGGGCAGGGAGATTGAATTACGATATGCAAAAGTCTGTTCAAAATCTGCAGATTGGAAATATGGTAAAAGGTGTGATCTGTTAAACAAAAGGAACACAACAGCTGACCCCATTAGGGCGGGAACATACTTTTCACCTTCCCTCTCTCCAGAGAGCTGCGGCACATGTACTGTATGTATGTATGTATGTGACGGACGACTTTCCATTCATAGTAAATGAGGGTCCGCATCAGCATGCATGTATATATACACTATGTAAAGACCATTGCCACACCACTCAATTTCAGTTACTCTCATCATAATCAAAACGTCAATTGCAACAAACAGGGAGTGTCCCAGCAAACACTTTTGAACCTCTCAAATGCTGATCTTGAAAGGTGGAGGCTGGGGTGGTGTCAGCAAAGCTTTTGCAGCATCAGCAGTGTGAGGCAGCGTTGGCATAGCAAGAAATGAGTGAGACTGTAGAAAAGTGGCTGTGTTAGGAGCAACACGTCACTTAAAAATGCTTGAATAGTTAAGTATTATCAGTGGGGTGAATCCTCCATGACCC
This sequence comes from Solea senegalensis, assembly GCF_019176455.1. Taxonomy (NCBI): domain Eukaryota; kingdom Metazoa; phylum Chordata; class Actinopteri; order Pleuronectiformes; family Soleidae; genus Solea; species Solea senegalensis. The sequence continues at coordinate 18,381,021 of NC_058030.1, forward strand.
TAACCATGTCCTGAACCATGAATACAGACTATTACCATCCGGCCAGAGTTACATGGCTCAACAGGTTAGACCAAAAATTGCCTTTGCACACCAATCAATCTTAAAAATCAAGCCTTAAAATCCATCTTCCGCTTATCTTATACAGTGTATTTATGTGTGGTTCTTGGATGATTGCTATGTTTCATGTCTGTGGTTTTCTCTGTCCTGACATCTTCTGACAATAAAGTATTATCTTATCATATCTTTAGATCTCCACAGGGTATGCACTTCCAGGACACATGCATGCACAAAACGTTTTTGGCACTGCATTATTTTATTTTCTTGATTTTTTGATTCATTCTGGCCCACATTTCATTGAATGTAGGGAGCTGAGAGGTCTTTGCATTATACACTCATACAACCTTAGAGACAGAGTGGCGGAGGCCCACAGAGTGAAAACGTTTTTAAATGTTGAATGACAGGCACAGAACGGAGATAAAGAGGGTTAGAGAGTGACATCCTGTTCCTTAAGATGCTTACCAGCAAAACAACGGCACATGATCTGGGTTGTACACGCTTACCCAGCCAATTACCCCAATACCTAGCTACTGCACGCAGAGTAATTGGAATTTCTATCTCTGAAGTGCTTTGAATAATTCTGTCAGACAAAGTCACGTGTTGTACAGTACCAGATTTGACCTCATTTACAAAGATTGAATTTGGGAAAATCAAAAAATCCAGAATATGTTTTTTTAAAAACTGTTACATTACCCTCCTAATGTGACAACTCTACCGACATAAATTATGTATACTCTGGAATCTAATTAAACATGTGGCTTATATGGTCACAGTTCAGGAAACAGGAAAATCCTCAACCGACACTGCTGGAGACCTCTCAAGCAGACATACTGTAATGTATAATTGAAGTATACCAATCCAAATAATTCATAGCGCAATCTACTTGAAGCATCTGATTTCAGAGATAACAATCCACATCATCGTCTGCACAAAATCATTACAGATGGTTGAAGGCCTTAAACTTAATCTCCAAGATACGACATGCAAATTTCAAGACTTTCCTTTGCCTCCGCCGGTGTGCATCAATCAGTCTATTTCAACATCAAATGTTCTCTATCGTGCCATGTTATCTCACATTTCAAAGGCTGTGGCTGATATGGCATGACTCCAGACTGATAAGAGCACAAACACCTGCTTGCTCTGCAGGCATGCTGCGTGGAGAGAGGGGGCCTTTTATATTGGCTTCGGATTGCTCTGCTGATACACAAGGTTTAATCTCTCTGTTTTGCACCTGTTTTTTTCCCAAATCCTTTCCATGTTTTTTCCCCTCATGCTGATGAATAGTCATTTTCCATATCATTGTAGCAAGGACTATAAAAAAAACTTCGCAAAGACACAAACATTCAAATTGGTTTAAATTCATCTTGTTTTCATCCACCTGTTTGTCATTTAATTTTTTCTAATGCTCGTGCATCTTTTTTTTTTTGGAATGATTCTGTGCCCACACGTGCGCACGTTTATAAATGCCTGACTTCTAAAGTTGAACAAACTACTTTTGCATTTTTGTTCTGTAGGTTAACCACCACAACAAAGAAATACACAATTCATGAGGTGCGAGTCTTTAGTTCTCAGTATTCTCTGAAGGCCATTTGAAGGGAAGGTGAAATGACTCATGAATGATGCATACAAAATGTTCCCAAAATAAATGTCAATCCACGCTGTAGATGTCTATTTCAAGTGTGGGATTAAAATAGATGACAGCATTAGTTCCATCACTTGAAGAAAGAATGTATTCATTGGTTTTCATTTTGTGGCAAAGGAGAATTTTATGAATATATATAATGTTTGGCAAACGTGAAAATATCCAACCACGGGCTGAGTACAAGGCAATTAAAATATGACTGATTAAAGAGTTAGTGTTAAAAGAGTTGGTGTTAGATGTGCACGTGCGACGCCTGATCAAGGGAATAATAGAATAAACTCCACTTGCTTGGCCACCTCCTGAAAAACTTCCACACTTTTGTAAAGTCAAAAGAAACCGCAGCCATGCTGGGAACCCATTCAAACATTTGATATATCTTCACAATTCCCCACAAATGCATTTTTTTATTCAATGTACTGTCTGAACAAACTGGCCCCAAACTTACAATATCTGTGGTGCTGTTTTTTTGGCAATAGAATGCACTGTCACAAAATAATGCCACGCCCCCCCCGGCCAAAATAAGCGAAAATAAACTTTAGCTGAATGAACTCACTCTTCAAGATGTCAGATGTTGGTCGTTGTCGTTGATCGCCCATAGTGGAGTTCCATCTTCATCACTGAAAAAAAAAAAACACCTCACGTTAAGATCTGTTTGTCATAGTACATTACATGCTACAGTTAAATCACATTCATAAACATGTCGAAATGAACCAAGACCCAGCATATGTGAGATATCTGTTGTGTGCAGTCAACTGTTGTTACAATAGGAAGCGAGAAAACTGAAAATGTGCCGTATTCCTGTCATGAGAGAGCTGTACACACATTAATATAAATCGAAACAGACCCACTGCACACACTTTGGTCTGAGTTTAGTGAATGCTGTCTTGTATGTTGTTTTTTTTTTTTCTTATGATAATCATGATTACAGAAAAAAAAACTCAACATTAGAATGAAAATCTGAATTTAACGTTCATGGCTGGATGTTTACGTCTAAACATTCCATGTCAGAGATTCCATTTATACAAAGCTTTATTTTTCCATCATCACACGTTCATGTCTACCTCATTTGCAGAGATACAACGAAAACTACTTGTGGCCTAATTGGTTTCGTACAATTGGAATGAGATGGACATTAGGCACACTGTGGCCACATTATGTCTAGACGCAGTCGCAGCGGTGATGGTTTTGTTGTTGGTGTGGCAGGAAATTGGCAGTAATAAGGATGTTTAAAGACATGCAGTGAAGACATCCCAAGCCTTTGATACCAGCCAATAGATTTTTCTGTTTTTTTCACTCAATTACCACCACCAGTTGCCAATGTGCCGCCATTATTAAGGCTGTCTAGTCTTTTTAGTATTCGTCACTGCAGGAATACAAATGAACTGGACTCTGCAGTGATGTTATCACGAGGGAAACCAGCTCTGTGTGATGACTGAATAAACTGAACTTTATTAAATGCCCACCAACTATTCATGCATCCAAATCATCACACATGCCTGAGCACGCGGTAGCTCTAACGTTCCTCCCACGCAATCTCTATCTGTATGTGATATGCCCACAAAAAGGTGACACAATTAAACATACACAGACACAATTAATGTAAAAAGATTTCCTGCTAAAGCAAGCGGAGGCTTAATGATGAGACAGCATCGGGCAGGCGGCGAATCTGTTCAGTTTGACACATGTTTTATTATTCCTGCATTATGCAACCGTTGCTAAATGTCATGTAAATGCTTCAATGAATTTCAATTTACCATCAAGCCACTAAGCCCCAATTTGTACTTCAAGCTGATAAAGTTAAACTGAGGGATGAGTAGAGGAGAAAGCGTGTGCATGGGACACTTCCCCGTGAGTAGCATTATCCACCTTGAATACAAAATGTCACTAGTAGTCGGGGGAGAGACATTTGTCAGCTGCATAAAGACTCCGAGTAATTAATGTAGAATATTGGGTTAGCTTTGCTGAACAAGTACAAGTAATGAAGTGTCAAAGTCTGCGTTAATTAAACATTAAAATATTCAGTTCAGTAGGATCTGCTTCTCCAAGTGTTGGCGCTGACAATCTTATACAGTATAGGCTGTCATTATTCCATTTGCTTTTAAGCATCTTTATATTATTGAATGATGGATAGTGTGAGCAGGCTACACAATATAAACTAAACTATCACAAAATAGACACACACACACACACAAATCCTGAGATGTAGATTCAATATACTTTTTTTCTGCTTTTGCTAAATTGCTTTCCACACTAAATTCACAAACTGTGCCAATATTTAATCCATCCTTACATCTTCTACTGCTTTATCCTCCACATGAGGGTGGTGTGGGGCGCTGGTGCTAATCCCATCTGACATAGGAAAGACGGGAGCACACCCTGGACAGGTCACCAGTCCATCACAGGGCCACATAGAGACAAACAACCATTCACTCACACACTCGATTTAGAGTGTGTAATTTGGCTAATCCCCAAATCTGCATGTTTTTGCACTGTGGGAGGAAACCGGAGAACCCAGAAAAAACCCACACACACCACATTTAATATACAATTAAATAAAAAGGTGCCATTCATCACTAAAACTTCCATCAATAATCAGGACATCAACTTGGCTGACAGTGTATATTTGGAGAGCTACACCCAAACTCAACCATAGTTATATGCCAAACCTTAAAATGTATTGATTTTTGTTGTGGGCACCTTTGCCTCGAGAATGGCAGTCGATGCCCCTCACAATTCTTTTTAACGGTTGTTAAATCGTTACGCTTGGGTGCCAGCATTTTGACTTTGCTGGCCTTTTTATTATTTTAAGCTCTATGAAAAATAGGATATAGCAGTCATACACTTCATGTGGAATATGGATTAGTTTGCCAGGCTGTAAATAATCATTATTTACATGATTACACCTTCACTGACACCTTGTGGGATTGAAATCGTAATTAAAAAAATGCGCTTGTTAATTATACTTGTTCAAACAATGTCCGTCTTCCCTATGAGTCAAGTAAAACAATTCCAGCTCAAGTTATGTGTTACTATGTCGTCATCCATCCAATCAATCACAACTGTAAATACATGTATGACATTTGATTTTGACTGATATGGCAGACATCTGCAAATTCACTTCAATTATCACATAGGGAGCATGGTGTTTGAGCCAATTTTCTGACAATAGAATAGCCCCCCCCCACCCCCACCCCCTCCTTTTAACCACAACACCATTACCTCTGTTGGCCCTCGGGTCTAAATTAGACAATGACATTTGAAAGCGAGTCTTACAATGTTGCAGCGCCTTTTAAATGAACGGAGGCAAGGTCCATTTTTCATTGAACTCAAATCATTTGAATGCAGGAACCATGTTGTTATTTTAAACCTTTTCACTTGACACCGGCAGAGGGTTTTGTAAAGCCAAGAGGAAATAATTGTCTGCAGCAAGGCAGTAATCAAACCATGTATGAAAGGTCCCCATGAAGGCTGTTATTGTATGATGATGACTTCCACTGAGAGCTTTATCTATAGATGCATGTTGCTTTCCAGGAGATTACCAGCATAGTCAGCTGTGAAAAGCCACTGTGGGATTAGGCACACCAAATGCTGTATACATAATTGTCATAAAATATTAGCAACTTGTGACTATGTTATCCTCTTCAGTTATACCTGAAGAGCTGTTGATTCACTTGATCCAATAAGTCCCATTTCAAAGAAACTGATTTAAAGTAAATCATTGTCTATTAAAATCTGTAATAAATTATGCATGGTTGGGGGGAAGCACTTGTCTACACCTCCCAAGAGCAGTAATGATTTTATTTGTGCTAATGGGTTATCAAGCATGTTTTATAAGGGTCACTGCAACACAACTCTCCTCTGGCTGAATTAGGTCAGCTCTGCCACACGAGAATTAATTGTAGGCCTGATCTTTCAGACATGAGTACAAAAACAAAAATAGCTGTTGCTCATGTCTGTTATTGTAAAAAAAAAAAGTGTTTAGAGGGGCTGTATGTATAAAATGTATTTGTTGATGTCATAAAAGACAATGATATGCCTCGTGAGATTTAAACATGTTAAAGGAATACTTCACCGATTTGCATTTAGCTTTGTATGACTAGTATTTTTGAAAAATTGTCCTCAGTAACACATTCCACACGTGGACAGACACTTTGTGACCTAATGACAATTTCAGTGTCAGAATATAAACAGTGTCCACCAGCTTTGCTAACAGTAACACTCACAGGACCTGGTGTCACTGGTGGGCACGTAACAAAGAAAAGAATGAAGATATTTCTCAACTGAGGTTGGGACACAGCACAATTTTTCAAAAATATTACCCCTATTCTAGTAATAAAAAGTAAAATGCAAATCGGTGAAGTATTCCTTTAAGTGATAGTGTGGACTGTGTTATTTGGCTATGATCATTGGGTGCTAACTTGGTTCCCCACTTGCCCAATAAGTACATGGAAGTGTCATTGTAATGCACTTTAGTCTTTAGACATTAATCTCAAAGTTGGATTAACACACACTGATAAGGGCATTGGAGGTCCAATCACTACGGTCAGTGCAACTGTCTCAAAGTGTGTACGCCCATGCTTTGACTCGGAAAGAAAGAAAAAGCTGGTAAACAGAAGTAGAAGAGAACAGCTAAGAAAAACAAGGCCGGCACAATTTTTTGCAGCATTGAATACTTAAAACAAGCTAAAACAAGAGCATACTGCCACAGTGTAGTGAAGATCGACATAAGTAATTAACTCACTGCTTAAACTTGCATGTTAAGAAAAGGACAGTAGACCAATTAAACGGCGTGGTGAAGCTACAACCACATTGTATGTAATATACTGTGTTTACCTCTTACAAAATAAAAGGTCGTCATTTCAATCAAATAGCACATCAAACGAAGTTCGACGAGTCGCAAAAGCACATCATGTCATTCATCGCGTACGTATGCACAAGTCGAGGAATCCTAGAGGAAATAAAGAACAGAAAGAGCTAACGCTGGTGTCACTGAAGTATTTTTAGAGACATTGTGCACATGAACATCCATCACTGATTCTCACTCTCGGAGAGGTGGTGGTGCTATGTATGGCAAGAAACAGGCAAGTGGTGAGAACGAAGACAGTGACACAAAAAAGCAGGTTCTTTCTGTCAAAGGAAGCATGTGCTCTTCCCAAAATGAATTTCATCTCATATGCATGCGTAAATCTCATCACCCTCCTACCTCTCTCTTGGTGGGAAAAGCTGTTCAGTAAGACAGCTGAGATAAATCAGTTGTGTGGGGCCCTGATGTAGCCTGTGTGGGCTGGGACAGAGATGAAGCCACTGCGAGCGGCCTCTGGGTTTAATGATGTGCAGTGAGCTAGTGGAGGCGTGTAAATCTGCAGCTGGCATCTCATTCTCTGCAACCTCAATTTCTCTCCAACCTCCGAGATATCTCTGTCAAAGTCACCTACGTGGACCGGTGTCAGACTGAAGTGCACCGAGCGCCACAGTGGGTTAAGGAGACACAGTAACACATTCCACACATGGACAGACACTTTGTGACCTAATGAAAACCAGGTTACAAAATTTCAAGTGTCCTTCCGTTATAATATTTACTGCATGGTTATCCATATTTACCTCACATTTCTTTCTCTTCAAAATTGAACTTGTGAAGTGATTTTTCTTTTTTTCAAAATGATGCAAATCTGTTTCTTATTATTGCTTCGACAGTTAGGCAGATAAATGATGTCATCATCCAGGTGATGGAGGATGCGGAGTTTCCGATGTGATGTTGTGACATCGCTCCACAAGAAGAGCTTTCTTTCCAAACTTGAACAATGAAAACAGTCGTGCTACATGTTTAGAAAAGAGGCCTCAAAACACGTAAAAGAAAGTGTGAATTTCTTTCCACATACTCTCCACCACTTCCTAACATCCCGTCTCGAAGTCAGAACACCCCTGTAAAATGTTTCCCCGGCCGGAAAATGGCAAGACAACACACTCACGTCAATTAAAACAAATGATGAAAATGATGATGTAGACAATCCAGTAATGTAATCGAGACTGTCGTTCCCAAAGCCTCAAATCATATTGCAGTCATTAATCAAACTAAGAGGTCACATCTTTTCCAATAAACGCCATGTTTTTTGTGATTGTTTATTGGAGCATCTGCAAAACGTTGCAAATGCCAATATTCCACTGCTGCAATCAACTATGAGATTTGTTCAGAGATTGAAAAAAAAAGTAATAACAGGATTGATGGAATTAATCTGTCAATACGAGAACATGAAACAATACATGGGGCTACTGGGGTGAAAATAAGAAATGAAATAAGTTTATTTTCCTTAATTCAGCAGTTGAGGAGTCCAACACTGCAGCTAAAATAATAGTATGTAAAGACCCATAAATTCAGTCATTTATTACTGCTTTAAAACTCAGCTGTAACCGCTTAAGTCGGCGAGACAAGCACGGACTGACTGAAAGGCCGAGAATCATTATGGACATGTTGACAGTGACAGTCTGACGCACTGACTGATATATTTACTCTCATTCCATAGCTCTGCTCTGTGTTTCACTGGACTTGTGTCCTTGGACAGCCTCGCAAACACGGTGAGAGCTTTTCAAACTTCACACCATTTGAGAATTTTAAACTTTACTAAGACGGCATGCTCGTGTTTAGATATTTACACCACTTGTTGTAGTTGTCAACACAATCTGTCGGTGTTGGAACACAAACATTACATTTCGCGTCGTAAACAAGGCGGTTGTCATTCGTTTCTCCTTTTAAATTTGTGAAATTACACACCTGACATACAACATTTCTTGTGCAAATGATGTGATTTCTGTCACGGTTGCAAATGCCTCGTTGCAATAACAAATAGGAGGAGATCAGTATTCATCTAATTTAGGCAACACATACAGTTTTATTGTGTTTAGCTATGATGTACAAGCCTATTTTAAAAATTGTTTCGGAATGAAAGACGGGAAACTTCCATTCTCCCATGTGAGTGCTCACTTAATGTCGTTTGTGTCAGGACAAAAATAATAAGACAAGTCAATAGTTACAAACATGAGGATTAAATATCACACTGTGGACCAAAATGATATGACCAGATAATGCTACTCTATGCTCGATGTCCCCACACAACATTGCAGAAGAAAAAAAAGAAAAAAAACCTGGTTCCATAGATTTATTTAAGTCTGTGTGAACAAAATACAGTAAATTGAAATAGACATTAAGAATTATTTGTTCTACTTAGAGAACATGGCAGCACATATTTGTGTAATATCCGTGACCTTATGCTTTTGTACAGAGTCTGCCGAGGATCCAAGGACTGCGACTGTGATTTAGATGCCTACGATTTTATGCTCGTCCTCCAGGGAGCATGCGAGTGTGGTCTGCACTGCACCTGATGATTAGTGGAGCAGGGCTGTTTGGACTGATTTCCTTATGCTTATGCTTATGTCTCCATAGCTCTTGCATGTGGTTATTCCGAGTTATCCTGTTCCGTTCTGTCTTTGTGTGTTCCAAATTTATCAGATATACTTTTAACATATAATTGTGGTTTCATATTTTTCTTTTTTTTTTTTATCCTTTTATTGGAGGTGATATCCTCTGGAAGAATTCAAAGCCCCAATAAACTACAGCGCTACTGGGAACAAAAGAGTTTATTTGCAAAAGTGTATGGGTTCTCTTTTTTAATAGACATTGTGGTCTTGGCTTTTCAGTACCTGTTCTCCTGAGGGCGGCTACCAGAATGAGCTCAACTCTCCACAGACTTCACCTCCAGACAAGAGGGTAAGAGCTTCATTCAACTCCAATGGATAAGCCTGTCTGTAATTGAATTGGTTTCCACACCACACTGGAGGATGAGGCTGTTATGGGATTATTTATTATTTTTGAGCATAACCCAGACAATTTACCACCAAGTACAATGTTTGTTTTCCTGTAGGGTTTTTTGATTGCCAGGATGAACAAGGCAGCAGGATAATGGTCTTTTTCTTTTTTCTTTTTTTTTTATCAGGGTATGTCATGTGACGTTTTTGTTAAAGCAATGTGTAACTTTTGGATGATTTTATTGATCGTGAACAGAAACAGTGTTAACATAATTTGGAAGGCACAGTTTGATGGGAAGTTTCTTCTCTCCACTGATGCCTAGTGTTTGCTCATTGTGTGAACTGTTGGGGTTCTCTGTACAGTGCCTTGAGATACTGTATGTTGTGATTTGGCGCTGTACAAATAACATTAAATTGAATTGAAATGACATTATATTAATGACATCATCAATCTCTGATATACAGTACATTCTAGACATGCATTTAAAATGTGTGATGAGGCCTGTAACAGCACAATCAGATTCATTTAAGCCATGTGAGGGAAAGAAAAAGACTAAATTGAATTTTAATTTTCTTAAAATTTGTGTAATTATATAACATATTGGTTTAGGAGAGAGAAGGGACAGTGAATATATTGGACAAAGGGTGTTGAAGATGGAGCTGTGAGACGGGAGAAAAAGAGGAGGACCGCAGAGAAGATTTACAGGTGTGAAGGAGGACATGAGGACAGTTGGTGGACACAAGGAGGATAAGATGGAGGCAGATGATCCTCTGTGGTAACTCTGAAGAAGAAGATGATGATGATCACAGATTGTTTTAGCACAAGCCAATTTCATCATTGTGCTGCAAGGTAATCTTTGACTTTTCCTCCAATCAAAAGATTTGTACTGTTAATCCGGTCAGGTTTGAGTTTAGTTGCAGGTCTGGGTGTTTAATGTGTTTGTCCACATATGAATCCAGTGAGACTCAATTACTTCCACACAGTGCATGCTGGGGTGGACAGCGGCGCCTACCACAAACACAGAAGAAGAGAGTAAATGAAGAAAAATGATGGACGTTTGGAATCTCTGGGATTATTGTCTCTGAGAATAGAAAAGCATCTGCCATAAGCAACAAGGCCTTTTCTCCTCAACATTTAAAAGTCTGATCCATGCATCTCACACTGTGAAATAAATTGAGGGAATGAGAGAGAAATGATTCAATGAAAATGGAATGCATTGGCCTGCATATCTATTAAATTCAGTTTCCAAAGCTTCCTGTGTTGTATACGCTCCAACACTAAGCAGATTTGCAGAGAGCCACAAAGAAAGAGCAACATGAACATATTGTACTGACTGAACACTAATTCCATTCGATTTAATTTATTGAGTCAAATGTAATTGTTGTTGGATGCAAACGGCGAGGCCAAATTAAAGCTCTGCTATTGCCATCAATAGTTGTCAAACCACAGAAGGAACTCTAAACAAAACATAAGGAAAAAACAAAAAAAAAAACAGTTCTCCTGAGAGTCCCTTTTTTCTTGGATCAACTGTTTGGACTCAAATTCAGCTATCAATCAGTACGCCTCTTGTTTACTTTGTAATGTTTACGTAAATAACAGACAGATTGTAATTAGAAAACATGACAGAAAAGCACTGATGAGACGGAGAAAGAGAAAAGGGAAGAACAAATGATTTGTGACACAAACGGGATTAATGCAAAGAGCTGGGAGGAAAAAAAGGAAAGTGAAGTAATTGACTGAAAGACAAATGACAAGGGAGAATGAGGATTATTAACGGGGTGTTATGAATGCAAACATTTTCGCTGTCACATCTCTTTCCCCCCTAAGAATAAAGATGTTGATCTAGACTGTTGAAGGCAGGAAAATGCAATTACCCCCAAAAGCGTGATGTGAATATGCAGTTTAGAACCCCAGTACAAAAAGTATTGTTGCACATTGACCACATACTTATTAAACTAATAATCAAATGTATTTAGTAGTAATTCTCTTGGGGGCAAATAAGGTGAAAAATAAGGTGAAAGGCTGCAAAGACCGACATAGAAAAAAGGGTTTATTGACCATGTAGAGTGTGTATAATAAAACTTGGGGATTAGGCAAATTAGATCTAATCTAAATTGATTGTTTGTCTCTATGTGGCCGTGTGATGGACTGGCGACCTGTCCAGGATGCATCCTGTCTTTCACACTATGTCAGTTCGCTTTGGCACCAGCGGCCCTCATGTGGAGGATAAAGTGGTGTAGAAGATGGATGGATTAAAATACCATTTTTTTACCTGACCATTTTTCAAAATCAGAGGTGAAGAACTGGTCATCACTTTTACAAGCTGCAGCAACATCTCAAAATATTGTAGTTACAAAATGTGTATGGTGTCAGCAATGATGTGGTGCATTGAACTTCCCTGGCTAAATCTTTTAAGCAGGTCACAACACTTGTATGTGACATTTATAGTTGATATAGCGATAAACTGAAAAGGAATTAAGTTTTAATTTTAATTAATCTGGAGTTGCGAAACCTGTTTGACCCCTAAAATGAAGATAATGTCATGTATGAAGTTTTTATATATACATATAATCACTAAAGTTGGTTGCATTTGTGAAATTTAAGAACTACAAACAAACAACACTGTTTATATTATATTTTATAAAACAATGTATTTGGATTTCATGTGGCTCCTGTTTGAGAAAACCTGCTGGTATAAGTTTGTAGGGTGTAATTGTTGGGAATGACTTTGGATACACGCACATTGAAATAAAACAATGTTTTTTTCTAAAGGGAGCCATGCAGCTCAATGCATGAATTGAGGACTCTCTCTGAAATTATTATACTTAATTAATATACTATTGTTTACTTTTTGATAAAGTTAAATAAAAGGATCAGTACACATAATGCAACTTTTGTCTGTCGCTTGTTCCCAGTTCCACAAATCAATACTGGAAGATGACCCTGAATCTATCACACCACCTACAGTATTTATCACTAATACCTCTATAATTCCCCTAACAGAGATTTAAGGATGAACAATTTTTATCAGCAACATTTACAGTCTGGGGTGACAAATCTCTCAAGTTGTGGACTTACTTCAATAAAATTGAATTAATCTTGCTGAAACCTAACTGAGAAGTAAATTACATATCAGGCTGTGCTTCTCAAGAACAAATAGCTTTGAAGAAATATTTCAAAGAGAAAATGGCTTCCTCCCGCTGCCTTCTGTTCTCTGAAAAAGACGCATAAACAAGCAAACATGGAAACAGGTGACAAGCCACGTATCCATGAGGAAAAGAGGTTATGCCTGCAGTTTTTACCTATGCGAGCTTATCACAATTCACACAGCAGCATTGGCAGACATAGCTGCAGACATCAGACACTCACTGCTGTTGCTGTGTCTGATCACTGAGGTACTGTGTGCAGCCTACCTCTAGTAAAGTCAAGTTCATTGCATGAGGCTGAACAGTCTTGAAAATGCAGTGTGATCTGTAAAAGATGCAGCTGTCATGATGGTGAGTCATTATGTTTAGGATAGAGCACCAGTGCATAATGGCATTTTTTCTAGAACTCTATGAAAATGTCACTTTTGGTATGCATTGCTTTCCAGATATTCATGGATTTGTTTGTGGAAGCATTTGGAAGCAGGTGCACATTTGTCTTTGATACATGGGTTCTATTTTTCTTCCCGTTAAAATCTTGAATGAATACATTTGAATTTTGCAAAATAAAAACAAAACAAAACACAAGGTGTAATTCACTCTCACTGAATGTAGAGAGATTAAAGGAGTGTGGTGCATTTTGAGTAAATTTTAGTTCACGATTTAAGTTTATGGTCCCAAATATGATTGCAAGCAGCAACGTTTCAAGTGACATAAGTTAAATCTTTTCATACAAACTTTTTGCCTTTGATTTATTTTTGTATATATATATTGTGACAGGTGCACTGGTCCATAACATTGCCACTCTGAAACTAGTGACATAGTAGCCACAGTAGAAGTTATAGAATTTAAAGCCTCTTTCACACAACAATTAGCAGGTATACCTAAGATTTAACCTGGGAGAACCCGTTCAAATAGGCTATAAACACAATTCCCATTGCCAGTAATTGGTCTGTTGATCTCTCGTGTTTTTTTTCACCTATGTGTAAATTGTGACGTTACAATCATGCCAGAAACAGAACAATACAATTGTCAATAAAACTCTGTGACAATGTGATGTTTTACTTCAGTCCATAATTGAAACTTTACGATAAGTGAATGATATTTAAGCCGTTGTAAGATGAAGAAAAATAAAATGATGCCAAAAATGAAAATGAACAAAAATATTAGCATATTCTCCCACTGATGCGGATTGGCACAGAAGCTTATAAAAAACCTGTTTATTCCTGGATGAGGGAATGGGCTATAAGGAGTTCTCACAAAATATTTTTTTTCTGTGGAATAATAAAGTCATCTGTTGAGCCCTAAGCCCCAGCCCCCCAACTTGGGGTCCCAGGCTATTTCCTTCAACGCCTCTGGTTGGAGAAGTGGACGTCGATTTGTGGACACTGGCCACAGTTTGGCTGTGAAGCCATATTAAGCAAACACTTGGAAATGTTTGAGATAGAAGGAAGTAAAAGGAGCCACAGTAACTACAATTAGAAATCATCTGTGTTTTTCTTTTTGTAAAATAATGTTGTGAAACACTGCTGTGCACTTCGCACAGTTTCAAAACATTGCGGGCGCAGAGATTATGCCTAATTTTGCTAATCACAGGATGTGATCACAAGAGGTTTCACCGCACTGACAGCGATAAAGAGGGGTACAGAGCGAGTCGGTCTTTGATGACACATGCTTTGGCAATCACAGGCAGTGAGCAGAGGCTCATTGCCACTGCTGACATGGTATACACCTGTGTCACTCTCCGTAATTACACAAGAGCTAAACTGAGGGAGCGAAAAAAAAAAATGGTGTCATAAAAATGACATCAATAACAATGTCAGCATTTCTGTCCGAGGCAAAGAAAGGGGGGAAAAACAAAGATTGTACTGTACATACTCAGAGCATGTGTTTGTAGCTTTAAGTGAGACACTGCTGTAACACTCACCACTCAAGTGAAATGTGTGAGGCATCTTGTTTTCAATGTATTGTATTTCTTAAAAAGGAAACAAGTGGTTTAAAGTCTAATTGTCATTAATTAGAACCTGCATCAAGTCAGACAATGAGAAAATATTAAATATCCTATGATTATCAGTGGTTTCAGGCAAAAACACACAATGAGTAAAATATGTGGCTAAAGTGTGTTTCTGTGTAATTAATGAGGAAGGAGGAATAAATGATGTGTTGATATTGTAGGAGGGTGACCAGAACCTCCAAGGACAATCCTGAGAGTTGGTGATTTGTCTTGGGCCGAGAGGTTTTGCCCTTTCAGGAAAGGCACTAGTGCCAATCTGTAATTTCTATCTTTCATTAACCCACAATGCACATGTTTTGGGTTCTTTTTCAGTTACATCTAGGTTCTTGTGTTTTCTTGGGTGGTTGTTTGAGTTGGATTCTTAAGAATTTACAAAAGAAAAAAGCACAGCTGGGTTTAGCCCCAAGCTACCAACTTAATCTATCTCCAATCTATCTAGCTCTACTTTTTGAAATTATCAGCGGTTGCAGTTTTGATTGTGTAACATTTAGAGTTATCGAAATACCAAATGTATCCAATGAGATGGACCTCCTTTTTTTTTGCAAGGAAGGAAATGTGGAAAATACAGAAATAAGGAAATAAAGTGCATCTATGTGTCAGCGATGTCTTTGCCAAACAAACAGTGAAGTCGTAGGGGCAATACAATGTTGGAAGCTAAAAAACAAGTGAGGAAAGAATGAGCTGGCACCATGAGTCAGGACAAAAGAAGCACAAAACAAGTGCTGTAGGCTGGTGGTACAGACAGGAAGAACTTGAGCTGAAAAAGCCATTATTTTTGGTTGTGCATGATGAGTTGATCTTGCACAGCCATGGCCACCGAGGAGAGAGACAGACCGTATTGTAACGAATGTGACCAAAAGTTTTGGAATGGCACCAGGAATACATTAAACTTTAAGAGGCAACAGACAACTTTTTTGTCCCTAGTGGTTCCTTTTTGGTCACTGTCTGAAGAGGCTGCCGTATCAATGTGGCGGAGAGGACACAAGTACTTTTCGTCAGTGTCACTGTTGTGCTCAGAACCCCTGCTTGAAACACACACACACACACAACACTGGGTGAATGCTCTTATAGGAACTAGATACAACACTTCCTTTGTGTTTCAAATTGAGCCAAAATATTAAGATTATGAAATCAAAGACAGGGGACACATAAACATACGTACTCGTCTTTCAACTCGTAATAACTTGTGAAATATTAAGCCAAAATGATGCCAGTTTAAGCTTGAATTATAAGACTTAAACAGTAGAAAGAAGAGATACACTTGTATACACAGCAAATAAAATGGAGAATGGGTGCATGTAAAAAATGAAATTAATCACTTTTTTATATATTTCTTTTTCTGTATCTTGCCTCTAAATCCTCCTGTTGTTTGGAGCTGTGGAGCAGAAAAGTGTTGTGTGACAGCTGCTGGTGTAAGGAGTAGGTTACACTCATACATTTCTCTATGCATTCATATATATATATATATATATATATATATATAAATATATATATGTACATATGTACATATATATATGCCTCTATGACCCAGGCCAGGATCACTCATAACAATCTGAACTCCCCCTGGAGTGAAAAAAAAGAACGCATATCGTCACGCTTCTACTCTGTCTCTGCTCCGATCCTTATCTAATAGGAAGGGACATATTGGCGTTTGGGAGCTGTGGGGCGTAGCAAAGCTGCATCAGGGGAATGGACTGAAGCCCTGAAGTATGGGCTGTTTCACTGGGCTGCAAGTTTTTTTCTGTAGTTGTGGATTTGCCCTTGCTGTCCAGCAGAGACAGTCATTGGTGGGAGCACCACCGAGGTAAAATCTGATCAAAATAAAGCAAAAATTATGTCAATTTGTTTATATTTAACTGCATGTATTAAATCTGTTTCCAAAACAGGAGCAAATGTGTGCATAACATCTCCAACACCTATTATTATTTAAGAAATATAGAATCACAACATTCATTTTATGCATGTATGACTGAAAACATATACTCCAAGTCACAACTCTTAAAAAGGTATGGTGTATAAAATGTATTTTTATTTGTGAAGTTGCATGTTACTTATCCCTCACCTCGTCCTCCCCTTTCAAGTGTGTTGGAGAAACTATGTAGCCATCAGTTAGCATCAAAACTCAAAAGATGATTGCTTTGTCTATTGTCAAAAATGGTTGCCTTCACTTGACCCTGCAACCAACTCATTCTGGGGTAATAAAAAACTGCCAGGTAAAAATGTTTTCACCAAACATTTTACAAAGTGAACCTTCAATTAAAAGGAAGAAAAAAAAAACAAAATAGGGTCACCAAATTTGATTTGGATTTTTATTTGGTGACCCACCAAAAAAAGCAATCTGCCACAAGCCACACACTGTGGGTCCAGAGCCAGTCTCTGGGAATGACTGATATGCATTTGAATTTAGCTACCAACAACCACCAGATATCAAGAAACATGTAAATGTACACCTGCTTTCAAATCTTGAGATCCTTTGTCCAATGAAAGGAAGTGTGTGTGTATGTGCTGCTCATATAATAACGTACCAATGACCCTCGAGTCAGAACATAAACATGTTGACAGACATTGCAGATGGTCTCTACTCAGTCTCTGACAATGGTTGCAGTGAATGAAGTGGGCAGTCTGGTGCTCACTTAAGCATTCAGCCATCACTGCTGGCTGGATTGACAGTCTGTGGCCAGTGATGAACAGCTCTCACTTAATGCCATTCTCTCCAAGAGCACGAAGAGAAGATGGTCTGTCATTCACTGCCTCCATGAAAAGGAATTTGTCAGCTTCTATTTTCCTTTTATAAGTGCACACCAATAAACAAATCTGAGAGGGTCGAACCCACTGCCGCCTTCCAACTGTGCACGTACCACATCAGACAACAGACTCTTTTAATATTAATGTGTGGAAAACTATTTCTCCACCAAATGATGAGAATGTGTCTGTTGAATATATACTAAGAGGTTACAAAAAAACCAAACAACATCAATATGAGAGAATCATTGGATGGGTTGAAAACTATTCTTTCACAGAGACATACCAAACACCTCAAACCACTGAATTGTCACAAAAAGTCTGAAATTGTCTGTTGCGCACATGTGAATTGCTGGCATTCTACCCAAAACAATCTGACAACGAATCAGTCAAAACAAGGTAATACTTTTCAAAAAGTAAGTGATCAAAGAAGGCAGCACGATGTATGTTGACAGGATTCCATTAAACTCTACGCCGACTAGAATAGATACAGTTCAGTTGTCTAGGCAGATATTTAACCATTGTCACTTCTGAATGGTTTTTGCAGCGCTACACCACACTGCCAACATCAGAGTGGTCTGAACACACTTCATGCTGGAGACAGGTGCTGCTTCAGCCCTACAGGGTGTCTGTAGAGATTAGGTGAGAATATCTTAAGCCTTCCTCATGCAGCTTGTAATGTTGGTGAGCAATAATGGCAGCGAGCGATAAATATGCAAGACACTGATGCGGCAAAGAGCATAAAGACGGATTCTGCTGTGCTCGGGGATTTTCATGTGCGCGTATGAGTGCATCACGATGCAGGGTGCAAGAGAAGGGAAGGTGATATGCTGCGAACAAAAACAAACTCTGACCAGAATAAAATAGGTTTATGCATAAGGTTGGATGTACTTTCCTTAGAAACTTTATTTTATTTCCCAGTCCGTAAAACGATGCACTTTCAGTGAGTGATTTTATTTTGTTTTTTTTTTTTTAATCAAAATAATTTCAAGCTTTTTTGTTTGCGAGACAAAGTGCACAAGCCTCAATAATTAAAATTTCCTCTAGTAGATTTTATGTTGCACCAATTGCCGCTTCAAGGCAGGAAAGGTAGTTCAATTTTGATGTGCAATCATCCTTAACAAAACTTGATTAACAGCAGGTATACAAAGTCAATGCTCTAATTTTCCTGTTGTTGGGCTAAAATGTGCTCCCACCGGCCTCCTCTTTAGGTATTCTGTGTGCCTAATAAAGTGTCGAATAATAAAATCGAATGAGGTCCTCTGCTGCCAGAGCCCTTCTGCTTCAAGGTTTCATGTACATTATAAGCATACCTTGGTTTACACGCTTGTTGTCTGCTCTGACCTCTGGCATCACTAAAACATGTTTGCTTGGACTTCCTCTCCGTTTTCACTCTTCTCTATAAACCCTCGAGAGGATCGTGGATGAAACCATCAGAAGTTTCTAAAATACTCCCTATACAACCTGTCTGGCAGCAATAACCATACCACATTCAAGTCATCCCCCCCAACTCTGTATCAATGCACTGTAACAGGATACAAAAGGGGTCAAATCAAACACAAAACACAGAAAGTGTTGACACTGTAGACAAATAACCCACCACCAACCTCTAACCTGCTTAAATAATCTCCAAGCCACGCTGATTGGCCTCAGCTGTGGCAGAGCAACACAGGTGCACCCAATAGCTCCTGATTAGCCAAGAGACCTGTGACCTAGATTCTTGATCTCGGTTCACACAAGTAAGCTTAGGATGTGATTCGAAATGTGAAACAAAGAGGATTTTTTTTCAGCAGACTGATGTTACAGAAAAAAAGTCACAACATTCTGCATAAAGAATTAGGTCTTTGAAAACAATGAAATGCCAGAGCACTGCAGTGTTTTTCTAATTTACAGCAGACCACCTATTTATTTCTTCTTTTTTTTTTCTCTCAGTAAAACTGATGATACATCTCTCTAAAGACAGACGTTTTCCCCTATACTCATTACAGAAAAGGGGAAAAAAAGAAGCAGCTTTATGCATCCATAATATGGGACCATTTTGTCTCCTGCTCCATTTCCTTCATGACAAATTAAATGCAATGTGTCTGGCAAAAATAAAGATGAATAAATTAGCAGATTTACAACACAAAATGCAAGTGACAGGCAACTACAGGACTGACAGCAACAATGATAGGCATGAAGGAAGAGTACTTTCGCATACTGTTGCTTCCAGGCATTGGATAAGGGAGTGGAACTGAGAGACATGATGTATTCAGAGTGCAAACACCACCTGCTGAAAACTATTTGCGTGCTGCCATTTTCACTCAGGACTTGCCAATCTCAACAAAAATCCCAATACAAACAACAACAAAAAAAAGTATAACTCATATGTGCAGGTGCACTCAAAGATGGTTCTTCCAACAATTCCAAAAGACAATGAAGTGCAATGAAAAACTAATGCTCTATAAGGTACAGCTGAGCTCATCCAAATTATACAATGACATACTTTGGTATGTGCCAAGGTGCAGCAGATGGAGGAAAAAAGGCGAGCGAGAGAGAAGCTATATGCACTAACTGCTGTAAATTAAATACACAGACATCCAAACGCTGCACGTATCACTTTATTCCCCCATTTTAAAAACCAGGTTACCAGAACAGCAGGGAATTAGAACGAATTCAAGAGGGGATATCAGTATAGATATACACAGCTGGACTTACTTATCATTGTAAACCTATAATTTTTAAACATAAACTAATGTTTGTTAGACACAAATCACTGTCAAATGAGGTCAAGCAATGCTGAGTATAACTCAACAACACTCCTGCACTGCACAGACAGAGGCAGCAGCAACATTATACCAGTCAAACAAAATGGCTGCAAAAGAGGTCGGAGAATGACTGAAAACACAAAGAAGCTCTTAAGAAAAGTGTCAGAAGTGAATAAGACAGCTCAAAAACATGACTTGAAATGTGACTTGCCCCCATCCGCCTGTGTGCTGCAGGTTTATGCACACAAACGTTCCCACAATCAGGTCTGATACTGCCAGTTGACAGAGCCTGTTTTCACATAGACGCAGCATACAAATGATGTTACATCATTACAACAGAAGAAGAATGATAACATCACCATTTTAAGTCCCCAAAGGCTATGCACCACAGCTTCAACTTTTGTTTAAAATGGAAAAACAGATGATGACGAGAACTGCCTTTGTGTTTTAATTCCTTATTTCCATTCAAATGATATATTATGACTTCAGTTACACCTGGAAAACACCCAACTTATATTGATCAAACAAAAACTACAGTAAGATTAGTCCACATTACATGGCACACACAATATGTTTGTGCACTGCCTGAAAATGCTGCATAGAATGACTAAAAGGAACAGTGTATGCAAGAATGAGTGACATCTAATGGTGAGTGTGCAGAGGCGTATTCTCAAGCTACAAAGAAAAAACAAAACATACACTTGGCGATTGCTGTAAGAAATTATGTACTGTGTTGTATTTGCATTTCAATACTAAACGTGCGCTCGGATGTGATTAAAACGTGTACTCGTTCTGAATGAGCCGCTTTGTCACAGATGACAGATCACCTTACGTGATTTTTGTATTCCCATAGCAGCCTCCGCTTCAACTGCTCTCTATGGGACAGCAGAGAATACGTTATTTCACTGCGGCGAGCTCGACGGTGAATGGACAAATGTGGCAAAAACGTCACTTCCAGGGAAGCTCAGCTTCTACAACAGTGAATGGGGGGTGCGGGGGACATGGATATGGACGCTGGGCTTCTGCATGGTGATTAGCGGAACTGTCTGAAAGGCAGAAGCAGTTTTTGATTGACAGTGTTGTAGAAACAAACTCGACAGCAGAGCCTTTTCTGCCGCAGTAGATTTTGCAAGGGACATCTGTATTCAAATAGCTTCTCATTGTGTGTATTTGCTCGGCGATATAGCCCATTTCTGTTTGCACATATACACTGTAAATAAAGATATTATTATAGCGTTTCAGTTTTGCATAATTATCACGTTTCCTTGTTGTAGTTGTTCATACAGAATGTATGTAAGAATGTATGTACAAAGAACTGGGCCTGAAATGAGCTTCGCCTGTTTCAAAAACCAGCAACCACCGCTGACTTGTACAAACATACTTGTATATTATAACACCGCAACACAGCCATAACCAAATATAAGAAAAAGTGAGTGATCATTACTTTGTACTATAAGAACATTTAACATAACATCATAACAATTACAGCTTCCAATTGTTCAAATAGACTCTTGGCACCACAATGATACGTTATTCAGAGTAGGGACTAATTGAGACCTTAACAGAAATGAAAAATTACGATGAAACGAGTATTGCACAATGGGGTTGTCCACAACCACAATGTTCCTATTACAAGTCGACATGGTGGTGTGCGTGTGTGTGTGTGTGTGTGTGAATAACAAATTGTGGCACATGTGTAGCAAGCTCCCACTGGTGGTACTAAGAGGAAAATCAGAAATACTGTACTGTAAATACCAGTGTATGTGGTCGGATTTAAATGCAGTTAGTACAAGTTATAAATTGTAACTTATCATTTATCAGCTCTTTCTGTTAAATTACGGGGAAAAGCCTGGATTTCACAGAAATGTGTGCGTCAATGCACATATGTATATGAAACCTCTGCTGCCTAAAGATATGTTGTGGTCTTGGACGTAGCTAGCTCGTAGTCAGCTGCCGGCTGGCTAGCGCGTTGACAAGTAAACATGGTGTGCTAAAAACGTTCCTCGTAAGACTTGTATGCTCATAGACCTTCTCGTGTGTACAAGCTTGGTTTAGTTAAGAGTGAATAGCTGGCCACTAGATATCTGGCCACTCGCTAATATCATAAACCCAATATTTTATGGAAGCTGGGACAGGGAGGCTATCGCCGTCAGCTAGTACTAATTTATTTAGGTATTGTTTGCGGTCCTTAATTGGCAACGAAAGACCATATTCAGAATTAATCGGTGGAGGACTGTGGACATGCATGCTATTCGATTACCTGTTGTGACGTTTTCTGACCGCAAACTGTGCGCACATTCTTGCTAGGCTTGGAATGTTTGTATACAAGGAAAGGCTCTATACTATATGTGAGAAAGAGGAGGATGATGAGAGAGCAAATTATTTTCCTGGGAATAAATCTGCCTCCTGTGAAAAGTCTGTACTTGACTTTGCTCATCCTAGTCATACCACTGTATTTTAATGTTGGTGATAATGATGCTACTTTGAGAGCTCCATATTTTCTTGGGTGGTACTAAAACATTTGAGAACCACTCAAGAACTTGCCAACCTCCTATACATGGATGAACCCTACTTGTGCTTTTGTTGAAAATGCAATCTTCATCTGGCTATTTTAGCAATGTCTCGTAAAAAAAGTAAAAAAAAAATTAATAACGCTAAATACTATATAAGTGGAAGAAAATGCTTAACCATTATTTTAGCAGCAAACCAGGGAAAGTTCACATATAAAATATAATGCCAACCAGGGAAACCTTAATTTTGATAGCCAGTTTATGTATTTGGCTGTAGATTAAAGGTCAACATTATTAATTCATATACACTGTGGTACAAACATTAAATATCTAGTTTACTACATGAGCTACATGTACAGCATTGGGCCTCATTAACTACAGGAATGTTTGCGGTACCTTGGTGAAATGCTTCCGGCTATACTCCATTGCGGTGCCGCACTGTCTGTGTGAGTTTAATTATTCAGTCTGAGACACTAACACGTTCTTTTTGAGACATGTTGATTTTAAAACAACATTGACTGTCACTTGGAGAGTAGCTGAAAGTGGTGACATTCTTCATACAGTACAAGTGTGTTCTACATATTTTTTTTCCTCATTAAAGTAGGACTCCAGTTAACTTTATACGGGCTACCTCACTTAGAGACTCTACTCTCCATAAGGGATTAAGGTTTATTTCAACTCTTAAATACATTTGATATTTAGATTATAGAAGAACTGAGTGAGTGCATGAACATTACAAAAAAGAACACAATAATTGTTATTTCTTTTTTAAAGAAAATGAAGACGTTTTGATTTGGCATTACTGATTGATTGTAAATATTATTTTTTATTGTATTATTTTTGCATTTCATAGTTTGCACTGTTGTAATACTGGAAGGGGGATCTGGAATACTTGCCAGAGAGACACTCTTAGTTTGAACATTTCACCATTATACATGTAGTGTATGCTAAGAAAATATTTAAATATGATTTGAGCTGGAACACATTGTGCATTTTGTTTGAGATATTCTAGTATTCATTTGAGGGTGTGTTTACACCCAATAATTCATGCAAATCTTAAAAACGCTACACATTGTAAACTAAAGTTGTGTGCCCAGAAGTGGCATCCACTAATTGGTCAGAAATGTTGGCGAGTTAAAATATAAACCCGTCACAATTTCTACATTGTGAAGCATTGGCAGGATAATGTACATCTGCCCTGCTGCTCTGGTGATAATGTCTGTGTGGTCCTGGAAGCAGCACCATATGCCAGCAGGTGGCCAGTGGGTGGGTAAAGTGAAGGGGCTACAGCCAGGAGAACCAGTGAACAATGTCAGGAAAACCATGAACAATGTCTGTCTTTCAGGCTTGGGAGATCCCCACTCTCCCCTTCCACAGGTAAGCTTGCAGTTAACCCTAGTAGCATCATCACCGTGGAGCACCTTGATGCTGCTGAATCGCTTTTGTTTCTTGGCCGTGGGCAAGATGGTCCTGAGCGTGCAGATGTTGCTTTCACTTTCTTGGCTGTGTGTCTCTATAGTGCTCTACTGCCCGAGGCACTCTGTGGTGAATGCTGCCTGAGCCACATGTGCGAGTTTACCTGCAGAGGAAATAGAGTTGGGACCTCCCAGACACAGAAAATGGATGTGCCATTCTCAGTTCAATGTGGATGTGATTACTGAGGCTGGTAGCCGTAAATGTTCCACTTCCTGTAGAGGTGAGGATAGCGTTCACATCAGTGATGAACCACTCTAGACTTCCCTTGCAAGCAGTCCAAGAAAACTTATTTTCAATTGGACCAGAGTTGGTTTGGTCTCAGACTGCATTCACACTGACCCAAAATAAACACTCCTGGTTTGGTTCAATCAGACTAAACAAGGCTGGTGTGAACACACCCTCAGGCTGCTGAGGATGACTACATGTAGGTGAGCATTTGACATTTTGAAAGAGAGGCTTGGTTTATTGATCGTAACACTGGGGTTACATCCAAATTGGCGTAGCTTTATTTGGTTTTATTGTTTTTGTGGCCTTCTCGAACACTCACATGCTATGTGACGGTGTCTTACCGTCCCAATGCTCATTTCCTTGCATATCATCTCTGTCCTCAGTCATAGTCCGCTGCCTCTCTGGTATCCAAGCAAAGCAAATCCACTGTAGTGACAGTAATCTCTAATCCCTGGATATCCATGTCTTCTATAAAAACCTTCTTATTGAACACCTGGAGACAAGGATGAAGCCATGCATTCTTGGAGGGTTTATTTCTATTTCCTCTTAAATTAGCTTTTTAACATATGCAGCTGCACACACTCTTCATGTTTAAATTCTGTTCCATTCATCATGCAGTGAGTGCATGCATCATTAGCATCATTGCTCCCAATAGGGATTAAACTTCTAACCCTCACAATGTTAGTTCTTTGCTCCGTCGGCACACCACGTACACACACATCGATAGAGAAAATGAACTGAGTGCACATGTATGACCTTGTGTGTCTTTTAAAAGATACTAGCCTTAGTCCATTACATTAATATAATTTGCCTCCATTATCTGCCCCCTTAACTGCAGACTTAAAATTTCAAATGTCTGGCATGAGATTATCAGAGGAAGAGGATGCACACATGGAACTGTGAAGGTCGGATTATAATATAACTCACGTTAAGTACTGTAACATTTCTAGCATTTAAATTCTAATCTAAGTTGGTGTGTACCCGTTAAAAATCATGTTGTGTCACATTTCAAAATCATGTGACGAAGAGAATTTGGTTTGCGCTGTTCGTAAAATGCAGTTCCTCGGTAAAAAAAAAAAATGAAAAAGAAAACGGACAAGAGAAGACCAGTTACCTCTCAGAGAAGCAATTACAGGAAGCAATAAAGGCGTAGAAGTGCATTCAACAGAAGCAATTTTTGGTACCTCTCTCCCTTTGGCAGTCCACTTGTTTTCACTTGCACAAAGAAATACAGAGAGTGCCACAGAGAGGGAGAGAGAGAGAGAGTGTGTGCAGGGTTACACTCCCTGAGGTCTCATTTCTTGCCTTTTCTCCTTGGTTGCCATCCCTTATTACAATACCACGCTGTTTACTTTCCACACATGTGGGCAGAAAATTGTGAAACAAAAAGAAGCAATTTGGACTAACTAGATACTGCTGGGTGAGAGCACAGCAGGGTCACAGTCCCGCCCGATGAACAGAGACCCGCATTTACGCAGAGTTGAAAGGGAAAAGGAAGTGACTGTGGCACATACACAGCCCCTACTAGTTCAAGGGGGGAGGTGTGTACTCTATCAGCACACTGAAAAAAAAAAAAATTAAAAGACAGCAATGAGGCTGACACATTTACGTGTGGCTGTGAGCTACTTATGTAACACTGCCTTTTATCCAGTGCAGTGAAATACTCTGCTCGGTCAAACATGGTGGCATCCTTTGCAAAGAGATCAACCCCACAATACACCTCTGAATACCTTCATGAAAACAGTATACACTCGGTCCTCAGATGTGTTCAATCTAGACTCACATCACATCAACAATGCTGTTTTATTTGGAATTTATGCATATTCTGTGGAGTTCACTCATAAACAACCTCGCCCCCATCCATTGTGTGTATCCTTCAGGCATAACAAGTGATTTAAATGCACTTTCTGCTAACAACTCTAAAAAAAAAAATCTGTCTATGACCATGTTTGTCATGTTACAATACACAAAGAAAAAAGAAAAAAAAAAACATTTCCTTTCAACAACCATTGGCCAGTGCATTACTGTGGCTTGCATAAAGGGTACATTATCATTATTATTGTTATTATTATTATTATTATTATTATTATTATTACTATTATTATCATCATTATAAAAATTAGATGTATTCATCAAAGTAACATTCTCTGCTACAGTAGTACATGTAGCCCTATTTAGCACCAATGGAAACACATTTTCAGTAACCCCTAACCCCACACAAACTAAATGTTGTTGTTACAAACAAACAACTGAGACATCATTTTGTACATGGTGGCCAACCTCAACATTGTATGATTTAACCACACGGACTGACCCAAAAAAAATATCTGGAGAAAATGCTGAACGGTCAGCTGTTTAAAGAGTGCATTATGTTTTGTCCAAATGTAAATTTGCACAGGAGAAAGGTAGGATGTATTTGTACAGCAGACTGTGGCCAAGTGGAAAGGGAACTTGGATTGTCGCCGGTTCAAGTCCCCACCAGGTCGAAAGGGCTGGGGTACCCCTGAGCAAGGTACCCAACCCCCATTGCTCCCCGGGCGCTACTCAGTGTGGCAGCCCACTGCTCCTAATTCTAGGATGGGTCAAATGAAGAGAATAATTTCCCTAAGGGGATTAATAAAGTATCTAAATTTATCTGGCAACAGCAAACATTTGGCATTGACGTAATTACTTACTAATATACAACAATAACTGATTGAATAAGTGGTTGAACTCTAACGAAGTACCATTGATTGTCAGCTGTGATTGACATTTACTGTTTATGCTATGACGCTAAACACTTTCTGTGGCTGCCAACATGATGATGATGACCATTTATGGTCGGTGCAAGTGCAGTAACAAAAAAATCACATGAATGGAAACAGTCAAAGTTGAAAGAACGATAAACTGTCCATGCTCTGTTTATCAATAAACAGATCAAATGCACCTGAGGCATTGCTAAGCAATTGTGTGTGTGTGTGTGTGTGTGTGTGTGTGTACATGTGCGAGATTAGTTTGTTGAAACAGTGAATAAAAATAGAAAAATATAAAATATGGTGAATACGACATTATCCCTTTCCTATCGCCTCAGGCTTGTTTTTCTGAGAGATGGATGTTTGTACCTCTACTTGCACTTTCCCTTTGGAAATATTCATCTGAAGTGCTGGCTGCTTTCACTTCATAACCTCTTCCTCTATCTAGCTCTCTGTATCTCTGCCTCTCTCTCAGTCTCCTCTAATGGTTTAAGTCTTCCCTGGGGGAAAGATAGCCGGGGATGATGCTTCTGTGGATGGCTCTAGAGTCGCTGAAGGTCTTTCTTGTCACGGAAACAATATAAAAATGATAAAGCTGTATTTTTCAGGGCTTTCCTGATGTATTTCATTTTGTCAAAGCCAGATGACTGCTTTCTGCTTGGATATGGCCCTGGTCCGGTTTTGAATCATATTCACAAGCTGTCTCTCCTAGTTATCTCGTTCTTTATTGCCTGCACTGTATTACTGCTCGCCTCTGCTGGATGCCCAGATGAGAATCACAAATAAAGTCTCTTGAAGCACATTTAACATATTTAAACTTTATACTCGAGTTGCTGCCATCAGTGTTCTCTGAAGTAACTCATCCTACAAGGATGTTCCCTGGTCTTTGCAATCAATTTCTTAATGTGTTTTGTCATCAGTTGCATTGCTAATATTCGAAACACTTAGGATGACTCCACCACTCCATAGTTGTCCTGCCAAGTATGGATTGGCGACTTTGAATTAAAGTGTCAGCTTTTTAGCTGGCAGTTGGTGCTTAAAGAAAGCTTTGAATAGCACCAGAAAGTACATTGTGTCATATTTCTCCCAACATACTGTAAGTCCTAAACATTATATGGACTGGACTCTTCCACCATGAAAGATAAACCAGTCCATGCAGAATTGTTGAACCGTTGTACGACGAAGGGCACTTTCACACCAGAGCTGTTTGGTCTGCTTTAAATGGAATAGAGTTTGTTTCCTGGGATGGTCCGCTTCATTTGGTGCGCATGCACTGCTGAGCGTGCATGCGCGTGTAGTTTCGGCAGTGGGGCCTGAAGTTCAGGGCCCAAGAGCACTTCTCATTGGCTGATTTGAAGCCAGGGCGGGCACTGCACAGGTCTAAGTTGCTAGCTAGGCTAACATGAACTCATCCATGGACTGTTGGATTTTAACAGCAGGGTCACAGAGAATTTTGCGCATGTTTATATTGGAATTTCTGTAAATCAGGGGTGTCAAACTCATTTTTGTTCAGGGGCCACATACAGCACAATTTGATCTCAAGTGGGCCGGACCAGTAAAAATAGCAAAATAATAGCATAATAACCTATGAACAACAAGAACTCCTTGCTTTTTTTCTCCTTTTTACATTTAATGAAGGATATTTTTACAAAACATGACATTTCTTGAGAAATATAAGTGCAATTTCAACAATATCGTGCCTAAATGTACTATATACACATCACACTGGATCTAAAATGGCACAAACATTTAGTCACAGGTATCTGGAAGAATAAATATTGTATTCGACATTACGTTTAGATTGTAATCGTAGTGTGAAATTTTAACAAATTCATCCTGTGGGCCGGATTGGACCCTCTGGCGGGCCGGATCTGGCCCCCCGGGCCGTATGTTTGACACCCCTGCTGTAAATCAATACCTCAATCAAATCAATGTGTTTTTATTGTTGTCACATTGTTGTTTCGATCTTGAATATTTGATATTGAGAGATTTTGAACACTGCCATTTGATGGTGCTATTGATATGGTAATACAGTATATGTTAGATTGGCATTGTTTGTGTGATGGCATATTCAGCCGCATTATTCTGTGGTCCCCTCTCTCACTTGCTACTGTCTTTATGTTGTGAGTGTATGAGAGTAATATGTGGTATTTCTGGATTGCATTATAAGATTTCCCTGCATGGCCCCACCAGAATTTCCAGACCAAAATCGCCACTGGCTGTAACTGTGTTACGTTGTCCAGGCAGTTTGGTCCGTTTAAGTGCAGTGTGAAAGCAAACCAAACTAAATGTAGGTGTGGAAATTTCCAGCATTCCCTGCTCAATCACACCGTCCTACAGACTATCCTGTGTGAAAGTGCCCTAAAACATACATTTCATGGTTTAGTGTCTGGCACAAAGCAACTAGGAGTTGTTTTTTTTCCTACTCTGCAATGGACTAACTTCCCATTCAAATGCAGTAATGCAGAGTACCTAAGCAGAGAGTTTGTAGTTCCCATTTTTTATTTTTTTGGCGTGACTTTTAAAGGTGAGAAGCAACTCATGCATGCGGTGCATTTGGGCATGTAGACATGGTCAAGACAACCCACTGCAGTTCAAAATGAGCATCACAATGGGGAGGGCAGTTGATTCAAGTGACTCGTGACATGGTTGTAGGAACTAGACGGAGTAGCTCAGAAAATGATGATTTACTGAGATGTTCACACATAACAATCTCTATGGTTTACAGAGAACTATCTGAAAAAGACAAAATATCCAGTGAGCAGGAGTTGCCTGGATGGAAAAGTATTTTTGATGCTAGAGGTCAGAGCAGAATGTTCTAAAATGATTAAAAAAAGAAAGCCAGTAACAGTAACTCAATTTACCACTTGTTACAACTGAGGTAACCATAACCCCTCCCCCCCCAAAAAGATTCAACACTAATGAAAACATGAGTCAAATGTAGCCTAGCCTAAATTAGCAGCTATTGAAGAGGTGGCTTCACATCTCAAATTTCAGCTACAGACAGTAATCAAATGAGTATATTAGAGTTGTCACAATACCAAAATGAGTAACCACGATACTATACCAGACAAAGTATTGCCGTTCCGGGTAGTATCCGATACTGCGGCCTTTTTTGATTATTATTAATTTATGAACTGCAATGTAATTTGTACAAGTTATAAATACTTATTAATTACTTATAATGTTGTTTGGTGCACGATAAACATATATAATATATATACAAACATACATATAGAAAATCATTCAGTTTCCTTTGCACGTTAATTTACGTTTAACTAATGTAAATAATCAACTTAGGATAACAAATCCACTTTCTTTTAAAAAAATCTATTTGACAATAATGCTTATTTTCCAACATAATAAACCATAGAGAACAAAATACAATGAACTGGAATTGATTGTTATGCCTTTTCTATGTGCTTTATATTTTGACATCCTTTATCTCTTCATTCCTCAGCCTGTACACGGAGCATATAGCCTAATATTAGGCAATACTAACCTGTTATTCGACATAAAAATGTGGGTGACGACACTGCAGGTGTTTTATGAGGTTGGATGTATTCCCTCCTTTGGCTCCTATAGCTTGGTGGCAGCGCCTGCACAGTGGACGGCCATCGTCTATTGCTTTACCGTCTGTGCCTCGTTTAAAGCCAAAATAGTTCCAAATGTGACTTTTGGAGTTTGTTTTTTTTGAGCAAAGTTAGCGGTGCCACTGACCTCGCCGCTCGGGCCCGGTGCTTCTGCCATGGTGAGTGTGTTGTCTCATGTTTGTGACTGTAAGCCGTGCGCGCGTCTGGGCGAGACAGAACTTTAGCTTGCTGTCTGTTTTGAAACGAATTTCTATCAAGAAATTGGAGCTTGTTCTTCAGCTAACATGAACATCACCAGTAACAAGCAAACAGCCAATCATTCAGCAGCTGTGTAGTTCGTTTGCAGTAGTTGCAATGTGGGTTTTTTTTACAAGCGAGTAGCATGCAGTGAGAAGCCGGGACGAGAGTTGGGGCGGCCGCAATGTAGCAAAAACTGGCACCGGTAGTATAGCAATCCACGGTAGTACCATCGTTTAGAATTTCTAGTATAGTAGGAACCGTTACGATTTGGCACCGCGGGGTACCGTGGCATGATTCACTTTACAAAAACACCAAACATTCTGTCTCTCTCCCACATTTATGACAGTGTCACTAATACATTTGCTGCAATTTATTAGCGGTGGCATGCTTAAATTTGAATTTGTGTATTTCATGTTGAGAATAAGTTGTTTTACAAAATCTGGAGTCTGTGTCGGTGTTGTGCCTGTCTTGCTAACATGTTGCTAACATATTTGACAGCAGAAAATGATTAGGGCAACAGCATGGTCACGGCCATCTCTGCTGATTTGTAAGATGACTCATGATGTTAGATCGTGGCAGAGAAAATGAGATGTCACACTCTCAATATGAATAAGGTTGGCCCTTGCAGAATGCAATAATGTTTAATAAATGTATGTTATACAGGAAATTCACAATTTCTGAAAATATACAGCCAGCCCACTCCTCATCTCAGCTGGACACTTTACAAACTGAATCCTTTAGAATGCTTTTTCCAATGTGGTCGTGATCTCAGTTTGGTGAGCACTGGCCGTGATCCTCTGTATCAACAACGTTCCTTTAAGCTTCACACAGGTTTTACACTGCGGACAGAACTGAATAAACAGTCAAATAAGAACTGGAGATACTTGCTTTTCATTGAATAGATAAGGTGAACAGAATAAAACAAACAAAAAAAAAAAGTTTTTTTTTTTTTTGGTGACTCTACCAACCACAAAAAGGTGATTGTCATATACAGACAGATTCTGAAAACCATTTTCACATCACTGGGACGTCATCCTACATGCCTTATATAACACGGAATAAAAATAGGTTAGCAGACTGAAGTGACATTAAAAGAAATAAATTATGGTGTACCACATTTGCAGTAATCCAAAATGCTGAAGGTATTTTCAACATGACTCACTGTGCCTGAAGAAAAAGCACAGAGTTCTGCGCCGAGACAACTTGTGTAACACCTGAACGCAGGATGTTGGGGACTTATTATTTTTTATTAGTATTTTTTCTCTGTGTTTCAGTACTAAATAAAACATCAAGTTATACAACCTTTGAGCCTCTAAATGTAACGGCAGCTATTTCCACTCATGCTATGTAATTTTTTAGAGCATGAATGATAAACATTGCTGCCAAATTGAACAACCGCTTACCTTACTCTGCAGTCAATGGACTATTATAATAATGAGCTCAAAAGTCCATATCTCCAGTACAGAAAGTTGTGCCATTCGATGAATTCTAAATGCAATGAACGACATACTCCAGATTTCACAACATCTTAAGTCATTCTGATACTTTACTAGCCACTTGTCATCATGGCGAAATGCCTAAATGGTTCTCAGTAAATTATGACATGACTTGTCAGTACTCGTGGGTCAGACCCTTTACTTTGTCAGCTGTACTCTTTCCCTGACACAAAGTTTCCTGACGGCATCTTGCACAGTTTGGTTGCTATCGTGGCACAATCTGTCCAGGGAAGGTCAGACAGGCAGACAGACAGACAGACAAATAAACACCTGCTGGAGTCTATAAACCCCCCTCTGTGGTCAGCCTGTGCTACACAGCAGACATTCATCATGACACACTCAGACTCCGGAGGTGAAAACAATACAGCTCCATTGCAATCGGTAAGAAAATTTTCTTCTACAGCTAAAAGGCCACTGTATTCTCTTATGTTTAATTATACCAACATTTTCCATACACCAGTCTCCCATTTCATTCCAGTTGTAATAAATGAAATGCATTACACAAAGCCACAATGCAAGCTGTATGACATTTTTTGTTTAAATGCTATATTTTTTACTTGCTAATTACTCCTTACTTTCCATCTCATGTTGTACCATCAAAATATTGCCGAAACACAGCTAGGCCTATTTAAACCTAGGAGGTATCACTTACAAAGAGGAAAGGAACTCTGTGCACCAACAGCTTTGACACACTTTCTTTCTATAAGTATGTTTTTGTAGATGTGTGCAATTTTTTTTTTTTTTTTTGCCTGTGTATGAATAATGACCGAATACAACTTTTAATTGTAACGCGATAAGGTCGCCATCTCTAATGTGCTTTGCAACTAGGATATAAATGAACATAAGCAAAACTGGGTGCAAAAGAACTATTTCTAGTCAGTTCACTGAAGTCATTATGCACTTCTGTAGCCTATTTAAAAACACAATGCTGTTTCGGGAAGTGGGATTGCAAGAAAACTACAGTAATTCTGGTAATCAGAAAACAACGCACATAACAAATCTGTTGAAATAGTAGACACACTTTCTTGGAGTTTATAAAGCTTGAGCAATGTGTCATGTGTTTAACAAAGCAACGTTAAAGGCCAATGTAGTAAATATTCAACAAATCTATGTTGATTGATCATGTTGTTCAATTCTTTTAATAGTTATATTAACCTTTTTCTTTGCATGACATACTCTATTTTTCCCCTGCATTCATTATTTATAGTCACACCAAAAAAGCTGTATTCCCAAGTGTTAATTTCAGTGCTTGGTATATCACAAAGGAAGTCTATTTGTCCCCGAAATGACTTCAGCAACCAGACGGACATAATGTCATTGGGACAATGATAAATGTAGGACATCAGATTCAATATGAAACATGTCGGCGCCCTATGGGAGAACAACGTTGGGAGCAGTTATAGGGCGGAGCATTTCTTGCACAACCATAGCATGCCACCCCGTGTGTGACTCTGCTCCCACGCCTGTTTCCCCACAACAGAAACGTAGCCTCCTAACCTTGCCCACAGAGCCTTAATCTTCCAAATGCTGTTTGAGCATTTGAATTTCTGAACATCAATCTCAGGGATCCCGTACTGCCTTGATTAATGGTCCCCATCTATCACGGTACCATGTGGCGCACAGGCCTTGCCCCGGCAGACAGCTTTGCTTTAGAATAATGGGTGCACTCCATCCCAGTCCCTACCATGCAATGATTGTGCATCTTTGTGATCTATTTGTCAAGTCCTCTGTCAAAAGGGACAACAGGGGACAGTGTAGGGGGGAAGCAATCAGGTTAAGGGAGACATTGTAGCATGTCTTTTATGTACAGTATGTAGCAGGTTGGCTTTTATTGTGGCTAGCTGTGCAGACAAAAATATTTCTCTCACAGAAGATGCTTTCTCTCTCAGTCTGTCACACGTGGAAGTATAAAGCCTCAGATATTTTGTCTGCCATCAAAAATGTTGGCAAGCAAAGCAAAGGCACTCGTGGTGACTGCAGTTTTTATTCACGTATGGATTTGGTCTTTCCTTTTTTAATGTACCAAGCAAAATTATACACATGAATATGCCCATCTGCACATATGCCAGAACTCGATATGCAACATGAACACACAGAGTGGCCAAAATAGTTCTCTCCAACCAGCAAGAAAGAAAAAGCAAGGACATCCTCAGCGGTTTAAAGATAGTTCCCTCTGTTTAGGAAAACAATTATGTCTGTCTCTCACCAATGCAATTACATGCCACATGATCAAGCTGCTTATATGGGCACACCAGTGCTCTGTGGAGTCAAGAGCTATTCATGTTTTTTAACAAGCCATTCATCACTGTCATATGAATATGCCTCACTCTCGACGGTGCTTTTGTGCATCTTATTACAGGCAGACAGGAGAACAAAAAACTGTTAGTCCCTACGAAAAATACACCAACCAGGCAGAAATGTGTCCATCTTTAATTGAAAACTTGTGCAGAATAGCAATAATTAAAGTTTCATTATATCTAAGCAGTTGTTGTTTTTTTTGGCAAAGGAACAAGTACGACTGCGGTTACATGTCAGATCTAACCGGTGCATCTTGCCTGGGCAATATTCTCTGGCATTGTTTTTTAAATGTCGCAGCTCTATTACATGGCCCACTGGGATCAACGCCGATATGTGGGAGTATAATGTTACTGCCAGTTGCTGACATTTCAACCCGATATTGCAGCTGCCTTCCTCAGACATCAGCCACTGGTCTACTGCTGGTGTCAGTTTATTCCAGGTGTCAAAATGATTTCTCTCAGTCCACACAGAAAATCTTTAAAGAAACAGAGAAGAAGAAGTGGCCTTTAAAGAATTTAATTCTCCTAGCCTCTGTGTGTATGTATCAGAAACTACTGAGGGATATTAGTGTAGCAGTTTTCCAATGTATGAGCAGAAAAAAAAAAAGAAATACAGCCATCCATTTTCTTTCTCTTATCCAGGGTCAGGTCATGATGTCAGTAGGCTAAACAGGACACTGACCGATCCGAGATTTGCCACCTTAAAATGATGGATGGGTTTGTGTGTCCTACTGACTCTGGGGCGATGCTGTGTCCTAAAGCAAATCGGTCCCAGGGTAGGGACCAGACTAACAGTAATTTACAAAAAAATACAACATAGGAGTAGCACCTGGCCCAGAAAAGGGTAAACTGGGGACAACCTTTGCAAAATGTGGTAGCCTAACCATGACTCTTATGGTACAATGTTGGGTTCAGGTAAAAGAGTGAAATGCAACCACTACTTTGTGGGTAAATGATGGAGAAATGCTCAGTTTCTGTTTCTCAAATTAAAGGTTCCTTCCTTTAGAGCAAGGTAGGTCTCTCTGGTAGGTAAAACATGGTACACAAAGAACTGTGGGTACTTATACTGCACTGTGGATATGCATGAATCCTAAATTCTGCCTGGTGGTCATTTGTATCCTGTATCCTGTCTGATGATGCAACATCCCAGGTCATAGCCTGGCTCCAACAAACAACATGAGCAGGCAAGACATTTCTCACAAATGTACCTTGTACCAGAACTGAATATGCCAATACTAATGCCAATGGTGAAAGTAAAGGTGCTTATTGGAAAAAATAGTACAATGATATTATTGCTTTTCTGCCTCTCCACAGTCTGCCATCAATGAATGAAGTCAGGTCTTGTTAATCTGAAAACTTGAGGAGTCAAATGATTTTAAGTTACTCTTGTCAGGAGTATTTTACACCTTGACATCTTATTGTAACCCGTCTTTACTGAGTGTGCACACAGCATGTGTATGTGTATGTGTACTTGTATTTGTTACCTTTTTAGGACATTGTCAAGACCAGTTCTGAGGATCTGGTTAAGTTTAGGGCATTAACTGGTTGGTTAAAGTTAGGCTGTCTAAATAAATGGATGCACAAACTCTATATTATGTGTTTTATTGTTTACCTGCCTGTGGACCAGATGGAACTGAGCCAGTAGTTAAAACTGGCAGAAAGCATTTTCCTCTTACTGAGATTAATATATTTTGTACACTGTCCCCAATACAGATACATTTAACACTCTAAAATAAACTTGTGGTATAAAAATCTAAAAAACAAAACAAAACAATGATTTTGTGGAGTCAAGTATTGGATATGCAAGCGCCATAACACATTAAATATTGTGATGCACACCAACCCACCCTCATGCGGTTTACTTTTTTACTTGATTATTATTTAGATTGTGTGCAGTCTCTTTGGAGCCAGGTAGTGACAGCAGCAAGAGGCATGTGGTCCACAACCTGCACCACAGTTTGGAGCGGGGCGTGATTTGGGGGGGTTACAAATCAGCAGATCGACAGATTTATAGACAGGAGGAATGTGCTTATACCACTTCTGGAGTATTGTCTCAACCATTAATTTAGATGAATCGATGTGAAACGGCCGTTTGTACATTTCCTGTGAGAGCGTTTTACGGTCTCTACAAAGGGTCAGATGAGGAGAGCCACTCCCTTCTCATCAAATGGTACAGCAATGGCTGCGGAGAATCCAAAAGGTAGGGTCGGGTCGCCAGCATAACTTTATACATCACATTAAGAATGAATACCTATATTAATCTTTAACACTATCATATATACTGTTCATCCAAATCTGCTTCTGCAGCTTTGGTTTGTATTGACTTTGACATAACTGTGACATTTGTGGTCATGTCATATGTAGTCACTGACCAAGAAAATAACTGTATTTTCTTTAGTTTGATTCCTGAATTAAAAAATATACCATACATAAAAGCACCTTGCACATAAGCATGTTATCTCAGATATGCAGATGGCACGGCTCTGACAACTTGGGAAGTTGGGAAATAGCCAAAAGCACACAGTCCCTCTTGACCTTGTCTGAAATACAGTCGATGTCACATACATCCCAAAATCTGCAGAGCTTTGGTGAACAGAAAGCTACCGAAATACTGTTGAGTGTACAGAGTAAAAAAAAAAATGTGAAGACATACACATTACGAGATGTAAGGCGTGTATAAAACTCGGGACAAGAGTCAGTGGAGGATGTGGTGACCTACATACAGTAGAGACTCACTTTTACAGTAACATTATTTTTATTCCTTTCTTTGCACGGATACAGTAGATTTTAATGCCACAAAATGTGAAAATAGGAATGATCTCATTATCCCATTACAAGTCTGGCTGGCTTCTTTTTTTTGTTTAATAGGATGGAAGGAGGGATGTTAAAAATCTCAGTTTGGTGAGTTAAACAGGAAATGCAGAGATTGTTTGGTTCCAATTAGTTTAAACAAAAAGAAAACAAATACACTGTATAAGACAAAGCAAGTGAAAAGTTTGTGCTTGTTCTGGGTTGTATTTCATAGGCCTTGCGGTTTTCAACCTATTTTTTTTGGAAAAAGAAGCCTAATGATCTAGATGTTAGCTTGCCAAAGCTGAATACAAAATATCTGCAGTTCTTTTGCCAGTATGGGCCCGGAATTGTTTTCATTCAGAATTCAGTCGGCTCTGAGCCATGTGTGTATTTATTGTATGTGAGCAAGGCACATTTTCCATTACATTCAATATCAAATGTCTCAATCACTTTCTAGGAACACATCCAGAAACTTGTATGCAGTTATAAATTATGGTAAAGAACATTTTAGAAAAAAACAGCTTCTACAGGTTAATGTGTCAACTATTTGGACTGGAATCCTAATATCCGATACCGGTTAAACCTGTGTCTATCCTTCTATTTCATGTCCACAAATATCTACAGTGAAACAGGTCACTGTAGATATGCTTGAGCATTACATACACATTTTGGATTGCGTTAAACTCGTCGACAGCTGGCTAAGACATAAAACCAACTTTCAGTCACATCATTCCGATCCAAATGCCAATGATCGCAGAATTTGACAGACATAAAAATAACAAACCTGGTGGTGCCCTGAGATTCTTTTGCGCAGCGAGTCATACAGAGCTGACAGCGGAAAGATCAACTGAGAGAGGAAAACCCACAGAGAGCGGACTGGACGGCTCTGCAAGGTTTAAGATTCATGGTTCATGATGAGCATGTCAGTGGAGGAATAAAAATACAATGTACCAATATAAAGAGATGAGATTAAGCTTAACTGACGCAATGTCTCAATGAAGAGTCTGATTTACTATATACACTCTGCATTTAAGGTAATCCAGGGATTTTTTTTTAAGCACTAAATAGAAATAAAAAATGTCTGAAAGGTCCAGTGTGTAACATTGATGAGGGAGGAAATTTAATCCATTTTAAGTATTTGTATAAGCCTCCTCTATGTTTTTTTATTTATTTTTTTAATCCTTGCTTTAAAAAGGCTTCCATCTTGAATTATCAGGTTTCTACAGCAGCCTGAGACAAACTACCTTAAGGGCCACCGTAGTTTACTGATGCTCTGGGAAAGAGTGATGTAAGCAGTCCTATGTTTGTTGTAATCTGCAGTCGCACCATTAGATGGCACTAATTCGAACACACTTGACCTTTAAAATAGATTTTTTTTTATTGATTTTTTCAAAAGACATCTCACATTTATCAAGAAAGAATTCTGTGACCTTGTTGCTTTTCACAGCTACGAACAAAATAACTACAAGGTCATGGCACCATATTAAGTTTTATAGTATAGACTATTCACCTACTGTAAACCATTTACCACTGACAA
Organism: Solea senegalensis; assembly: GCF_019176455.1. NCBI lineage: Eukaryota > Metazoa > Chordata > Actinopteri > Pleuronectiformes > Soleidae > Solea > Solea senegalensis. The sequence continues at coordinate 18,420,069 of NC_058030.1, forward strand.
GTCCTTGACTTGTCAGTGGTAAAAAAAATATTGAAGTCTCTTGTATTTGGAAATAGTCCACACATGGTGGTTTGTGCAATTTTCCTTTCATCCATTTATTCATTTTAATTTAAAAGATGATGTTTAATATCCCAGACAAGTTAAGTAAACATGTCACAGTGGTGTTTTTGTTGTTCATTGAGCTTATATTAAAATGTTACAGACTGGTTTCAGGACATCCACTTCTATAGAAGAAGACATTTAAAGCAGCATAATTCAGTCTGTCGAGACTGACCCATCAGTTCATATGGGCTATTGTTGTGGTTGTTATCATTATCATTATTATTGTTGTTAAATATCTGATTACACATTGTGAATTTAAGCTTTAATTGTATAAATACAGATGGAATCTTACCCACAAACATTCAAGGCTGCTGCAGATGCACTGACCGTTTGGCTGTTGACGCAAAGACTTTTCTTTTCAAATTCAGATCTCACCTAAATTTGGTGGGAGAACTCGATGCGTTCATTTCCGAAATCAAATAGAATGGCTGGGCACCAATCACAGTGCCCATCCTTCTCATTACTTCAGTATGAGATTAGGAATAATGCATTAAATTAAGTCTGCTACCCACTGCACACACACACACACACAGAAAGACACCACCCATGAGTCATCCTATTCACCAATACTGTGTCTACTCTGTCACAATATTAAATGAATATAAAATAATATTGTTGTTCAAACACCATTGTGTTTCTGGTGCGGTGTTTTGATGGGCTCATTAGTGTTTGTAATGTGTGTTCGGCTGCACAGCTTTAAGCTTCTGTCAACTTCTGGGCCTGGAAATTGTAGCCGCTGACCACAGCACAAGGTGACTGCATAAATCATATGCCAAGTGTTCTGACTGTGGTCACATCAATATGGTTACAGGATGTAGCCATTATTCTAATTTATAAAGACTTTCCCTTGAACTTGTTCTATACTCACAGTTACGCTTCATAAACAATACACGGCTTCGGTAAAAGGCAGTTAAAGTGTGAGGGTCAACTACAGGACACAGGAAATAAAGGAGAGCACAACAGTATAGCACGACTACAGTATATGAAGCTCAGTCCTCCAGTGGACTACACCACTTTAACAATTCAATGAAGAACATGTAGAATGACATACAAATGTTAATATTATACTGCATACTATATGTAGTAAATGGGATTTTTTTTCCCCCTTTATTACACAAATAACTCAAGTAGCCATACTACCTTAATATTACTTTGTTGAATTTGGGCATTAAAATAGGCTACACATGCTGTAAAACTAAAATAGTCAATTAAATCAATAATTATAACATCTCAACCAGGAAGAAAGAAAAGATCAGTCCAGTCTTAGCTGCCCTGTAACATTTTGAGTTGACTTTATGCTCCTCCGCCTTGTATACAAAGCACTTCATGGACTAGGACCAAGCGACATTGCCCCACAACAGTCGAACGAAAATTGGAGATGCCGCCGTTGTTACTTAAGTCCCTAAACGTTAGGGAAAAACTACCCTTACATATCAGGGAAGCCAGCTCATTAGATATTTTTAAAATAAGATTTATAACTTAGCTTTTTAATCTAGCTAGTTTCTTTTTATTCCAGCCTGTGTTGTGTTTTATTTGCATTTTTAGTTTATTTCAAAGTTAAAACAGTGTTTTTACCACTTGACTCTAACCTTTTCCCATTTTATTCCACCCTGTGTTGTATTTCACTGTTCTACTTGCATCTTTTGTTTTATTTCAAAGTTAAAATAAAATAGGGTTTTAACTTCAGACTTTTTCCTTTTTATTCCACCCTGTGCTGTGTTTTATTGTTGCATTTGCTTTATAAATTTTAGTTACCTTTCGTTGTGAAGGTAACAAAGCTGCAATCCTTGTATGAAAGGTGCTATACAAATAAAGTTTATCATTATTATTATTTTTTATCTCTTGATCTAATTTAATACTCAAACAACTAGTTGTGATGTCATCCATAGGAATCAGAATTGTATCATGTATTTTCCTCTGAATGAGAACATGATTTAGAAAACTGACATTATGTTCAATCATCATGGGGCTTCATCATGTTGAAGAAGCCGCAAACTGACGGCTAATTTTCCCAAAGACTTCCATTCAAATGGACTTTTTTTTTAAACCAGCAGAGTCGCCACCTGGTGGCATTGACATCCATGTGTCCACTTTTTTTTGTGTCCACTATGCTTTTGCCCCAGATAACATAAGGAATTTTAAACTGAATAAGAGTGTGTTGAACATGAGAACAGGAGAACAGTCAGCCAGCAGCAGTACGGGAACTGTCCATGGTGCTGACACAAGCTCTTTTTAACCGAGCTGGATCCGTGAGTGGGCTTCTGTGAATGTTAGTAGTGATTGGTCATCCTGTTTCCCCAAAATATAGGCATGTGTTTTTGGGTACAGTAAGTTTAGTCTTGAAAGTTGTAGTGTTTGCTGACAGAACTCAACCTCTGTCACAGACAAAGGGACATGGTGTTCCATCTCCACATTACTCTATGTGGGATGTCAGAGCCAAGGATTAGGTGAAAAATAGGTGCAGGGCGAGTCATGCAGCTCTATTTCACCTGGAACAAAAATAAGCTTCGTATCGTAGATGGAGTGAAAGCTTGCCAGACAAACTTTAAGCAACCCTTGATCCCTTTGGCCTTGAGGTTATTTTCTGCAGGGAGAGGGATATACAGCGGTAATGTCACTATCACTCTTCCTTTGTCCAAGGTACTAAAGATAATATCGCAGGTACAGGGACAACAAGCAGTGAATGATCTCAACAACATCTACTTTGATTTACTTCACATATATCAAAGTGTAGTTCATTCATGACATAAAGTGTATATAAAGAACAAGACAGAGGAGGCTAACGAATGTGGATGATTCCACTTTTTAATAACCTTTGCAAGTCAATAGAGATGCTGTCAGTTCAGCACTTCATCTTTAATTAAGAGCTTGAACAAGGTTCTTTGCATTTTATAAGAAAATAGTTGAAATTATTTCTGGGTTTGGAATGTAAAAAAAGATAATCATCTCTCGTTGCAGGGTAGTGTTTGAAGGTAGATTTCGCTATGATTCAGTTATTCTGATTGCTCTCGTAATGAACCTGATAATGAACAAAAATAGTCCATTTTACATCAGAATAGACTGAAAAAACAAACACATATTTACATAAAAATAAGTCCTCTATGGCTAAGCAGGTATAAACTTCTAACTAAACTTTAATATTTCAAAAAGGGTATCTTTATGGCTGAATTATATATTTACATGTAATTAATGAGATGGCCGTAGGGTGTTGATCCAAAGTCTGCACAGATTCATACATGTTTAATTACACATGAGTCATTTTATTCCTTGTTTTGATGTAAAATACGCTCATTAGTCCAGTGTTTGCAATTGATTAGAGTTGGCTAGAATAAATAATAATGAATACATTCTGTGTGTGTGTGTGTCTTTTGGCTGAGCAGTGAACCCTTGGATTTCCTGGACTGGGTCTGGCTGTTAATTCAGTGTGGAAATGGGTGCAGATTTAAACATAATTGGTTACGGCTTTAGCAGCAGGGAACTTTTGCTCTTCCCTCCTCTGCATTTTTGTTTCTCTCCCTCACTGGCACGTGTATTCAAACACTCCACGTTTCACAGACACCACATTTCCACACAACTAAACTGTATTCTCAAATTACATTTTTGTAAGGAACATTCTCACCCAGAATAAATTCATATTTGATCGTACAATAGTGACACAGTTCACCAAACAAAGATCCTGCTGCTCTTTTTTCCAATCCTTAATTCTGCAAAGCCCCATGTTTTAACTTGCACTTTTATGGAAAGGATGTGGATGCTGTGTAGATGAAAAACATATTATTCTCCTCGACCTAATTAGGTACCTTTTTTGCCTAAAGCTTAAGGTTGCTAAATGCCACAACCTGACCAATTGCTATCATTTGCCTCATTTGTATATTGTTTAGTAGACTGTGTTGATTCAAAAAGCAGAAAACATGCACAAGAGTAAAAAAAAAATAGAAATAACGGCAATACACATAAAAAAAAAAAAACCCATGCATGATGTTCCTCACAGGGAAAAAAGATACCTCCAAAGATTGAAAGGTTATACATTTGGTTTTTGAACTGTATATGTGATTCAAACACTGCCTCAAGCATTGTGATTCATTTACATAAACATCTACTCGTGACATGTGCTGTACCTACATACAGTTATCTTTTATCACAGGACTTTGCTGTACTGTTATTGACATTGCTTATTATCCTAAGTAAGGTTTCTCATGTTAGCCAGTATTTTTATGACTAGACTCTCTTTTAAGTTCTCAATTTTTACTATTTTTCAACATTTAACCGACACATTGCTAAGCTTAATTCGGTTTTAATATAATATCTTATTAATACACATATCAGTGCATTATTGGTAAATAAATGGTTCAATGTTTGTTGTTTTTTTCTAATTTAAGTAGCACCTGTGATCGGTAAAGTTTTAACAGCAATGTCAAGCACTGTAACAAAAAGGGATATTTAAAAAATCTACATAAAATAAAATAAAACAAAGTGGGCAAGAGCAATTTAATTATTACAGCGGCATTAGCAAACACCTGTGATGGCAGATATTTTGGAATTTCTGCATATGTCCTTCATATTGTTTTCACTTTAACTACGGAGGTTTGAATTTCCTGAGGCATTTTGCTGCACATCACATACTGCAGCACGGATGACAGAAAATACCCTGTGGCACAATTTTGCAGTTTTCCATGTATTTATTCTTTTCCAAGTATAAGTCAGTGATATTTAACTTCCTATTCTTTGTGATACTCACTGCAAAGTGTCGTGTTTGATGGGGGGTCTTGCAGAGGAGGCAGAGGCCATTTTTAAATTTGATTCTGACTCCTACTGCCTGCTACCAACTCCTCTCCTTGGCAACAGCGAGTGCACGCACACCCACATGCACACACCATCATATGCAGAGTGAGTCAGAAAACTACAGAGGACAGCAGAAAACAACCTGTTTGCTATTGTTATTTTTTATATTTGAATTTTGTTTTTTTTTGTTTTTTTCTCTTTTTCCTAAAATAAATTAATCTGAAGACGTGTTTCAGAGATTTAATCAAGTGGAATACCTTGCGCTGCATGAACACAGTTTAGTTTTTCCTGGGCTTTTGGAAAGAAACATTTGCTATTTCAGTGGCAGAACCCCATGATAGATTGTCAGTAGCTGAGGTTAAAACTAACATTTGCTTTTCTAACAATGTGCTTCTGCTCTATATGCAGTTTGTTCATCGCCGCTGCTCTTGTTCCTTGAACATAAAGCATTTAAAGGACCATTAATATGTGAGTTTGTATATCTATGCACTGAGATATCTATAGCACACCTACAGGATAATAGCACACGAGTGTCAGGAGAATGAAAACAGAGAGGGAGAACTTCAAAGGGAATCCAGACTTGTTTCGCTGAGCATCGAATCTTTAAACTCATGCATAATACAAAGTACAAGAGAAAAAAGTGGGAGTAAAAGATTGTTGGAGAATGATCAGGGTCAGGCCTAAAACTAAAAAGAATTAGAAGGCAAACCACCCTTTAGTGTTTTGTTTTGTTTTTGTTCTCTGTGCCTGTGTGTGATTCATAATTTATCAGGTGCAGAGGCTTAAATAGTACAGTTTTTATTTTATTCAGTTGTGACCACTGATCTAATAATGTTCAACTGCTTGACACAATAGTTTCTCCCATTTTTGATATTGATGATTTCAAAATAAGTTTAAAAAAAAAAATCTTTCCTCATAACCCAGGAGCATCTGAAGTAAAAGCGAGTGAGTGCAAAAGTTATACAAGGTCTTTTTTCTATTAGGACGGTGCCCTGACATTGGTTATTTGACAATAAACAGAAAATATCAACTCAGAACATGATTTCTCAGAAAAAGAGAGGAAAAAAAAAATCATTACGAATCATCTAAATGTGACATGTAATAATTGCATCCACAGAAAACAAGTTTATAGGACAAACTGACAATGTCAGACGAGTTGAATGGTTGCTCAAACACAGGCTCCCAGTAGCTTCAGGCTGTCTGTGAGGCAGCCAATTGGCCTAAATAGGTATCTGACAGGAATTCCAAATAACTTGATGTCCATTCTTGCAGTTGTGTGACACAGATAACATCTAGAATGTATCGAGTGGGAGTCAAATGATTCATGTTTCCCACAACTGCATAGGCAGAGTTTAATTTAGAGTAGAGTAGAGTAGAGTTCGGCTGAGAATTTTGAGATGTATGAACGCATCTCCAGTTAACTGACAGTCTCACTTTGACTATGACCTTGGATGTACTCGTGCATCAGCTGTCAGCCATATGCTTAGATTTAGAAAAGCAAAGTTTTTTTTGTCAAGACAATCTGTGGTAATAAACGGCATTCAGTGCTGGGGTTTTGCAAGAAGCATTAGGAGAAGTTTCTATAATAGTCGTGGTGGCTGGGGTATAGCTTAATTATCCCACAGCAGCAGATAATTTTAGAATAGGAATAAACAAAGTGCGTGTAGACTAGTCTCCATTGTCTGGCCTTGATTAATTTCCTTACATAATTATAAAAAACCTCAGTTATTGTGAGTTTTGTTGTTTGGTTGATATGTTTATTTTGCCATTGCTAATTCTGAATTTGTCACGTATTTTCTCTTTCAACACCTGTCAGGTGTTGACACCGCACTCTCTATGCCTCACATTTAAATAAAAAAAAGGTTCATTCAGACTTATTTAAGACGACAAAAAAACTCTTTTCAACACCGATTTCTACTGAATTTAGAATATGCATCAGTTGTAAACTAAAGATTGTCACCATGATTAGTGAAGTGGTTCATCTAATGTGACAGCATTGGTGAATCTGTGAGGGATTTGGCTTCAGTACATGTGTAACTTGATAATACAGCTCATTCTACTTGCCTTACAAGCAGATGGATGTTAAATTCAGTTCATTTTCGTCACCCACTCAAGTTACAATATTTTTTTTTTCTCTTTTCTGACACAACTTAATCTCAGAGCTGGCACTAGTATTATTTTGTCATTGAATATATTTAACCACTCTTGAATTGCTCTTACAAATGTCTACACTACCACATTAAGCATCAGTGAATTAGCAAATATGTTAGAGCTCCAAAACTAATTCAGTGTCAGTGCCATAAACAGGTTTTTGTTTTTTTCACATTTTCTGATCTCACTATGGACATCCTCATAACTGCTTTTAATTGCATCTATGAACAAACAAAGACAATAAAACAACACTACACTCATGTCTGACAAAACACAGCTTTTTTTGGCCAGAACTCAGCTGTCTACTTACATTTCAAGGACAGAGGACACTCTTTTGAGGATGAAAATGTTCACATTCGGGCCAGAGAAGACAGATGGTTTGAAATAGGAGTAAAGGAATCCATTTACAGTATGTTAACCTGGACAAACTATTGCAGGACTCGAGGCGAGTGATGGAGTCCTGTTTGGGATTTCCAACAAAGCCCTGAACAGCCTCCAATACATTGTGAACTCCGCTGCCAGAGTTCGTACCGACTCCAAGCCCTGGCAGCACATCACCCCCACCCTCACCCATCTCCACTGGCTTCCAGTCAAGTCAAGCATCACCTACAAAATCCTTCTCCTCACCTATAAATCACTTAACGCCCTGGCTCCTCAGTACATGTCAGACCTCCTTCATCCATACGCAGAGTCTGCTGCAATCCACAGGCACAGGTCTGCACTCCCTGACACCAATCACAGCTCTCAGTGTGGCAGCACCCACTCTCTGGAACTCTCTCCCATCAGATTTCTGCAATGCTCCAACTTTGGACAGCTTCAAAAAGAGCCATTTTTTTCAAACAGGTCTGTGGCTGGTAGCCACTGTCTAGTCACTGTTCCTTGTAAAGTTTTTAATTACATCATTGTTATTACTCAACTGAAGAGGTGGCTTAAGACACCGACTGTCAGCCACCTACAATGATGTCTTCAGCTCTCTTACCAGAGGGCTCAACACACGCAAACTCCAACACTCAGTGTGCCTCTCAGATGACCCAAGGCATCCAATGAGCAAATGTCTGGTTCTGCACCACAGATGGCAAAGTAACAAACAATTGAGCAAACTCACCTAGCTAGCTAGTTCAAGGGTTAGATCCGCTAACAGAGTGTGGCAGTGGAGGAGGCATCACAGATAGGCAACCTGGTACGACTAATAGGATGAGAAATACCAAATAATGTCATACTTGCGAGTGTGTGTGCAGGTGGGGGAACGTCCAATTAATCTTTGAGGTGGAGCCTGTCACGTTATTCATTTCAACTTTTTTAGAAAAAAGTGACAGTGCTAATTCACACGCTGACTCAAGTAAGACAAGCTGAAACTATTTATTTGGCAGTTATTTACAATTTGCTGCACGTTAAAATAGTGTATTAACAAACAGTGCGAGTAAAATTACTGTGATAACCACGTTGGATTTGACTTGCAACTTCTCAGGTTTCAGAAACAGTTGAAACTGTTCCGCACAAATCGTCACATAATTGCAGTAATGCAAAATGTGCTTGTGCAAACGTGTCGTCTGCAATACGCTCGGTGTTAAAGGGTTTTAACAACAACTGCCTGGTTCACTTATTACGCATTCCATGTCTGCAGAACTCTGCACATAATTACTGTTACATTTCCTATTAAAATGAAGGTCCATGTTAGTCTAGGATTCTATGAATGCGAACTCACGTTCCATTCCAGTTGCAGCAATTTTCTCAGCAGGTGTGATCCAGCTTATTTATTTGTCCTTATATTCTTTGAGCACAGAAAAACACCTCTTGGATAAAGTGTAATGTCTTCAACAAAAGTTAAGCAAGTCCAGTTTTCTATATCTACACTCCCGAGAATTATTTTCTCACTTGCTGAGAAACTTGCTGTGAAAGGTTTGTGAAAGTTATTCTTTCTGAAAAAGTGTTGACCTGGAAGATTGCCAGCCAAACTCACTGACCCCTAAACAGCAGGATGCACACTGCTGCTTCATATGCCATTTAACACAAAAGCAGGCAATCCTGATTCATTCTCAGCGAGTTCTCCAGTCAAAGAGTCATTGGGTGATATAGTAAAACGACGTTCCGTCAGAGCAAAGAAAATAAGAGAGCTGAGAACGATGCAGGCCAATACAGGAAGATATATAACCTTGGCCCTGATTTGAATTGCTGATTAGAAAAACCTTCAATAGGCCTCGACTGCAATCTTAAAGCTGCTGTTTCCCTTCATAATAAAACAACCAAAGATGTTTGTTGATTACAAGCCCCCCTCACCCAATACTTTAAAGAGCCACGATCATTTAGCACATTTGTCTTCACACTAAAGTTTAATTTTACAGTTTATTGTTAATGACATTTTTTGTAATTGCTAATGATGGCAATTACAGCTCTGCCTCCTCTGCCCTATTCACAACCCACAACAAATCGCTAATGGCACATTCACTGTATGTATGGCAAAAAAAATGGATGACAGTGGAGACACATCCCTCTATCCCTGACTATTTATAGCCCAAACAATTAAGCCGAGAAGACCTTCATTAGCCTGCTGCTATTCAGCGGGACCCTGCGTCGCCTTGCCAGCCAGCCAAACAGGTGTTCCTTAATAATCAGCTCTGCATTGCCAGCAACACTGGTTTGCGATTTTCCCTCCATATGTTTCAAGCTGTTTGCACTCCTCTACTGAGAAATGAATGACTTTTGGAGCATCATTACAATATCTTACAGTACTTACAAGTGGCTGTTGGCTTGCAGTCTGACCCTAATGGGAAAGAAAAGAGGGAGGGAAATGTTTGTGACATTCAGCCACAGTGATATGTGATATATCATGGTATTTAACTGAAGATAATTGTATTGCGTTGACAATGTTATGATAGAAATGTACGCTTAACTGTCATAAATGTGATAAACTGCAACTCTCTCATTGTTTGCTTTCCTTAAAATAAATACTTTTTTTAACATTGTTACCTTTGCGCTAATTAAGCTATGGAAAGGCATACACTGTAATGTGTCTTTGCCATCCCAGAAGACAAGAGGTGAGCTATCTCATTCAGAGCTAAGCACAGTTTTAGAAATTGCAAATAATGTTTCATAATATATGCAAAACAATAATTTGTGAACGATAGGGACTGAGACGCTTGTTAGTGTAAAAATAACAATAATAATAATAACAATAATAATAATAATTACATCTGTATCTGTGTTTTGAAATAAATACCTATATTTTGTATTATTTAAATATTGGCCATTCTGACCTACTTTCATTTTGATGGAAACCTGGTAAAAACGACAAATAGCAGTGCATGCAGTTTGACCATATTGAAGCTTACTATAATAAACTGATGCACACTTTCCCTTTAAGACTGGGTTTGCAACGTCTTACTGATATGCTATAGTTACTTAAATTAACTTGTTTATGAAAATGAAGTGGGACGGACAACCACTCATACACACAAACTTCTATAGTGATCTGCCACTCACACACACTGTCAGAATAGTATGTATGTAATCAGTTGTTTTGCACATATGTGTATACACACATATGTGTATATATATATATATATATACATTGACTATCACTTTTATTCCCACAGCAGTCCACATACTTAGATCAAGATAATGTAATGGCAGTTACTTCATTAGCCTTTTGATCACATTACCCCACAGACTTTAATGGTAGTCTCTCTCATCATTAAAGCTTTTGTGTATACAAGTCAGGCTTTTTGCAAAAAAACTGCATTACAGAGACAGGTGAAGTTATGTCACTTGTCATGTATGTTATTTGTTATACATCTTGACATTTTCAACCCTACTCTTACCTCGCAGTGGTCTTGCTTTACTATCACTATGTTGCTGTTGTGCCTCCCTCAGTCACTGTGGGGTCATGTGAAGCTTATCAGCATAGTTTGACGTCATTTGGCTAATGCATTATCAGTTACTCACTGCAGTTTTAGGGTCTTTGCAACTCTTAGACAGTACAGTACAGTGCAGTAGAACACATTCTCCTTGTCAAAGCCATTAAGCCAGTAGGGCATTGTTAGCTGCTTCCAAAAGCATGACAGGAGCTAATGTGATTGGACATTTTGAAAGCCTGAATGAAGTCATCTCCTGATAATATCGTCCCTCCCACTAACAATGTATCCACCTTGCTTCAGTCCCCTTCCCAGATAATCCCAGGACAGTATTTAACACTGGATAACAAAATTTGATTCAGTTTCTGCTTGCTTTTATCTCTTACCAATGTCCGCTTAAGAAAGGAAATAATTAAGTTATATATAAGTCACATATTGCATAAATAGATTAAAGGAAAACAATCCGTTTGTATGCACATAAGCCAAATGTGGTGCACCTCTTGTCAGGACAGTATTGCCGTGGTAACCTCACATTGATAAAGAGGTTAGCTTGTGTATGTAATGAAAGTAGGAAAATAGAAAAAAAAAAACACATTTAAGTCTTTGCTATTTGCTTACCGATGACATATAAATTACACTGCCTACATTAAATCTTCGCATTATGTTTCCCATTTGCAGCTCCAATGACAAATCACTTTTATTTTTCCTTTTCTTCCTTTTTTGGAAGGAGTTGTTTCCAGTATTAAGTGACATCTCCCACTTTGCTAGGATGAGGTTTCTATTCATTCGCTCACAATCTACCTGCAGCATTACACCACTTTAAATAGAGCTGTCAGTCTGCAGTCCTGGCATAATTATGATGAAATACTAATTAGGGCAGCTCTGACCTGTGCAGACATGCCCACACACTCAAATGTCTACTCCAGATGGCAGCAGGTACAAAAGATGCCAGGGGAAGACACCATTTTGAATGTTGTCAGCATTAACATAGGGAGAACCTGTCCATTTAGGCTGTTAAGACTCAAATTGTGTGTCATTTGAATTTAGATTTCAAATTAGCAACTTACAGGTGAGCAACAACAACAAGATGTGGGTGCAGTGGCTCAGTGGTTAAGACCGGTTCCCTGTGTGCGAAAGACATCATGGTCGCGATGGTTGCAAGTTTGACTCCACCCCTGGCTTATTGTACTCAATTCCATTGTAAGTCACTTTGGATAAAAGCGTCTGCTAAATGACATGTAATATGTATATAGTAATGTAATGTAATGAGCTGTTGCTCACCTGTAATCAAAAACACTTGGACTCACCTATTTGCTTTGGGACCCAACACAAAATCTTGCACGTGTAGCGTAAATTATGGATTAAATTATTAATCCATTGAGGGTGGAAGCTGATATTACTTTAGCTGATATTACTTGAGTTTAATCATGTGTTTAATATATAATTACCCCAAACCCATATAACTGCACAAAACACTGAGCTCAGTTTTAGGATTTGTCTGCAGTTGTAACCAGACTTGCACTAACTTCTTCAGTGAGTTATATTATTGTAGTAAGGCAAGAGTATTAAAATACATTTATTTGGACACAAAACACCAGGGGTGAATCTATTTAAGTGGGATGTCTGCTTCATGAGCATTTCACCTGACTAGTAATCTGCCAATCTTTGCCTAAACTGCTGCCGAACCTGTTGCCTAAATCTAACCATATGCATGATAGACTTGTTGCAAATGCCAAATGTTGCCCCTGAGCATTACTCAGGCAAAAAATATGTTTGCCTTAAAATACATGAGACAAAACAGTGGTATATAAATGTGATCTTTAGACAACAGATTTTCAACATCTGGCGAAGATGCATCTCAGGCCAATTAATAGATATATTGAAGTTGGCATCCCTAGAGCGTTACCATTCAAGACAGATTTCTGTCTGTTGGCCCAAAGCTTTAGTATCTTAGCCATCTGGGACCGAGTTGTTTTGAAAATTGTACGATTAAATGACTGACTATCTCAAATGTTAACCAAATCTTTTCTTTGAAGGATTTCAACAACTTTTCACTTTCAATTGTCAAAAGTAGCAATCATTCTGTGATCATTTTTGTTTTTTAACAAAACTGATGACAAGTTCTTGTATAATATGTAGCATACCCATGTTGAGTGGAATTATATATTCAATTGTTGCCCCTTCTTTTAAAGTCTATCCTATGAATCAATGAAAATGTCACAAATTTGAACACTTGTTTCATTGTCTCTTAATTTCTTTCTTTCTGTTTTACAGACTAAAATGATTGAGTATCAAGACAATGTGATGTGTTCATGTTTCTTTGTTTGCTTACTATGCATTACTATTTATTAGGCTTCTATTACTTTTTTGATGACGATGGTCATATCATTTATATAATATAATATTTGTGGTACAGGACGAAGTTCCCCTTTTCTAATCCACTCTAACTTTGGGCCAATGTTTCCATAATGTTTTCAGTAATGCAGCTCAAAATAGAATCTAATGGTATTGAACCACATTGACTTTGAAAGCTTGCATGCAACTTTTTGGAAGGGCAGTATACAACTAATAATTCTTTTAACTGAGATTTCCCCCATAAAAGGACAGCAACATCTAATAAATGTCTTTTTTATGATGTCTGTTGATGACGGTTTGAAGAAAGTCACTGGTTTTGTACGTATAACATATTTTGCTGTGAATAAAAGTCTTACCACACTTGCTAAGAGATACAAATGAACTCAACAGCCACAGGAATGTTGCTGGAGGACATGATATCAGAACACAGCTTCAGTGAGAAACACAGAGAGAGTCCTATGAAGCTGATAGGCTTTATCAGTGTTGCTTAAAATCACTTAACATAACAATTTGAATCAAACAGACATGTATATTTAAAAGTAACGCAGTGCAGCTTTAACTACATGCAGCCCAGCAAAGCATAACCAACGATTCATTCTGACATTTCATAGCTATCTCATCTGTCCACAATGCATGAAGTCTCATAGTGCTTAATGTAGCGGAGGTGATTCAACAATGTATGATTTGCTAGGTCTTCTTGAATAAGAAAATGGACACTCAGATATCCAGACTGCCATAATCAATCAATTATCAATGTGCAGTATTTTAATTAAGAATCATTTATGAGGAGTCTTCAGAACACTTCTGCTAATCATCACAGCAAACCAAGCAAAGAGCAAAGTGGAGCAACATACTTTGACATTGTAAATATGCTGAACTAGACTCACTCAGTGAGTCAACTATAACACTTCATAGCAGGACAGACACAATATGACATTAGAATGAGGACGTAATGACAGCTGTCCAAACACTTGTTCCTCAACTGCCGAGCCAGTAAGAGCAGCAGCATCAGCACAGCATAGAAAAGACAAGTGAAGAGGTCACCACTCTCTCATTTTCAGTCTCCAGATCCCATGACAACCTGTGACACCGTCGCCTTAAATGTTCACCAGGGAAGAGTGTAGTGCACAGATAAGCCCAGAGACGCACACAGATACACCCACAAGTCTAAGGCTGGGAGGACAGTCACTGAATGAATTACATATCTCATGGCACTGGGTTATAGAGTCAACCAGGTCAAAAGCCCGTTAGAAAGCAAAAGTAAAATCACCTAAGTTTAAATACACGATTTACAAATACTCCTGATGTTTCTGAGAAAAATCCAAAGACGAAATGGCTCCAAAATACATATTGTGCCTCATATACTGGCATCTCCACTGTATTTAGCACACAAACTATGAGAGGGTCGTCCTAAATTTCCACCACAGTGGATCAGGGCAATGGTCATTCTCAGTGTACAATGTAGGCAGCAGTTGTCAATCACACAGTGGTGAGATACATATATGTATATATAGATATACACACATATACATACATACAAATACTAAGTGTGTGTATATATATATATATATATATATATATATATATATACGTATATACACACATATATACACATATGTATAAAATCTTCAGGAGTAAATCATGGGTTGTGTAACATGACTTCAATATACATGGACATGGAGAACTTTGTCAATGAAAAATGAGCAGTAGTCGTCTCTAAAATACAAAGATTACTGATATATAACTATACTATACAACTTCAGAGCAAATCAGAGCAACGTGAAAAGCGAACAACTAGCGTTAGCTACATGATAACAACTCACAGGATACATAAACAAACCAACTAAAGTACTGTATCAAGACACAATATTTTAAACTAACCATTCGGAGAGGTCCTGCTACAGCCGCTGAGTTTCTCCTTCTTCAGGTGCTTCTCCATCCGAATCAGATTCTGGGTCAAACTGGAAAGCTGCGGGTCTAGGAGCCATTGCCATATGTTAGCGCGTGGTACCGTTCGTGAAAGCTGGTCAAGGCCACGCCCCCACCCTCCACCTTGACCTGCCACTCTCCTCCTCATTAGCATTTTTAAAGCTACAGGTAGAAATTAGTCGTTTTAGGAAAGCTCATGGACTGGCTCGTAGTGGCTGTATTTCTGCACCAAGGCTGAATTTCGGGAAAGAGACTTCAGAATCAGAATTTTCCAGGGATCAAAGTGATGAAAACCCAATTTAATGGATTTGTCTTCAGTGTCTTGTACAAACTTTTTCTTGAACAAAGCTTTATAAGTTATTCACATAATCACAAAAACACTGATTTTGAAAGTTTTTTTACACTCTCAGAGTGGCTCCCAAAACACTGTTTCCATGTGGATAAAATGTCGATAAGATTAAAGAAAAACTTAATGGATTCACCTAGACTTGTTTTTGCCCCTAAATCTCCTTTTATTCCCTTTTGTTTTGTGTTTTATTACCTTTATAACTTCTATTTACTTCATTTTTATTCCCGTAATCTGCTCTCAGTCGTTCTTGTGTGACATTTTCTTTTGGTTTTATTCTCTTTCACTTTTATTTGTATTGACATTTGCTGCTTTGAATTTTGTGACTTTGCCTATGTGTTTTCCTTTTTTTTACCGTTAGTTATAGTACTTTGTACACTTCTCTAGTACACAGCACTAGTGTATAATAGCTTATATAATAAGCATTTGGAGTGCTTGGTTTGTATACATCAGTGTTGTAACATGAGTAAACATCCGTGGTTCACTCTTGAGGTCCACCGGTGTGCTCCTGGGTTTCATTTGTTTTTGATGCTGTTCCTATTGTTTTCCTTGTTCAATAATATACGCCGCATATGCTTGCAACTGAGACTAATGTTTCTTGGTGTGGGATTTGCGCTGGATTAAGCTTCAAAAGAAATGGCTGACGCTTTATTGTTCAATGCTGGCACGCTCAGTTACCCCCATAAGACTGCTGCTTTTAGAGCAGTTTGGCAAAATAATATACATTTGCATAATACTGGCTCTGTGTTTTTATGAACGCAGAGTGTGTGGAGTATGCAGCTGGAAGCGTACTGGTTAATGGCAAAATAGTGTCAACAGAGGATAAGAACCCATGCATGATGATTACAGAATTGTACTCCAAAGCTTCAGTCCTTCAAGTATCCAGTTCAAACCGTGTTGTTTACCACAACGACATGTGACGCATTCCATCTTCATAATGAATGGCAAAGGAATAAAGGGAATTCAAGTGATTGATGGAAGGAATTCATCAATTGAACTAATTGAAGTATGTTTGCACTGATTTTGATGACGCATATCATTTTGTTTTTTCATGGTTGAATCATTTTTCTAATATCTTAATCAACTGCAGTTACCAGCCTTTCATCACCACCTCGGTGCATCAAGAATCACAAGTGGCATCAAGGGTTGTGCACACGGCTCATTACCACATGCTCTCTCATGGGTCCTCCGCACTTGTCCAACATCTCAACCACCCTGGCTACATACAAACAAATGGTGGTATAATCTACGTGTGTGCAATCTTCCCTCTTATCAGGCCTGTGGGTGAGTGTGGCTGCAGTTAATAGAAACCACCCACAAGCTCCAGTGCTCTAGGACACAGGCCTCCATTGTTTGGTGCACTTGATTCTTGATGTGTTCAGTACATGACAGATACAATAATTTGTCTTCATAGCTGACACTCAGCCCACGATGAGAAGATCTTTGATTGACATTGATTTGCCATGGATCATATATACACAAAAGAGGCATATGTGTTTCTGACACTTATCCATCTCTCTGGCAACAGAGGCAAAGTCAAAGATTTGGATACATACAGTGTCACATATTCTTATAATGCTTTACTGCATTCATGCCCCATAAATGCACATCACTAATGTGACTCCTTCGCCAGAGTCCTTGTGCCTGGGAGTCTTTGTGTTCTCTTGCCCTGCAGGTTCCTCTGGATCCTGGCAGCAGTCAGTCCTGGACTGTGGTCACACCTTTAGGAAAGGTATAGTTCCTAAACTGTACCTTTACCTAAACTGAGGTCCTAAGGACAGAAGATTTGTAAATTTGGGCTATTCAAATTAAAATGACTTGATTTGATTTGAATCGCATCTATGATGCTGCAGCTGACTGAAATTCTTCGAGCCAAAGATGACACATGCATCTGCTAACACTTTTTTGACCCACAGAAATAGCTGCAGAGCGAGTGCTCCGCATTATCCTGCTCATACATCCAGTTTGCATGGCAAAGATAATGGGTATGCCAAATGTAGTCTGAGGGCGCGTTCACACCTAATAGCCTGCTTGATGGTGCACACCTCATATTTGCTATGTACAGTCTTTCATTTTTCACCTGGTTTGTTCCCATCCACAAAAGTCAGGTGCACATAAATGCTGTTTAGTTTTTCCAGACATTTAAGTGGGTAAAAAGGCAAATCCCTCACAATGTCTGAGTCATGGAATATCAGCAGGTTTTATTCATGCTGGCCTTAATTTGGCATGCTTACCAGGAAACCATAGCAGACAGTGCAGTTGAGTGGATGCTCAGACATCAAGCACAAACCAAATTAGTAGTATATGAGTTTCATAAAAGACATTCTGCAATATGGATATTATTTAACAGAGGTAATACAAAGGGATAAGCATCCACAAGGCAATGCAAGTTCATTTGTATGCCATATTATCATATACAGGAGCCATTCAATGTGCTTTACTGAAATAAAGAAGCACAAATAAGTACACAAAATACGATGAGAGGAAGCGCAGGGGGTAAAAAGGACATGCAAAACATTTTACAATTTAAAAGAATGGTGGCATGTACATATATATACTT
The DNA here is from genome assembly GCF_019176455.1 of Solea senegalensis. Classification (NCBI taxonomy): domain Eukaryota; kingdom Metazoa; phylum Chordata; class Actinopteri; order Pleuronectiformes; family Soleidae; genus Solea; species Solea senegalensis. Next base: position 18,438,145 of record NC_058030.1, read on the forward strand.
GGATTGCTGTGGACTCTGGGTATGCTATACCTGCAGATTGAATCCCTCTATTTGGCTGATATGATTTGAGCATATCTGATATGAAGTTGGGAAACCATAGGGGATTTAAACCAATGAGTAACATTTTAAAATAAATCCTGCACGATATGCTCTCTTTTCTTAGTTCCTGTAGGAACTCCTGCAGCACCATTCTTAAAGAGCTGTAGCTGTCTAATTGCCATGTTAGGGAGACTGATGAGGGGAACATTGCGATAGTACAGTTTACAGGATATGAAGGCATGGATGAGTTTCTATAAATCATGTTACCATACCAAAAATCACATTTTATACTGGTAATGCTTTTGATATGCCAAAATGAATATTTTGTAATTGGTCTGGTGTGGATTTTCAGTCTTTCAGCCTCTGGACTACCTGGTGGCCTTCCATTTGTATCTCAAAGAATAGGATTTTTTGGCTGAAAGGGAGCATGCTAAAGTTGAAGAGGTGGGGAACAACAACAGAACCTTGTGGGTGCAGTGAATTCCTCAGATTTATTTGTGCCAGTAGATACAAAACAGTATCAGCCTTCTAGGTAGGACCTGAACCACCTGAGGACTGTTCCAGACTCCTAATCTGTCCGTCAATATGTTATGATCAATAATCTAATGTGAACCAGGGTAGTTATTTCACCTGTATCTATATTACATCTAAGCAAATGCCATTCAGCATATTTATTTGTGGAGTCTCAGCATTGTGGTGTTGGTAAAAAAAAAAAAGCTGATTGAAACTTGCCATAATAGCCATTTATTTATAAGAGTATTGGAGTATTGATTTGGATAAAGACTCATTTTTCGATAATAATAATTGCACACAAATGGCAGATTCCAGATAGGACTTTAATTGACTTTTTTTTCAAGAGGGATTTGATTACTGCAGTCTTTAGTGACACTGGGAATATACCTGAAACAAAGGAGCAATTCACAATGATTAAATGATGTTTGCTCTATCTTTTCGGGAAATTTGTTAACTTATCCACAATAGCAAACAGTGTATGAGTGTTATTATTATTTTCTCTTTTTTAAAAAATATATTGCAGTCTAGTTTTTCTCCATTTACACTCAGCATGCCGGCATTAACCTTTTTAGTTTGCTACTGTGGTAGCATTTCTCCATTATATAATCTTAACCTTGGCAGATTCAATAGCATCAACTGCAGTTATGTTTGGTATCATAGCAATATCAACCTGAAATAGAGCGCTGGTCTTGTCATTAATATGCCTTTTATTTACAGTTTTGGATCTTGTTTAAATGACTGGAGTAACCAGGAGATTAAAACACAGAAAATAACAGAGAGGGAAACATCAGTAACAATTACAGTGACATTTCACAATATTGAACACGAGCTGGGCCGGTAACATGCTGTGTCAAGTCAAAAGTGTAGCAATAGATTTGCTGGAAAGGCCATCATTGCACTCATCAAAGTGGATATTGAAATACATCAACTATAATACAGGAGCTAAACTATGTATAGCTGAAAGCTTTTCAGAGACTTCATCACTGACATTACTGTATTTTGGAGGTCTGTGAGTAATACAGCTTTGGTAGGACATTTCAATATAGTGCAAAGGTATTCAAAATCACCTTTGGTCATCTACTTACATTCAAACGCATCTTTTTAAAGGGCAGCCCCACCTTTCCTGCCAACTTGGGAAACCAGAAGAAACTGACTCAAGGATAACTGTTGCATTACAGCTGTTCATGTTTCAGTTAATTCTTAGTCAGGTCAAGGCTTACTGAGGACAAATCACTATTACATTTTTAAATGTGCTGAATAATCTGAGATAAAACAGACACACGTTTGTCTAAAATGAACTGTGCTTCTACAACAGCTCCACTATGCATAACCCTGACAGTGACAGCCACGAAACAGTGGGGTGCATTAAAGGATCGGCGAGCCCGATCTGGGCATCACTGTTCAACACAAGCTCTCAGACTCGAGGTAAAGAGTTATGCTGATATCCAAACATAGTCAATCATGCCTTCGCTGACAGCTAGTATGATTACTGTTGCATAAGGGAACTGTAGCTTAGCAACAAAATCACAAGATGTTGATCTTGATGGAGAAGCATCAGTTAACCTGTCAATGTTATGTGCATGTAAATGGAAGACATCAATCCCACAGTATCCGCTGCAAGATTGGCATAAATAGCAGCAGTAACAAAATTAATTACCCACATGACAAACACTGTCCAGACAAGCTTTTAAAAAAGATAACTACACCTTAACTGCAAATGATTTTAATCTAATAATCTGAGGTGTTGATGCCAGAAACAAGTAGCAGATGTCTGCCCGCTATCCAACAGTCTTAAAATGTGAGCATGAGGGATGGAAACTTGTGTTACTCACCAGTGTGTGTCTGGGTGTCCCCCTGGAGGCATGCATAAGATTCACCAATGGTACAACTGTTGAAAAACAGTCTCCTTCGTATTCAGCGTACGGCTGTTCTGTTATTTGTGTCCTTGTTTTCTCCCAATATTGACCAAAATACCCAATGGCCACATGAGAAAAAGACTGAGAAATATCTAGATCACAACTTCTTTTATGTACTTCTCAACAGCGATAACTATCCTGAATTCTTTTCACTGAATGAGCTGCGATAAAGTCCCAAGAGATGATACTCAGAAGAGTACTCAGGAGATTCACATAATGTGCAGAATGTCTCTTGAGTCTCCTGCTGGTACTAATGTCTGACCTATAGCGAGACCGGCACTGATTCTCATTCAAGCCACACTCCCCCATGGCATGAATAGCCCTTCAAATCAAAACAGAGAAAAGGATGAAACATGGTCTGAAGAGTATCAGGAGGAAAAGTGAAATTGTACAAATTCAAAGCAAAGCGGGAGAAGACAGACAACATAGTATTCCAGAAATCAAGTTGGTGATGGTACTGAAGAGTGTTGTGTTTCCAAAGTGTATTCCCTGTGCCTCTGCCTCTTCATGTCCACCTCATCCCCAGCTGTGGCGGAGACACTGAGTGACAGAGCAGTGATGCTGCTGCTGCTGCTGCTGCTGCTGTCGTAGCTGCTGTGTCCTTCCTGCTACAGCAGGAGTCTCTGTTCAAATAAAAGCCTGGTCTATCACAGTTTTCTGCTGCAGCGCATTAGATTCATCCTTCCTCTGTCTCATACACTCCCTCCCTCTTTCTGCCCTCCTCCCTCCTTGCTCACTCTCCTCCGTTCATTTGTGCTCAGTCACACGTGAGGAGACTCAGTGCAGGAGCCCGGAATACAAATAGGCTGACTCTCTTAAAGACATGATTGTGCTCATCAATTTTTTTTTTTTCTTCCTTTTTTTGTAATAAGCAAAAGAAAACATGGGGGAGTATATTTGATCTTCAGATTACTGGCTGATTTTGATTTACCTTTACTGCGCACTGTTCAGCAAGACACAGAAAGTTGAATTAGAAAGTTAGTGTTTGAGCTCGAGGCTCTTAGGAATACTGCTTTGCTTGTGGGTGTGAGCATAACGCCGTCACTTTTGGGCGCAGAGGCATCTCTGTGTCTTCTGAAAAGAAGTGAATATTCTATCCACATGGAAAAGCTGCATTCAATACATTTTTAATCTGTGATATGGACCACGGGAATCCAGCAAAAAACCTTTAAATAAATAAATAAATAATAATAAATAATTCCAGTCAAGCAATTCTATCAGATCTGACTATTCACCAGTGGGTTCAAGAAGCATTTATCTCATCAAACTGCTGAAAAGAGTCAAACTCATACTGTTTTCAGTCATATTCCAACTTGTTGGCAGTTGTTGCTATTACCCTCATCTTAGGTGCGGACGCTGGGCTTCTGCATGATTGGAGGACCTGTCTGAAACCAGCCTATACTTCCATTTGTACATATACACTGTAAATAAAAACACTATTACAGCATTCAGTCGTGTTTCCTTGTTCTAGTTGTTTGTTTTGCAGATTGTAAGAATTTATGCACAAATAACTGAAATGAACTTCCCCTATTATTATTTTACTTTTTATAAGTACACATCATACATTCACAAAATAACTTACAACAACACATTCTACACACCATGGCAAATTTAAAATTAAAATGACCTGCGACAATGTGAGCACCGCCTATACACATACAGTCAATATAGGCGATGTGGGCTTCACTTGAATGTATATAATGGTACCATTAAAACAAACAAACAACCAAAATGAAATTGAAATGAATAAAATGAACTACTACTGATTTTATAAATGTAATAAGAAAATGTCCCTATACATTCTAAAAATAAAAAAAAGGCTGAGATTGTAAACATAAAAAGTGCAGCAATCAAACCTGTCCATTATTAATCTTTATAAGCTGGTACTGTGATTACGCCAGTGTTATGTGTGAAAAGAGGCAGCTGGAAGTGTAGCAACTGTAAGTGGACATGTCATCATGGTTTGGTCAGTGAACACAGAAAGCAAAGGTCATGCTTTTGGCCCTATGAAGCTGATGCCATGCACATGTCATGTAAAATGGAAGATGGTGAAGGGCGAAATATCCCCATGGTTAAGACTCGTGCCAGTGGTGCTTCCATGTGACTGCGGTGGCCGTCATGTCTGGTCTTTGATCAGCCTTATAAGGCACAGCTCATCTACCTCCACTGCCCCCCCATGGCCGTCTGAATCAGTTGCCCACAGAATAAGTCTAGCATACACACCCTTAAACTCAGTCATACACACTATGGCTCCTTATCCACTGCAGTCCAACTCTGCACAGAAGCCAACCACAGTCAGTCAACGCTTTCAGAGCACAAGGGTCCAAACCTACTTTCTAAAATATCTTGAAAATCCTCTGTACTTTTTACATCGTAATAAGATCAGCCGGCACTGAAAATGCACTTCTTCACCTGATCTTTTACACTCTGTATTACTGAACAGATTACTCCAAGGGCTTTTACTTTATAGTGTAGTCTCTCAGTTGCAAGTTGCCTTCAAGTAAAGGCAACAATCTGACTGTACAGTCAAGGCTGGGATTTAAAAAAACAAGGTCATGAAATGTAGGAGGATGAATCAGTCTCTCAAGTGTAGGTGTCAGGATTTAGATAATATTCATTCATTTGTGGCTGGACAATATGGGCAAAAACATCATCATAATACAACGTTTCATATCAATTAATATCAATGATTGTTGTGATAAATTAAAGACTGTGTTTCGCTCCTGAGTGAAACCAGTTCATTAGAAAACAACCACTGATGCATGAACATATTTATACATACTGAACAAAAGTATCCATACCGGTTCGGACCTGTGACGGTACCGAATGACAGGTGTGCGCCATTTGCACTCTCTACAGATCTGCGACAGCAAAAATGGTGTTAGCGGTGACAGAGAAAGGAGCACGGATGTGGGAGCGAGAGAGAGAATATTTTGAAATTGTCTTTGCTCCGGTGGCTTTTAAATGTGACATGTGGAAGGATTTCAGTTTCCTCGTGTCAAGAACTGAGGAATGAGAAAAAGTGATGGACAGACAAAAACAATATGCAGACACTGCCAGACTGCAGTGACCGAAACATTGGGGAATACAAGTAATATGAGGAGCCAGTTGGCAAATCGTCAAAGATTTTGAGATGTGAGGAAAAACATCCAGCCGGATGAAAAGACCCTGGAAAGAAGCAACATCTCTCGAGATTACAAGATGCATTTGTAAATATGTAGCAGCTTTTTCCTACAGTGGACAACAAGGCATTCTGGAGGCTAGTAAACAAACTGGAGCCAAAATATGAAATCCCTTCATGGACATAACTTAGTTATAAGGTTTCTATAAAGAAACAAAAGCTGGAGTAGCATGAAGCCCCAAGCAATGAGAGCATCTCACTCACCACACACGTATGGTTGGACTTCACCAGCTACTCACAACTATATGACTATCACAAGACCATGGACGTGTTGTTACAACCCTAAGGTTTTAAGCAATAAACATATGAATACTAAGTAAGATATAAAATATCTTTCTTCTCATTTCTTTTCTTTTTTTCAATTACTTTTCTTGCAAAGGAGGGTCATGGTGTAGCAGCTCTCTCTCTCTCTCTTCCTCTCTACAAGGAAATTACAAATCGAATAATACATATCGGAGTTATCGACAACTGCAACAACAATTTGTACACTTTCATGGGACAAGTCAAATAAATTTTAGAACAAGATAAGGAAATAATACATTTCTACCCTAATCCCTCCCTATCATAAGCCAACCTGTTCACAGTACAATATCTACACACACACACCTTCACCTATGGTTAGCTGTGCATGGCCGAGGTACAGTATGTCCACATACCCACTAAATCATTCATCTATTGAAGGAAAAATGAAACCAGCCCATCCTTTATAACCTACAAATGTAAAGATATCGGCTGCATGCACCCTTCAAACGCAGACGTTCATGTCTGGCATCGTGTACAAGGCAGCTTCCGTGTAATAGCTGTAACAAGCTTAAAGGACTGCTTTAGATCAAAGGTGAGAAAATGATAGAGACACAGCAAAAACTGAAGATCAGAGGACAAAACCTCCAAACTGAAAAAGGGAACAACCTCCAGGTTCTGGTTTTTGTGTACTATTTCATTTTCCATCAGCAGGAGGCAGGGGTGATTCCATCATCTCTGGCCATTTTTCACCATGATTATCTTATCTTGTTTCCATGACAGCTAAAGCTGATGTGTTTTACTTGGACTGCAGTGACATTCTAGTCTGTGTTGTTGATTCACCAGTCTCTTTTTGACTTTATGTATTTATTAAGGCCGTTGAAAACAGACTCCATGCATTACAACAACAATTACAGAAACGGTTGTCTAAATACTTACAGCTTAGGGGTGATTATCAAATCAGAAGTGTTGTGTTATTGTGGTGAGCCATGCTACAGACTCATATTTGGTAAATTTGAACATTAAGGTTGATTTATGTTCACGTTATGTACAATTTCAACCTTCAAATAATGTCTCTAAGATTATTTGGATGGTACATCAACTTCCAACAGGGTGAATGGCACCTTTGTCTTAGCCTGGTCAGGTCTGCATCCCCTGGTGCACATATGTAACTTCTGTTTTCGGGTCCATGTCACCACAAGAACTGCAACATTCTACTTTACACATACGTAAAGGCTGCATCAGAGTCCACCAGTATCGGTATTGTTGGCTTGTCAACAAATGCACACGTTATGACATGATAAATGTACGGATCATAATAGAACCAATGATAATGTCGATGATTTTATACCCATTATAACCCTTACTGTGTTCTGGTTATGAAACTGGACCACTGAGAGAGCCTGCTTTATCTTTCCTTTCTCCGAGTGGTGGTTCGTAGTGCTTATGTTACATTTATAATATATAACATTTCAAATGTGGATAGGTTTGGCCTCGAAGGCCCTAAATCACCTATGTGTATTACTGGTGAGACAGCGCTGCACAATAAACTCAAACACTGCTGATACCAGTTCTCATACTTACTTGCTGCTCTCCATTCTTACAGTGATGAATGCTGGAAATATAAAAGGACTATTTGAAATGAGGATTTGCTCATGTACAAAAGTTAAAGAGAAAACTCTGAGCCTGTGGATAATATCACTGATTTTTGTTCACCACTGTCTTTTTGTAACATGCAAGTTACACAGAGTTCAGGATCTCTTACTATTAGGATTGTTTTTGTTTTTGATTCATCATCTCTGGGTTTTCACACAAGTTGGAAGAGGTTCTCACCTTAAAAGTACAAATTAAGACAATCACAAAAGATAAAGATAACATAAAAGACAGTGTCCTGGATCCATGTTACAGATCTGGGACAGAACAAGTGGGATCTCTGGGCCAGATCTGGGCCATATGATTGCTTCTAAGGAGAAATCATTAATTAAGGGAGTTGCAAGTGGAAAAAGTAGATGTTTGAGTATTTCAACTTTTGTATCGAGAGCGAAATAATTCGATAACTGTGTTGATGACACATACGTGGTTCTATGCCACCGTCGACGTGTGCTTTATCATAAAAGTAGCAGCTTAAGTAGCAGAAGTGTTGGAGGCAGCAAGTCTGTACAAGAGCTAGTGTCAGCAGCGGCAGCACAATCTGGTACACAGAAGAAACCGAGTGTACGAGTGTGTGTAGCACTGAAAAGTCTCAGCAGCAAGGACATACAGCTATGGTAAGCTCCGAGGGGAAAACATGTTTGTCACGGTGAACTTCGCCAAACAGTTCTCAAGTGAGTTTGTAAAACTATTTAATGCTGTAATGCTTTCATTTATATGGATAGCGGTTGGTTTACTGATGTAGAAAAGCTGAGTAGCAATATTTCCTGGAGGCAGTATACATAAGTGTCTACTTAATGTGGATTTTTGGCACGTTCACACAACTGTATTTCAATTGTGTTCTTTTCTCCCTGATAACTAATATTTCCTTTTTTTATGTTCTTAAATCTGTGCATCTATGCTTATTTCTAAAATGACGTTTCTTTACTGCATGCCAGAAATATATGTTGTTTTTGAATTTTCAGTCTAAACCGCCTTTAATGTGTATTCCTGACTATTTTTGATAGTCTGCATTATATTGCATTCACCCATTCACTGGCAACATTTGTGTGTTGAGATGAATATTTAGTTTAGTATAGAATTAAACCTCTCTAGGTATTGCTGCTTTTAGTGTGAGTCATCCTTGAAAAGCAACAGCGAAATGAGCCTGATGATAAATGTTTTTTATACAAGATAAAACTCAATTATGGATCTAGTTTATGGCTTCTTAAAATACTTAGTTAATATGAGTATTGATTGAACATGTACAAACTATTAAACGCACCTACTAAATTGTCCTGCGGGGAAACGCATGACAATACACTCAGTTGTCCCAATGTGCACGTATCGACAAAGCAGTAAAGTGACACGTGTTTTACAACAACAATGAAATTGGTATTAAAATTGAAGCGATGAAAAAAAGTTCATCACCGACATACGGCTGAGTAAATGTTCCAAATTGTTCTGTGAACAAATACACGGCGCATCAATAAAACATGTCCGCTGTATTCCTGAGAAGTGGAAATCCCTTAAAACTTGTAAGATCAGACTGAAGAGATTTTCTAGAATACGTTTTCATTATCAAATAAGCTACAAAACTGCAGCCCTCCCAAAAAGGCACACACTGGTATGTTCTGTATTTACAAAGGTTGTGCAATAAATCACATCACTGCATCTAAAAATAGGCACAGTTACATTACTGTAATTGAAAAAACAAACAAACTGCTGTGCAATGTGCATAAAAAATACTGTTCATTTTAATAACTAAATAAAGAATGTTCCCCAATGCATCTTCTGTCTTTTGTCATGGATTTCCAGTTAGGTTTTTTTCCTGACCTTTGAGCAGGGAGACGACATTTAATAAAGTTTATGTGCATGACCGCTTATTCTAATAAACTCTAGAGGCCAATAAGAAAGTGACTTGGTGCACAAGTTGAGGCGCAAATGGTACGCTTTCCTCAACCACTGTCTTGGACTTTTCCAGTAGTATTGCTTGCCATAGTCGTGTGTTTCAGCTTGAAGATAATATTTTAAAATACAACTCACTGTGGCCTTGTATTTAATTTTATTTTACCTCAGAGACCTGGCCAATGTTTTCTGAATCCTTCCTTCACATCAAGGAAGCGACATCCAAATGTACATCGTTTCTGCTCACAGAGGGCAAATATTCAAATTTGTCAGGGTGCAGGTTGAGTGGCGCATTAACATTCTCCTTCACCCTCAGTACCACGGAGAATACACACAAGAACGATGGTATCACATGGGCTGAGACAAAGACGGAGGCAGAGAGTAAGCACAGATGCAAGCAGCAGTTCCAGGTGCAGCGGAGAAGGGAAATATACACCTCCCAAATACTCGTCGTACCCTGGACACTGTTTTCTAAAGAAAAAGGTAACGCTAACAGCAAGCAGAAGCAGAGTGAGCTGTATAAACAACGTGAATAAACAATCATTTCCATGGCTGTCATTGCGACCTCTATTTTTAATTATCGTATGTACTGCTATCTTCATGATCAGAGGCCTCAATGAAGAAACGAGAACACATACGAGGGATTCCTAATTTAAATGATAACCGCATACTGTAGAGACATCACTGAAGAGTCTAACAGTCACTGGGCGTATGAGCAGCGCATCGGCATCGTCTTGCTTTTCATTTACGTTTTTCTGTTCCTGTTTCAAAGTAAAAGCATAAATTCAGCATCTCAAGCCCATTCATTCTTTTACAACAAAGCTTTATTGTCGGATTTCTGCAGGTCCAATAGATGCTTGGCAACATACTGAAGACATTTACCCGAAGAAAGAGTATTTAGCAGCAGCTCCACAGCAGACACACAGTCTCAATGGATGCATAGAGTGTGTGAAAGGATTTGATTTCAGGAATATATCCTCAGTACACACTTACCCTATGTAATAAATAATGAACCAACATAAGTTCCCAGTTTATATTTCAGAGTCTCTCACTGAAATACAACTGTTTGTCTGTATACAATGCAGAGACGGGACAAAACTGTTTGCAATAAATTTGCAGTTTTAAACAAATTCACCTTCTTAGCTGTTTGTGATGGGGGAATACGGAACTTTACGGAACTTCACAATCAAATGTTTTTAAATGTTTTTCATCCACGCTGTCAAACCATCACCCATCAACAACTTCTTTTTTTGAGAATTCTATTTTGAAATCTTACTTTTCCATCCTCTGCAGGATTCTCCAAATAGCACATGACACACTCTGCTGCAAATGCATTTCCTCATAATGCAAGCACCCGAAAAAAGAAACATCTTTAAAACCCCTTTGTTGGCAGAATACACGCTTATTTCTTCTCTCCTTGTACTACTAACTTATTAGTAGGGCACATGCATTTCCGCCTATATACGCGTCTTTTCTGAATTAATTACATTTCTTTGAGAACCCCCAAAGAAATGGTCGTGATGCTAATGTGGCACACTAACTCCACCCTTAGGAGCAGAGGAATTCAGGTCAGAGAAGAGCAGCTCTTTAGGCAACGCGCACGATCCAGACTATGTCTGTAGAGGAGCACATACTGTACATGCTTACGCAAAGCCAGATGGTTTAGGATCATTAGCAGTGAAAAACAGCTGCTTTGACAAGATTGAGTGATCATGACATATTTAACCTCATTTATCTTCAGTATTGGTAATTGTGTTGAATGTAGGAGTTTTTTTTTTTTTTTGGTTTGTAAGGCTACAGTACAATTAAAGATAAACACTCTGGTGTGCCACCCATTCATCTGTTCACACTCTGCTTATCCAAGGTTATACTGAAAATGAACTTCCAAAAATACAGTGAATCTGCCCTGCAATGCTTTGAGCTCCTTTTAGGGTATCCTGAGGCATTGCAGGCCAAATGGGAAATACATTACTTCCAGCTATCCCATTACCTCGCTTTGAAGATGGAGCCAGGTTAAGTGAGTTTGGGAACCTGAAAATTGTATTCCTGCTCTTTGCAGACGACGTTGGCTTCATTAGAAAGTAGCCTTCAGCCCACAGCGGGTCAAGTTTGCAACTGAGCGTGCAGTGATTAGGATCAGAGTCAACACCCCTCGTGGTTCTGTTGAAAAATAGTGTTAGGATGAGTTGCTGCCCAAAGTGAAAGAGCGGTCCAGGGACTTATTCATGAGTGATGGAAGGATGGAGTGGGAGATGAATGGGGAGATCGGTGTGGTGTCAACAGTAATGTGGATCTCGGGAGCTGACCTGGTCAGGTGAGCCATTTCACAATGTTCATGAGCTCTGAGTGGAGACTTAATGAATGAAATTGCGAATACAGCTGAAAGAAATGAGATTTCGCCATTGGATGGTCGGGCTCAGCCTTAGAGATAAAGGGGTTAGACAGTGAGGAGCCGCTGCTCCTTCATCTGAACTGAAGTCGATTTGAGGAACTTTTATTAAGCGTTTAGCATGTATCATCGAGGCTTACCAGACTCGATTTCCCATGCATTATTTTAATGCATCGTAATAAACACCGGAGAACAAAAAAAAGGAACAACCAAAGAAAGGTGGATTTACACCGGTGGACACTGAGCGGCCTTGGTGGGCAGAGGTCTGTGCTCTCCGGCTTTTAATCGTTGACAGTTTAAAAAAAGATCCAGATCAAACTTGGATCGTCACCAAACTCGAATCTATTCTTCCATGGGCCACAACTTACACCCCCAGAAAATTTCATCCAAAACCTGTTTGGCTGTGAAACCGCATAACTCAAAAGGGAACACAGACAAACACGGCTAAAAATATAACCTCCTTGGCGGAGGTAAAAATAAAAATAAGAGAGAAACTAAAAGAATGTTTCTGTTGCCTCAACAGTTTTCAAACAAAACAAAGCTACTTCCTTCCCGAGGTTGTTCAGACATGGCAGTAACCCTAAATACTGATGTACAACGATCAAGAGTGTTACACAGCTCCACCATGACAGTGTATTTATCACCCTGTGTGTCCTGCAAGTGACACGGAGCGAGTGCACTGAGTGAAACAAGGCCCTTGGTGGGGATTTGCCTGCGGGCATGTCCCTCTTAATGGCATGTGATGATAACCTCCTTGTCTTCTGTACAGAGATTAACAACCAGACAGACTTTATAGATGGATACTCTGGTGGTATGCTTAGACTTGAGAGGCACTGAGGTCAGAGTCTATCTAAACAGCAGATGGTTTGTTGCGCCTCTATGGGAAAGTGAGTATATAAACATTATTCTTAGCTCTAATGGAGGCTATTTATAAGACACTGTATTGGAATCCATGTATTAGCATGCATGAATATGAATTCACAGCATTTAAATATAAAAAAGTCCTCTTTTTAGATGTTTTTTTTTACGGCAGCTAACATTTGAAATGTTGGTTGCCTTGTTCATTTGGTTCTTTTCGCCTGTCACACACACATTTTTGTTTGTTCTACTGACCTTTGCTTTAACTTTCTCCAAGATCTTGTAGTTATGGAGTTGGACAGCGGTGTTAAGTCTCCTCCATCCCATCACATCACATAATTGGAATATGATCCAAAACCTGGGCATTACATATATTTAGGTAGTAAGCTAAACATAGCCCTGTGTTAGGCACGGTGAATGATTTCAAGAGTCTTTTTCTCTTGAAAAAAGCACGCAAAATCAAAATTCTTCTTCACAGAAGGAAAAAACTAAACTTGACTTGACTTGAATCAAAATGCAAAACAGGCATAAAAGCATAAACGACGCACTGGCAACAGATAAAGGAACTGGGAACCAAGGGCAGGTGCAAGTGATTCCTTAAGGGTCACCAGGTGAAGTGCATGAGGGAGTTAGGGGAGATGTGTCAAAGCAACTGAGGAAACTATGTGACAGGAAGACATGACATTTACCAAAATAAAAGGGGAAGTGAAAATCAAATCCACATCAAAAGTGACATGAACTTAACGTGACTTTAAACCTGGACTAACACAATAACTGAACTAAACAAGACACAAACACTAACAGAGTTGATGCGTCGTGACACCCTGTGCAGGCTTGAATGTTAGGCATTAAGCCAAATTTTACCTGCAATATAATACCTGCAATTACATTGTAACTGTAATAACAATAAAGGCATTCTATTCTGCTCTATCCTATATTAAAGTACTGTAACAGTAGTTAGCATCCATATGATGTCTTCTTGATTCTTCTTCCTGTTTCTCCATGGGTTAGGGTTAGTTTATCCAAGCCTAAAAAAACATCAGCACTATATTACTTGGATAATAAGGGGGAGTTTTTGTCATTGTAGTCAGCCAGTTGTAGTCATGGCAGCATTGCGAACGCCATAAACATAAATGGCACAAAGCAGCCTTACTTAAAAATGCACAGCTTCCAAGAGCAGCTGACATTAAACTACCAACAATTTGGCTCCTCTCGTCAACCAACCCACTGTATAACGGCCTTTTTATTATTATAATAAATTGATTATAAGCATGGCCTTGACTATCTAAATAAAACCAGAAATATGAGGTGGCACCTGTCGCCTCATTGGAATATGAGTCATGGCAGATGTTGTTTCCTAAAGCAGCTGAACCGTTCTATTATGAGAGGATCAAATCTACAGCTGAGCTTTAAAGTGAAATGCTCCTCTGAGCTCCATCTTCCCAACATCTGGAGTATAAACAATCATATCAGACAAGACAGTCATTACAAAAGTGGGACCATGCACGGGTTGGAAAAGTGAGGTCATACATCATTTACACCGAGCGGAAGAGCAAAACGAAATGTCTGTGAATGCAAATGCTTGTGTACGCGCATGATCCATCCACAGTAAACGGGTGCAGGATGTGGAGCACATTCTAAACACTTCAAATGAAGTACACTGACCCCCAGTGTAAAATGCATAACACAGAGTTACATTTGTTTTAATGGAATAATGCAATAATTGGGCGAGTCACTGTGTGACAAAAACTCCCCCGAGTCACTATACATTCTGAAATGTCAATTTCTTTACCCCGTTTTTATTCAGTTTTTTTTTGTGTGTGTGTTTTTAGATCTGCAAAGCACCGTTGAGACATTTTTATCTTGCTATACAACTGCCAAGGATATATCACAGAGTCAGAGGTTTTTATGTCAGATTTGTGGAAAGGAATGACAAAGCTCGTAATGGACTTTACACATTTGATATTGTGTTGTGTCATTTAAAAACTCCCAGTGAACCTCTGGATATCTTGCAAGCTTCACTGTTTGTCGTTTTCAGCAGTATGATATAGGAAAACAAAAAAAGTTTCTAATAATATTGTCATAGACTTGTGAAATGTTTCACACTGTGTACAAAGAAATGTGATGGTAAATATTCTGGGTTTGAAGAAAGCATCACTGGGCTGTATAAAATGTTCACCTCAAAAGAATATTCTCTTGAAGTACTATACACAATAATGCAATGAGAAATAATCCCAAACAGAGACAATCAAAGTTATGTGCAAAAGCAAGACACCAGGAATGCAGGTCTCAGGCCCCTGGAGCCCAACAAAATGTTCAAATTCACTCATCATTAGACATAAGTAAAGGCAAAGGCACAGGATTGTTATCTCCTGAGTTACCTGAGGCTTACTTAATCAAAACAGCTTCTTATCCTGGTGTAACACGCCCAAGATGTGGAGCATTATGGTGCAATTATAGGATGTAAGCTGACGTCTGACATATAATGCCATCAGTGACAAGAAAGACATCCGCTGCAAAGTTACAGGAAGCTGCAAACATCATGATGGTGGAGTGTGAGTGTTCCCACGTGCCTTTGCTGTTGTTGTTGTTGTTGTTCTCTAAAACAAGGGCTGTGTTTCCCAAGGGGCGTCCAAAAAGACTGACAAATAAAGTTTCATCAGAACACTTTCTCACAACATAGTTTCACATTTAAAAGCAGTTACTCGTTGCTTTATAATCGTTGCGAACATGAGGCTCATGCTTCGGTTCATGCATCGCTGGCACAGATTTGTTTGCCCTTTTTATTTAAAGGAAATTCCACAATCGAAATGCAATTAATGTGAATGAAGGACTGAACTCCTCTATTTGTGTCAATAAAATAAAACGAAAAGCAAATCATATACTCCCAGTGGTCTCCACAGTGTATAATGTTTATGTTTGCATAATCCAATTAAATTGCTAGCCCCATCTTTCTTAAAAGATAATAAATGCTAAAATCTGTAATCTGTGCAATGGATGGACACTTTAATTAACTAATAAAATTACAAAAAACATTCTCTTAATTGTATTTTGCAGATATATAAATAATACAATGTGACTCTTGCAAAACCCTCAAACACCTTGCAAGACTGAAGAAGGTTTAACGCAGGTTCCACCTGTTCCACCTTTATTGGACATTAAGGGAACATCCACCAAAGGCAAATTGCCGCTTTACCACTACATGGTCCCGACACGACTCGACTCGATTCTTTTTTGCTTTTCCATTAGCAATAGTACCTGGTGCTTCTTTTGAGTACCGGCTTTGGCGAGGTTCCAAGCAAGCTGAGCCGATACTCCGCGTGACGTCGTCGGACAGCCAGCCACTGAGTGCCATCACGGCAAGAGTCATGGGGGAGGACACAAGAATCAATCTCAACAATGCCGAACTGTAGATCTATATTAAAGTGACTTAAACATCATGAAAACTCCAACATGTAGCATGGAAATCTCCGTCTGGTGTATTTAGTGACAGCACCGCAGCCTGCGATCACGAGCAGCGAGCCGCATCACAAACCCCTGCCGCTGTATCTCAGTTCAGTAACTGTGTCAGATGGAGTACTTTGGAGAATCATTGCCAGTTAAGATGATTCGCTGCCGCATGAAGGGAAAAACATATTTTATGCAAAATAGAAGCCAAGTATGAGTTTTGTCGAGTTCGGAGCCCTGAACTTATCAGAGATAAACCACAAGACAGTGGAAATGTGTTATGTTTAGAGAAAACCAGATGTAAGATTCTACATGTCAATGATGAAAAAAACCAGCCTGTGTGATGGTATAGGGTAGCATCAGTGTAGTTCAGCAGGACAGACCTCATTCTGTATGAGTGTGTGTGTGCTTGACTGGTCAGCCTGCAGTGCAGATCTGCCTCCTATTGAAAATGTATGGCTCACTACCATGAAGTAGAGAATCAGATCAAATACAATACTTGTGTACAGCACGAGTAGGCAAACAACTCGCCTACAAAGCTGCAACAATTTGGATATTCAATTCACAAACAATTAAAAAGTATAAATAACTGAAAATGTGACCCAGTCGTAAACTTTCCTCTGTCCCCAATTATCAATTTCTAAATGTGTATATTTCTTAACAAATAGAATTAAGATTGTCAGTAAGACACTGGAAATCTTTGCTTTGCTCTTTCAGCTTCAAATGAGTTGAAACGATTCAGAGTTAGTTTCGTTTTTTATTGCATCTTTAGAAAGTTCCCCCTGAACTTTTGTAATTGGATGAGTTCAGCGTTTTTCAAATCAATTTTAATTTATAAATACAACACCACCAACAAACAACACTTGCTTTTATTTATTACTTGTATTTGCATTCTTCCATATTAAAGGATGGAGTCTAAATTTTCAAGTCTTTGTCATTCATACGGTCATACTGCAATGATCCTGGAGCCCTCGCTCTGGCCTAAAATGCTTTGTAATTATTTAAATAAATCAAGTTTCTTGTGTTTCAGTTGTAGTACAGCAAATTAAGAGGATGCACAATGACAGTACAGTATTGTAAGACATTACTTCAAGCGATTTCTATTTTATGTCACAAGAAATAATGATATTGTTAGGCATGCACTCTTTTTGGTGCGTCATGCCAATGTGTTTGTGTTCCACATAGAGCTCCTATGCACATATCCTTCCATACACACACCTGATGTTTCAGGAAACCAAAATTGCTGTGGTAGTTTAATTAACGGCCTGATCAAGGAAGGTCATGCACCAATTTTGCTTAGTCTCTTTACTTCATCAGGGAGATTTAACTTATTAATTAAGGAACCTATGCTGTTTGACCCATGCACAATTATTTGGATTCTAGTAATCCTTGAAATTATGCCAAATTTCCAGGGAAAAAAGCTGCATAAATTGTACAAAATGTAGGATATGTGAGGTTTATGTCGGGCCACTCATTAAGACGCAGCCTTAACATAATTGAAGAGAATAAAGTTGAATTAAACATGCAGTGGCATGAATAACTTAAAGCAAAGTTTTGCTTTTTTTCAATTCAATTAATGTCGTATATGTAGGTGTGTAGTCTGTGTGAGTCTCTGTGTGAGTTTGTCGTTCTGAGGACTCACAACAGTCCCAGCTTGGAGCCAAAAAAGAAAAGCATGTGCAAGAGCAGAACATGGACTGAATAAAACTGGCATTACACTTGGGTTTGCACCTGCACATACAGATGTATGTATAATTGAATATAAAGCCTCAGTTGTATAGAAATAGGGTAGTGCACATATTTAGGCAATCTTATAGCAAACAACCAAGCTTAATAGTCTATTCTGATTATTGCAACTGATAATGGACAGCGTCAAGAAAACCTGAATGAAAATCAAAATGCCACTCAGCAGGCAGCCTTTGAGCAGTCTGTATTACATGCATTCCTGGCTTTATTAAAGGCAGCCATTGTTACTGCAGCAATTTTCTGATTTGTTGTGTCTTTATAGCAACAAAGCAAGTATTGTTGGAATGTGTTGTTGGTGCCACATGGCTTCTTTTCCGTCACACTCATGTCTTTTTTTTTCTCCATCACCTGCTGTGTCGGTGAATCATAACTGACCGCAGGTGACAAAACAGTAGGAAAAAAGAGAGAGAGAGAGAAAAAAAGATGCTGCCATGAAAAAGGAAGACACATTGATTAAATGAACTGAGTGTGATAAACCAAAGAGAGACAATGAATTAAAGGCAACAGGACACTTGGAGAGAGTGAGGATGGAATGTTAAAAGGTCTGTGGGCAGAGCTGTAGATGGGTGGGGGTTTGTCTAATGACCACTGTGCTTAACAACAGTCGGCTCATCTCACAAGTGCTCACACGTCAACTGGCAAATGCAGCTTTAGTCAAACAGTGCACATGGCCCTGGATGGATGACAAGAGAAAACATTTGTGATAGCAGGATAGCTATCTCATGAATTTTCAACATGGCACCTATCGTCCAGTGCCTCTGACCTCATGTATTTAAGGCTTTTTCATCACATATGTCAACTTTACCTACAGATGACTGACAAAGGACATGCACCCGTCCCTTCACATCAAATTGGCTTGTGTCGATGGCTGGGCATCCATTATAAATATTTTTGTTTCAGGGTAAAACAGACTTTGAAAAGTGAGCTTTTATGAGCAATACAAAAAATCAAATCACAAAAATAAAAAAAAAAACAACTTTTGGTCTGAAAGGAGAGCTGGAAAATGAGCTGGAAAAAAAAATGCATCCTCATTTGATTCAGCTCTTACTTAAATGAATACTGTGGGAATCATCGGACAACTGTTCTCAGTGACTCATGAGTGAGTTCAGCATTGACTCTGCAAAACATTCTAATTCACTGCACTCGCAACTGGACTTCAGAGATCATAGAAGTGGTGTGTCATCTCCCAGCTGGAGTGATGCAACATCAGGATGCACTCGTGATAAACCCGCCCGCATGAGATTTGAGCTGGAAATCATGGACTATTGAAAACAACAGGACCTGCGCTGCTGTATTTGAACCTCAAGACTGTTAGATTGATTGTTGATGCTATTAACGGTTGGGGACATGACTATGCAGCGTGAACAGAATCATGGCACGGAAATAAAAGGTGTGGAGAGGTGTAGTATTCCCATTGTGTTTGCAAAACGCAAGCATAATATGAAAAATGCATAAAACACACAGTTGGAAAATTGGGTAAATGAATATTCATGCTCTGGATCACTAACAAGCACAGTTGAGTCTTAAAACATCTTTTCACTGTCTACGGTCGTGCATTCAGTTCCCTTTATATGCTTACGGCATTTGCCTGATTGCTTTTTTCTGTTTGTGAATGGTTTGTTTGGAGAAAGGCCTTGGTATGGGGTATATGGCATCGCTTAATCCTCCGGCAATAGCAAAGAAAAGAATAAGAAACAATGTGGAGGCATGGCAGAATAAGCATGCAATGATGCTCTTCAATGGTGATCATTCCGGCATTCTATGGCACAGCATGCTCAATGGATTTTTCCGTTTCTACTGTACGCCTCGGTAACTGACAAAAGCCACCCAACTGATTTGACAGAACATGTCATTTTGATGCAGACTTTACTGAAGACGTATGCTATTCTGGGTGGATACGTGCTTTGGTTGTTTTCATGAAAATGGGTGCATTTAGGAGCAGAACAAGTTGTTCCAATTACAACTGCTGTGTAATAATCGGGACGGTTCACGCATTGGTTGACTTTAACCACCCAAGTCAGCACAGCAAGCAGCCCAAGCAGGGAAGCACCATTTGGGAAAGCAGCTGAATCATTTTATTATGCATCTGAAAGCCCCACGTTGAAATGATCGATCAGCTGTAACCAATCACATGTGCCTGTTGACAGTATATGTGCCAGACAACAGCTGCAATTTAACATTCTGAAGAGACGTGACAGACTTTCACAAATGCAGGTTGCCGCCATTCGTCACTTCAGGAAAAAAAAAAGTAAAATCACGATATCTTAAAGATGTATTGTGTAACTTGAAAACATAAATAAATATCAAGCCATTGTCAAAGACGCTCACACAATCCTGATGAAGCCCATCAGCCACACAAGACTGTTTTGTTTAGTGGTGTTTAGATTTGTCACCTGGCGTCATTCCCACACAGGAAGTGATTGGTTTTATGTCAGGACAGATGGACGGCAACATTGTGCTAGTACTATAAGACAACTGCAAACAGGTTAGAGCACGACTGAAAAGAATCATCTACAAAACCTTTTACACTTGAATTAACTAAATCATTTATTCATTGCCTACTGCTTTATCCTCAACATGAGAGTTGCAGGGAGCTGGAGACGATCCCAGCTGACACAGGGTGAAACACTGGACGGGTCGCCGGTCCATCGCAGGACTAACACTCCGTGACAAACAACCATTCACTCGCACATCCACACATAAGATCAATAAACCAGTTACCCTCTGCATGTGTTTGGACTGTGGAAGGAAACCAGAGGACCCAGAGAAATGTGCACATGGGAAGAACAAGGCTACTCCACCCCTGCACTGCTGCTGTATACACACAAATGCTCCGTCAGTCAGGTCTGATAATATTGCTTGACAGACCCTCAGAGGAAAGGAGTGTTGCAAACTTGCACACTGCAGCTTTAAATGCTTCATTCTAACCCCAAATCCAACAATTCATTTCAACACAGTAAGACTAAACAATGACATATGCTCATATTGACAACTTGGAGCAAATTTATTGAAACAACGTTGACACAGTCTTTGACAAACAAACTTGTAGGTTGACACATTTCGTTCATTAACATTTTAGAATTTATGTGAACCTAACACAACTATGGCTGACAGGGCCATTTGTGATGCACTGTGGTTAAGTCAAGCTGGAGAACACGCTCTGGTTACAGATGTTCGTAGAATACAGAAACATTACCTGGCCAACCTGCTGCATTTGCTTTCCGTCAGTTTACATCCAGAGGAGGTAGTTTGTCTTAGAAGAAGTTGTTCTTATTATTATTGTTGCTATTAGTTTTTGTTTCCACACCATTTGATGCATTTGAAAAGCAAGGATCCACAAGCAACAACATCATGGCTGTAGTGTCACTGCTCTCTGTCCAATGTGTGGGACAGAGAGTGTCCAAGCAAAGATGCAGCTCACTCAACTCACTTCACATGTGTTTCAGTGTGCCTTCTTCTGCTGCTTCTTCTTCTTCTTCTGCTAATTACATTAGTGCTTTGGTTGATGTGTGCCCTCTGCTGGTCTAAAGAAATGACACACACACACCAAACATGTCAGTTATATTCTCAGTGCAATGAATCAACTAACAATGCATCCTTAACATTAACTTGGTACAGACAACACACAGTTGTCCTATAACCTGATGTGCTGTGGGTCCAAATTTACAAGGGTTCACTATCATTTCATCGTTTTGTATAGTGTTGTTTATGTTCGGGCCACTTCCGAAGCCATACCCACATTCAGACAGGCTGCCTCTGGCTGCATCTGCCTCTTCTGTCCTTGATGTCCATATTCTGCATTTAATCCCGCACTCACCCCATCACTTTGCTTTTGCACAAAACTGTCAAGAGGGCCTGTGTGTGTGAATTTAACAGGTTCAAAGATCAAAGCAGAGAATCCCAGTAGAAAACAGAGAGAAAGTGAAAGAGCGTATAAAGTCCCCTCCCGCCTCCATATTTAGATAAGTTGGTTTATGTATCTTATACCTGCCTTGTCGGGAACACTTCCTACGCCTACGCCACGCCTCACAACTACTGCTACCAAATATTCAAGCACATCCCACCTCACAATTCGAAAACCCTTTTTCTTATCGTTTAAAAGCTGAAATAATTACTCAAAATCAGAATTAATGGCTTGAGACACAATCAGTAAATGACTTTGCCTGTCAAACTGACATGGAATATAATAGAGGATCCCGCTTTTATTAAAGTGAAGTGGTTTCCACCATGTCTTCCTTCAAGGTTATCAGCGCTGTGCAGAGTTTTGCATCACCACAGAGCCAATGTTTCACAAGAGTAAAGAATAAATGAACGGAATTAAGCTCACATCACATGCATTCAAAATGCAACTCCCAGGTCACAAAATGGTAAAGGAAATTAATGTGGTTGTCTCATGTGACCTGATAAATGGCATTACTCGTTTAGTGTTAGAATAGGGACGTGATGGACTTTTATTCAGTAGACGTGATCAACTAGAAAACTTTAAGAACATCGCTTTTCAGAGGAACCTTAAAACACTCAAGCAGTTATAATGGGGTATATTATTTCTGTATGTTGTTTTTGGAGTAATAGATATACTATAATGAAATTTTGCATCATAAATACATTTTTATTGTGAACTATGTATTGTTTCTTATCCAAACAGACACTTTTATTTTGAAATTTTGTGAAGTAGCAGTCACATCACTTATATTTTCATGGCAATATCATGAGGGAATATTGTGATATAATTTTAAGCTAAAATTGTCCACCCCCATACTGAATAAATGCCTCTTTTTTTTCTTTTCAACTTGACGGGCCCCCTACTGGCCAGACTAGATGCTCAGTGGCCCCAAGGTCATTTCAGTTTGAGACCCATGCATTAAAGGAACATCTCATTTAATTCAGATCCTTCAGATATCTTTGGAGAAGATGTGGTTCTTCTTCTTACTTGTCACAAATTTGCTCTCCTCACTCTCAATTATATTGTGGTGTTTCTATCTTTTAAAAGCAGGTCTACTCTTTTTAGAGTAGCTGTGCAGATTCTGCTATACACTGCTGATATCGATATTCTCACTGCCATATTTTCCGTCGTTGTTTGACTGGCACTGTACAGCAGATGGTGCTGAGGAATGGTCAGGTAACAGTTGGTTTTAATTAACCTTTCTATTCTGTAGAGTCATTGATGTCAATCGGCTGCCATCACCAGAGGCTGTGGAGAACGGTTCAGGGTGCGAATGGAGAGATGAGCAGTGTGAGGTAATTGCGAGGGTCAGAGAAGTAGACAAGTGAACAGTGATACACACAGAGGAGGGTTGAAGGTCGGAGCAGAGGAAGGGTAATATGTCGGGGGGGGGGAGGGAAGGGGAAGTGTACCATACTTCCACCCAGCTGTGTGAATCACAGATGATGAGAGGGAGTGTGTGGTTTGTTTCAGAGCCCGTGCCCTGTGGTGACTATGAGCACCGCCAAACGCAGCGTGAACTTTTGACCTTAAGTTTGATGAGCAAAAGTTGTTTTGTAACATGACAGGGGAAAGAGATTAACAAAAACACAGATGATTTGGAATTTTCCATGGTCTATATCTCCCTTATGTCTCTAAAGTAGGTCACACAATGTTAATGGCTTTACTCAAACTGAGAAATGGAAGTGTTTGTCAGCTTTTCCACTTAGATCCTGGGGCCAAAGCATAGATTGGAATGTGCATGTCATACTTTTTTTACATCAAAGCAATCACAATAATTAAACATTCTGTTTGTGGCTGGTTGGTGTGCGTGTACAATATTAGAGCGTGTTAAAGACTTGGAAGATTGAAACGGCAAAACTGTGTTTAAACAAGAAACACATATTCCATTTAAAAAGAGGTAGGACCATAGAAGAGACAACGCAACTAATCAAACACATTTGAAATAAGTAGGTCCAGAAGAAAATCAGGCCCAAAGTGTCAAGTATCATGACAAATATTAATCTGACTGAATATTTAATGGATAAAAAAAATAACCAATTATTGATTTGTAATAGCTTGCAGCCAATCACGTGACAGAAGCTCAATCTATGAAGAAATAAAGACATGGTCAAGATGACCGAGCATCGCAATAGGTGAGAATGAAGATTATGTAAGGGACTTAGAACATAGCGTGGTTGTTGATGTCAGATGGGCTGGTCTGAGTGTTTCAGAGACTGATCGACTGAGATGTAGTAACATGCATGAGTAATTCATAACCACTCTTTAAAACAATGTTATGCAGAAAGCCGTCTTTGATGTCCTGTCCCATGTACCTAATAAAATGGCTGGTGAGTATATTTTACAGCAATGCCACCCAGGGCATATTTGTGTTAGATTTACTCCATAGCTGAGCGACGGGTTAAAAGCTCTCTGCCATTTTGCTGCTGGCAGATTTGAATAGACATGTTGTCTTCAATATTCTATCCCTTTGGATATAGTGAAAAATTGATCAGAAAGACATGCTCGACAATTAATTCATGAATTGATTTTCTGACCTCAGTGTGGCCGCAGTCTTTTATAAAAGCTGTGGCATTGTGGGTCTGGAGATAATTCTGTTCTGATTATTTGAACCAAAAGGACACAGAGGTCGGGGAGTGTTCAGCAGAACTCAGTTAAATGAGGGCCAGACTGAGCATATGTTTAAGTGAGAGAAGCTTGTTCCCCGAATTTTATTTATTTTATTCAAAATATTAGATGTCAGACACAACAGAATGTTATTTTTCCCTGACTTGAAACTTTCATTGGCTGTTCACACAGATCTGACCTGTGCCACAAATTTGATTAACAGCTTTATCGCTCTTAATAAAGAAAAAAAAAAAAAAGATCTAATACAGGAGTTGTAGCACAGTGGTAGTGGTGGTGCTAAATCAAGAGGGGCTTGTATGCAGAATCTTTATAGGCTTATCTGCATAAAAGTGGCAGGTGATAATGTTGTTTTCCATAGCCAGGTAAGATACATTAAGTCTATTGCTGCAGTGATGACCATTGCAGATACTGTGACTGCTTACCAATATTTTAATAAGCTATACATAAAACACTCGACTACATCACTACATGTTTGATTTACTTTTATTGGTGTGTCATGCCTCACCGGTGTTGACTCGTGTTCAGTGATAAACACTTTTTTGTGTTGATTACACATCTCTCTCCCTAACAAGGGACGCATAACACCAAGTATACTCTCAAACCTTGACATATACGACGATGGGTGGTAATGAACAGCCTTTACGTGACTGTAAAGTATGCAGCTGTATGGCGTGCCCTCTCCTTCTGGCATGCCATTAAGAAAGCATCTTTGGAGTCGTCTCTCACACCTGGAGAAGCAGGTGCAGGGCCTCGACCTCATAATGGAGTGCAAGGTGAGCTCAAATAGTAGACAACTCCCTGTTTGGGTTGACTGTAGTAAGTGAGTTTACGTAGGTGTGTTTACATGTGTATGTGGGAAGTACTTTATTATTAAAGTCGTACAGACATAAACTGTGAGAGCAAGATGTATCACAGACCCTGGTGTACTCGTGGGTCAGGGTCCTGTAGAAGTCAGGATTGAGAAACCCTGCAATACAGTATCTGTGTGAAACTTCACAAAAAAGAACCCTGCATCGAGTAAAAAGGGGGAAAAAAACCTGACACAGTCCAAAAACCCTGTATGACATAAATACTACTGAGCACAGACTGTAAAAAAATGCAAACCAAAAACCACCCACAGCATTTTAAATGAGTCATGTGGCTATTTATTTCTTCTCTGTAGGCGTAAAATATTTAATAAACATGGCTAATATAAATTAGGTGGTATACACATCCAAAACATGAAATCACATCAACATCTTTGTTGGTTAAAACAAGATGATGTTGGACTGATATTGGTATTGGAAGACACTCAAGGTTGTGATATTATGTTGGTATATAGATCCCTATATAGAACTATATTTCCACTTTAAATATACACTCGGTGAATATGATTCACTATGCCGGTCTTGTGCGCACCTGTTTCAACTAATGAGAAGCAATGATGAAATGGATACAGCATATATGGTTCAACTCTGAGATTTGTGCTTATGACACCGTTTCTGCAATACAAGAATAACAGCCTAATAGAACGGTGTGAAACACACATTAACATTTCACAATGTAATTATTATTATTACACAAATCCAGACCTTTCCTCTTACATAAGGAATAATGTGTGCGACTCTACAGACATGCAATAAACCTAATGGTTTCATTATTAAACAATACATGTACAAGCGAATAAAGAAGTTGACCTTGTGAACACGCTAAAGGGGTTTTTCCAGCTTAAAGAGTACAGTAAGAGTAATGCAGATGAACAACACATCATTGTAGTCAATGCAAATCGGAAACCTGTGGTGCAGTATGTGACAGCTACATGATCTAATCTGCTTTAGATTGAGCTAATCTAAGTAATAATTAGTGACCATTTGTCAAGGGATGCATATTATGTCTCATCTCAGCATAATGCTGCCCCAGTATGCCATCAGAGAAGGAAACCTGAACGCAACCTCAGATCTGAACACAAAAAAAACACATTCAGGTGGTTTGAGGCCACAGGTGGCCACAATTTGTGTCCTTATGATGGATTAGAGACATCCTCCTCAATGTATGTCTTCTAACTTATGGGACATTTACTGTCCGTTTTAGAATAAAGTTAAAGTTCATGTTACTGCAGCGTGCACATACACACGTTTACATCGGACACAGTCAAGACTTGTCAAAAAATGATCGCAAACTGCGAAGCGAATGGGGCATGAAGCCAGGTCTGATCTCATGTAGCCACAGGAGACACATCCAGGACACATTCTAATGCCAAGTGTGAATAGTCTTACTCCGTGCTATCCTTACACAACCGGATGACTGGGGATGGATAACCAACATGCCAATGAGAAACCTGGCACTCTCATTCTGGTCGTCTGCAGGACGGTCATGAAGATCACATACTCTATTTACAGGCAACTTGACTGCACCGCAACCAACCCGGTTTTAGTGTGTTTATTGTGCTTTTCTGCTTGTTTGCTTTACAACAGCTACTGTGCCAACAGCTTTCTGTCTTATTGTTTGTTCTCCATTACAGAATATAGTTGACATAAAGCTTTAATGGACCCAAAGACCTAAAACCACAACTTTACATGCACCGTGAATTTGATTGCGCGCATAATGTAATCTACAATGCAGTACCAGGTAACACTGTCTTCCTTGGTAACATAGCTACAAACTTGAATCCTCTGACCTTGTAGCTATTAGTTAGACATGTCAAGTCAGCAATTTTATGCATCCATTGTTGGTTTTATTAGTTCTTTTTACGAGGATGCTCGTATACCATTCAGCCATTTCAGGACATTCTCAGTCATTTATAAACAACTCTTTTCACTCCAAAGTCCCTGGATCCTGTTTTGTGTGGAGGCCATTTAATGACGGTTCATAGTAGGACTGCACAGATGCCTGGAAGTATCGGCATTGGCTTGATACAAATACTGGCAGAACTCTTCTGATACAAGCACATCTGATACTGCAGTGTTTTCCTGAACCTCAGTTTCCAACAGTAATTAATAACGGGCTCAGTGTTTCCAGTACCATTAATTTGGGACAGCATGTTTATTTCGGTTTGGTGTGTCTTTCTCCCCAGACCCTCCATTCTCCCTCTGCTTCATGACTTTCTTTTACCATTTCCATCTGCTCACCAATTTTCCACACTCAATCAAACTTGTGTATCCTTGCCCACTCACACCTGAACCAAGATCCCTCATGGCACAAGCCAATACTCAACACCTACCTCTGTCACAGCTCCTTGTCAGTTTGGCTTTGTAGATACTGCCAGTGTATCTGCTCCTGGCTACCGTGTGTTTCCTTGTGTACCAGCTACGTGCATCTTGCATCCTGTTATCTATTACTGTCAGCTTGCCTGTCTGACTATCCACCCATCTGCCTGTAAGCCTGTTTGCTCTTATTAAAAGCTACTTCACTGCATCAGCCTGTCTGGTGAGTCTGCGGCTGGGTCCTCCCAGCAGCCATAATGGACACGGATTCCAGGAATCATTTGCATTATCGAGCATGCAGGCCTTTCTGCTGTGAATTCAGTTCAGAGGGATAATGGCTTAGTCAGAGCAAAAAAACAAAAAACGGGGCACAGCAGGCAAGACGGTGTCACATTTTATTATACTTCATAAAATGTGGATTTATTGTAAAATGAGTTGTTTCAGCAACGCTATAATGACCATATGCACGTCAAAAAGGTCTATTACTCCGTGTTTATTCAAGACATGCTTTAGTGGATCTAAAAAACTGATCATGATATTCTGCAGAGAATATACTACTGGTTACATGGAAAATAACAATTGGATTGTGAAACTCCAGGCTTCACGTAAAGAAACAAAGTTTCCAGTCCATCCCAGTTTGACCCAGGGCCTCTCTGGTGCATGTTCTCCTCAAGTTTGTCTCTCTGGCTTCCTTCCACAGTCCTAAGACATTTGGGGTTTGGTAAATTGGAGACTGTAGGTGTGAATGTGAGAGTAAATGATCATTCTTTTCTGCATGTTGGCCCTGTGGTAGGCTGGCGACCTGTCCTGTTCCTCCTGCAAGAATAAGCAGGAGAAGATGAAAGAAAAAAAAAAAAAAAATCACCCAATTTATTATCTTGTTGAAAAACAAGAACCTTTGACATTGGTTGTAGAGAAAAAAAAAAACATCTACCCACCTATTCATATTTAAGTAATTATTTTTCACAATGCCGATCTTCCTTAAGTGCTTTCTTGACAGATGTGGTCATTTATTACACGCATATGTGTGTGTGTGTCGGAGAGTGAGATAGACTATCGTTGTCACCTCATCTTATAATCATCATTACACCAGCCGAGGGATATGTTTCTCACATGGCAGTCGTATTGAACGAATACTCCTGATACTCCACTATCCTGACGTGAATACAAAACAGCAGACCCATGTCTGTAACCTCAAGCCAGCCATTTACCATGGCATCTGTGAGGGTAATGGGAGAGGACGGGGGTGGGTGGGGGTGGGGGTGAGGAGGTGGCGTTCACTACATGCACCTCTGGCGATGGCAGGCATGCCTGAAGAGCTATGTGAACGTGAACTGATTTAGGCTGGTAAGACGAGCGGCCGTCCGTCACACCGGCAGCAAAGTAAATTTAGGTGAAATGAGCCCTTATAGATAGTGTATTGGTCCTGACTGCAGGCAGTCAGCATCCATTTATGGTAATGGTGTGACACACAAAACAAGATGCCTGCCTCGGGTTCTGCTTGAATCCTTGTTTTTTGTTGTTGTTTTTTTCCACCCATCACACCACTGCGTTAGTGTTAAAACTATATTAAATCAAAAATGTGTATCATTATTTTTTGCTCAGAATTGACATGGTTTGCATGACAGTAATACCTATGCAATGTTTTAATCCCTCTGTGAAAGAAAATAAGGAAAATGATAAGTTTTGACTGCCTTAGAGTTCTGTACGGGATTTATTTGACTTAATCTGATCTAACACGCAATTGTTAAAACATGACCCTGACTTAACTCCATAAGTTAATATTTCATTCACCCTTGCTGTCACTTTGGTCGTTGAGACAGTGTTGATAGGCCATTATTAGTGAGTGATGAAGTGATCACTAATGAGGAGGATAGACTTTGCAGCCAAGACCTACCTGATGAAGTGTGATAGAAAAGGGGAGAAATTGCCCTGGTAATGTGTGATTGAGTTTGAAAAGACATCATCATCTCGAGGTGAGAGATGATTATAGGTGTCCTCCTATTATTGTATTATTGCAGCAGCTTTTTAAATCGGTGAATGTTCATGTTTTCCATTTCACTTCTTAATAAGAATCTTCAGGGACCTGAAGCAGCTGTGCCTACTGAGATGGCAATTTCACATTGATTCACACAAGTGTTTTGTTGTTGTTGTTGTTGTTGTTGTTGTTTTTCAAAAAACTATTATGTCAAGAGACAGAACATGACAGGTTGTTAATGCCATATTGTTAATGAGTTGGTTGGTGAAAGTTATATTAATTTCTTAATATCCCTCAAAACTTTACACATACTTATGACACAAAAGCAGTGAACACACACAAACTGCACAGGAGCAGTGGGCAGCACTTATCTGTGTGTGGGGAACAATGGGGCATTGGGTGCCTTGCTCAGGATGCTCAGAAATCTGGGATTTGAACTGACAACCCTCCGATTCCTTTGCCCATTCTCAGATAGACACAGTGTACAAATAATGTTTCATTGTTTCAAACAAACATCACTAAATGTTATCCACTCCAGCTTTAAAGCAACTGCAATTATGTTTCCAGCCACCAATCCTCTGACCTTGTAATTTCCGGATGTGTAAGTTAACAATTGATATTTTTTGGAGGAAATGAGGGCGATGATGATAATAGTTTTTCGATTATGAATATCTTAAGTTGGAGTACCTATGCATACAAAGAACCTGCTCAGTGTTAAGAGAAAAGATTGTTTTACCATGCAGTATTTCAACAAAACATTCAGCATTAAAACACATAACATTTGGCCATTTTGTGAACATTGTTCACTATGTGACTCCACCGACTCAACAATTAATGCCTCAAATTTGAGAACGGCATCACTTCACAAATGTTGACAGTTATGAAAGAATTTCAAACTTGCCTGTACGGAATATACACATCCAAGACTTCCTGTAAAATAGCAACTGTTTTTTTTCTAGGAGACAATGCAATGGTTTATTTATTTAAAGAAATATCTCCCACACACAAAACACAACACAATGCTTGTATTGTGTTTGCTGTTAAATTACACAAGCAGTGACCTCACTGTTTTCTTTCTTCATAAAGAGCCACTTAGCTTGATTAGCCTCCGCTCACTCTCCCGCTCGCAGTGCCGTCCACAACAGCCCGCCTCTCCATTGTGACGCTGTCTGGAAGATTAAAAGTATGGATCACAGTTTCCTGGACCGGACCACCTGAGTGGCAATGAGTTTGGATAGCATCAACTCCCTATCCGGGCCACGCCACAGTACCCGCACCAGTGGGAGTTGATCAGTCAGCAAGCAAGGCATTAATCTGCTGTGACACACTGACTCTCCCCTTGGAGGACGTCCGGCACTGGGAAGTGGTCCAACAGCAGTGTCCATTGCTGCTAGAGAGTAATGCAGAGTGTCAGAGGAGCTGGCGTGGAGAGAGTGAGAGAGGGAACGAGAGAAGGGAAGGAGCAAGGAGGAGTTGAGACTGAGATCCTGGATCAGCTGAGTCGAGATTGATTTAGAGAATAATGGCGATGAAATGTGTCATAGCTTTCTTTCAAACTAAATCATAATCCTTATCAGTGCTGAGTTAAGCTGCGAGAGGGGTGGGCTCTTTTTTTTTTTCTCGCCACTTTTTCCATTTTTTTTTTTTCACCTCTACCATAACTCCATATTATTCTTACAGGCATTAGAATCTTAGCAGCACAAGATTTTAGGGCTCATGTATCTAAGAAATGTTTCTTTAATTGATGTATTTTTTTCCGATTTTTTTGCTTAGTTTTTGCATGAATTTAGACATTGATATTGCAGGTTTTTATTTTATTTTTTAAAGATAATAATACTGATGTCAGAGATTAAGGAAACATCTTCAAATATACTGAATGAAGATTACAGTGAAGTATAGACTATTTCTAAACTGTAAATAACAGATATTGAAAGTTATTCTGGAAAAATGGGCAAAAATACTTACTCACAGGATAATTTATGGATAAAATATGCAAAAAAAAAAAAGGTCCAGACTGACATTTTAAGTGATAAAGGATTAAATGTGGACTACAATAACATTTCAAATGTTTAAGGCTGCTGTTTATGTGATGTACATATCTTATATACATCACCTATATCAAAAATATATCATATTTACAAATATCACCTTAAAAAAAATCCCCTCATGTCTTTATTAAGTGAGATTCGTGATCATTGTTCACCCGTCTGGTCTACGACTTTACAGTTAAACTTCACCAACTGCACTCGAAGCATCTTATTTGGCTGCAGCACATACAGCTGATTTCAGCAAAAAAAAAAAAGCTCTCAAAGCTTATTGTTCCGACTCTGCACTAAACCTTAAACACAAACAGTTATGGCAACTAGCTGGTGATCAAAGTGGAGCATTTAGCTGCTAAAAAGCCCACACTTTTTCTCAAGAGACCAAAGACTAAGCTTAAATGGAGTCAATATTGTTCTTATATCCACCAGGTGGCCAGAAACTGCTGGATGTGTAAATAAGAAAGTTAACTCACAAGTTGACCTCACAACTAACTTTTGCTGGATGTGTTATTGAAGTAGCGCGCGCACCGTGATGAAAGTAGATTTTTGATTACTGACCATCAAGTTTGGCATAATACCAGCATTATAACAACATCACAGTCAATAAATTATATTAGCCCACATAAATCCTAACAATGAAAATACTGTACATAGAGGCATTTAGTTTTATGTGTTATTTTATGATAAAGAATGAGAGCTGAATTTACAAGACCACACCTTATGCAGTTTAAATATTGCCCACTTGATCGGTTTTATCATCACGGGATGTAACTGGCAACAACTTGTTAAAAGTTCTTACTACTTCAGCCAGGATTGTTAAACAATGTAATGGTGGTTACAGCCACTGAAAGCTAATTTTAAAAAAAAGACAAAGAAAAGTAAATGTAATTGTCCGCTGCAGTGTTTCGAGCCATTTGTGTCATTAAGTGCACAGTTTGTATCAAAAAAGAGATTGCATTAATCTAACACCCTGATGTTGAACTCTCTTCCAGGAAGTTTTTTCTTTCTTGTTTTGTAATATCAAAACGCGGGGCTTCCTGCGCTTCTCTGCATGCTAATCGCCCCAGCCTCCAGTTTACATAATCAGCGTCCTGCACTGGTTAGGTGACATTAGGGGGAGGCTGAGAGAGTAATGGACCAATACATATGCCATGCAGGGGATCAGGTGCGGTGAAGTCATGGTTGCTGCTCTCCCCCCAGGGCTTGGAAGACAAAGGCTGGAGGCCTGCCCCACAAATGTCAGAGAAAGCACCTGCTGCCATGAATAACTACAGAGATAACAGAGACGGGACACATGGACACCTGCTGGGAGGGCACACGTAGGCCACGCGGCTTCACAGAGCGAGTGAAGGAGATTTTGGGGAAATGGTGAACACATTCACTCCGTGTTGGTTAATTACCACAACTCACTGTAAAGAAAAAGAACACAAGGTCGGATTTTATTGTTCTAAAGTAGCAGTTTAAAGTAGAACCATGTTGTTACAAGGAATAATTCAAATGGTGGGTCCCTGGATTATTTGTGTACAACAACAAGTGTCTTTAACTTGAAGTTTGTGACAATTATTTATATTGCTTGGGCTATCAAGTAGTCAAGAAGTACAATTAAATATAATCCAATATATTAATTAATTGCAAACATAACATTTATTTGGTTTTTACCAATTAATTCTTATTAATTTCTCAGAGGAGAGGATTCATATTTCTTGTTGAAAATGTGACTTTTTGTTGGGATTAATTCAATTCAGTAATTGGGAAAACACAATAAACCACAAGTAATGTGTCAAACAACTTGGCCTTCCTTCATTGTCACTAACTCCCCATTCAGACAAAAGTCAACAGACCAGCAACAAAATGACTTTCACAATAAAAAACACAAAAGCTGTTATTCTGAACCCACAGCTTTACCACTGCTGTCGACTTATAGTTGCTGTTTAATTAAATAGATTTTAACACGCAGAGACGGACGTGGTTCTAATAATGACTTGTGGTTAGGTGAAGTACATGCAATAAGTTGTTCTGGTTAATGTTAGTGATAAGAGTAGACTGTCAGTGCTGTGTCCTAATGAGAATAACTGTGCAAACCTGTGTTTGACTTCTACTACTAGAGATGCAGAGATGATCACGGGAGTTAACCTATAAACACAAATGACATTTTGGTTTAAGCATTGTAAAATTCCCTCAATACACTTAAGTATTAAAACGTCAAGGTATTGTACCATAAAACATTACCAAGGGTATTCATTTTATGGCTTTGATATTCCACCATGCATGGCTTGGGTGCCAAGCCTTTGCTCAGAGCGAAAGTGGATTGCACAGAGAGGAGGAGGGCCGATGCTGATATGTTTGGCAGTGGAGGTGATATTTTACACTGGTGCCACTACAGTCCTCCCACTACCGCTAATCTAAAACCTTACAGAACTCACAGATTCACACCATTATTGCAGTAAAAATAGCAATAAACTGCTCTTCCCTGTAATCTCCCTTGACAGAATCACCATTGTGAAGGACGATTAGGTGTGACGTTTATTGCTTAAAGGGTGGGACCAGTCCTGACAGTCAGTCAGTGACTTGAATTGCAATTTGGTTGGAACATGCATCTGGTACATATGCTCTGGTAAACAACAGCTTATCCAAAGCAAATATGTCCAAATACTGTTTTAGCTGCCATTACACTGCACTAATAATGTTGAATTTAATTTTAAATGACCGGTTGCAGGAGTAGCTGGGGTGAAAAATAAATTACCCTGAGTAGCAATATAAAAAAACATGGACCTACAGCTTGGCTACTTTTGGGTATTGCTCTGGAAACTACACCACACTGACTTCAACTGAACAGCACCATGTATATTCGTCTTTGTACAGAACACCAAAGAAGTCAATTAGTTTGTGAAATATGAGTAGATGACAAAAAAGCAGCTGCTCGCTGGCCAAAATTTAGTCTCAATATGTGTGGGGGGAAAAATAGACAAAATGTGTGGTTAAAAAAAATGTACAGGACGTTCCAGAAAAATACATCTGTAGGTCCCATAGTCCAAGTAATGGTGACAAGTTCTAGCTGAGCTCAGCATGTATAGTTGCTATAGTCAGCAAACCTAATTGTAATACAGAAATCCTTAAAGCCTTTTCTGTATCTCCTCAGATTTTCCAAAAAAAATATATACAGTAGATACAAATCTGGTGTTCGCCCTGTGAATAGGAAACAAAGACAGTGGTTTTAATGGAGGCACACATCACTAGATAGCGGGGCCTTGACAGAATTGCTGGAGGGTATGGTGTCAGGCATGCAGAGAGGCCCAGTGATGTGACCGACAGGGACGTTAAAACCTTTATGGATGGTTTGACGGTCCACTGATGCGATTGTCCATTTGAAGGCCCACCTGTCCACTAATGCAGCCGCGCACTGGGATTTGTCCTGGAAGTCACACTGGTCAGTCCAGATATGGAGGGGATGCTTTAGAGAGTTGAAGGGCATGAAGATGGATGTGGACATTGCTCTGTTTCTGCTTGACAGGTGGGTTGCATTTGCCATAATAGCAAGAGAGCTGAGAGCGTCGCTGTCAGTGGCCTGTGTGCTGGCTCTGGCGAACCGTCATCTCCTCTCTGCTTGTTAGCGTTGCAGCAGCAACTGGAGCAACGCGCTACTATTCATTTGCTCAGTGTGGCTTGGATTGTGTCTGCGTGGTGTGCACAGAATTTTAATTTCATATTTTACAAACCAGTGGGATCATTTTATTGATGGACCATTTGGAGTGCTTTGGCTACACTTATAACCACTGTGGGTTTGTAAAAACAGTCTTAAAGCTGCAGTATGCAACATTTGGTGACTGTGTGCCACGTCCTTCGTGTGAAAATGGGGACAACTTCACTTGTGAAGCTTTTTGTAGGAACCTCGTTGTGTTTTCAGTCATACTTCGACCTGTATGCAGCCATCTCACTTTACCAGCACACTAGAACACCCGTGTAATGAGAACCACAGGAGAGTTGTGTGAACTCAAAGGGTTTAACTGTAACAGATTGAGAGACTGTTTTTATTTAAAAGTTACATATTACAGTTTTTAACTAATTATCGCTTTATGCTGCGTTTGTGGACGTATTGTTAGTAGGATTATGTTTCTTTTGCACTAGGTGTGATACATTTTTACAATTTTTACAGATTTGGTCATCTCTTTAGGTCCTTTACCTAAATTCACCCTTCTGTTTAGTGCTCCTGCAATTTATGGACCCTCATATATCAGACAAGTCAGCTCGCGGTGGTGTTTAACAACAGTGTGCATCTGAAATGTTGCATTCCTCTGGATTTAATCATCACCAACATGTTTTTCTCCTGACTTCACTTCCTCTGTTGAGTTTTAAACGAGTCCCTCCTCATTTATTGTTATGTGTGTCTTTAATGTTTGTTGGACCGCTCCACATTATGTATACAGTTTAAACCACTTGGGACTGTAAACTTGTGTCTGGTTCTCACCTAATTAGCTAAGATTGCAAGAAAATATAAAGAAAAAGAAACACACAAAAGGTTTTGATAGACAGAGATTGTAAATTCAGGCAGCCTTTCATGTCTTTATGTGTGGCATGTTATGACCAGTCAATTATTTGCTGCCCTCAACACAGAATACAGTTTCCTTTAATATCTATGTGGCACAAACAGGTGCTAGGTTCATGGCTATTCAATCCTCGTCTGAAGATACACTATTAACCCATCATTTAGCCTCACCTATATGATGTCTATAACTGCTTCACATACTGTATGCTCTTGACTCAATGAAAACTGCATGGGTGGATGGCACTTCATATAGTACAAACTCAACGAACGCAACCTGATGGCGAAGACAGATAGAGGTACAAGGGGCACAAGGGGCACCATAAATCAACATCTGTGTGAGCTGCCACATTTCGTTTGGTGCGATGTCTCCTCGGCATCCCAAAGGCTCTGGATGCAGACCTCACTTCTCCTGCTCCATGACAGTGGGGGTGATTGCATATTTGAAAACATTGCTCAGAGAAAACATTTTTGTTGCTCTCTGTGATGTTATTGTTTGTTTATATGGGACCAACAATGCACTTAACAGATTTAGTGGTTTTCCGGCCCTGGCGACAGTACAAATTCGAGCATTTCAGTGAACTTACTGAATTCAAAAAAAATGTTTTTACATGGTAAATTTGTAAAAACATTAACTACTTCTTTTTTTTTTGGCCTTGTTGCCGACACCAATTATTAACATACAAACAACTGCAGATGGTGACCTAAAAATACCAGGGTAACAAAGTCCCAAACACCAAATTTCATGCATGAAACACATGCCTACTCCAATTTCCCCCACTCTTCAGCTGTTGCTGATAGATTTGAACCAAATTCAGCATAAAGCCACAGGCATGTCCCCTTCTATAAATCTAAACTTTGCAGCAAATGACAAAGAAAATTGTATTACTGTTGGTGTTTCCCTGAATGAGATGGCTAATAAAGAGGCACTTTCTTGACACGATTCCTCCGCATTTGGTCTGCACACTATTAAAAGTCTATAGCCCGCAGTATCTGACTCTATGTCCCATAAAAATATGAACCCGACAATAAATCAAACGCAAATTTGTACTTGTTCATAGTTGAGTAAGTCAGTTGGTCACGTTGTAAGTCAATGATGCAGTGTGCAACTTTTAAACATAAACACATGTATGTTACATGCACGCCACTGTTAGATGAGGTCACATTTCATGTCTGTGGTGACACAGAGTGATGCATTTTACATCACAACTGATGGAGGGAAGGCAGAAGCATGGCAGCTGGGGTAGTTAATGCAATGAAAGTTTAGGTTAAGGAATTATCCCCAGTTCTCTGAAACACAAGGAAGGTAGTGAGATATGGAAATGTCTGTTGAAAGAAAACGGTCCAGAAAGCTCTGCAGGCTCTGACCAGGTCTGACCAGGTACCGGTGTTTTGGTGACAGGTGACACGTGTTAAAAAAAACAACAAAACAAACAAAAACAAAACCGTGACATGACAGAAAAGAACAGCAGTGTGCCAAGATCTCTGCACATACACAGTACAGTGTCTTCACCCAACGTCTAAATTAGGTCCAGGATCCAAGGGAAAGAGAGGAAGTGAGTGTGTGCCTCTTTATGAGTATGACAGTGAAATATGCTGATACTACAGTATAGTAGGTACCACTTAAATGGAAGATAGACAAGCTTTACTGCTGCTCATACAATAGACTAGCATTCTATTTACAATTCAGTCAACTTTTATTCTGAAAGTGAGGTTTTGGAACCATGTGGCAGGTTAAGAAAAACAATGTCGCATTTTACTGTCAGTTATGTAATTCCCTATCCACCCTTTTTAAAATTTAGTTGAGTGTAAAAGCTGACCTCCGTCAACGTTCGAATAAAACTTTATGAAGAGACCCGTTTTGAACAAAGCAGACCTGTTAAATACAAAGACGTTGACATTTCCGCTTGATATTGAAAAACTTTTTTTAACGCCGCGATTCTCTTTAATACTTTTCCCTCAAATTAGAGTGTCAAGCTGATGACTGATTAAATTAAAGTATATTTCTTTTGCGTATGAATTTTAATAGCCAGGGTAAAAAGGGTCTGTCACTTCTCCGTGCCAACCTCATTTGGGACTTGAGTAAGCATTTGGGGTTGGAAAGCAATTTGAATCATCGGAGTACAGTTAGTGAATGCACCCACGCTCTTTGTCAGGATGAATTTGAAGCAGCTTGTTTAATGTCTTTAGGATTATTACGCGAATCATAATTACAATCATGGTGATGATGATTAAAATGTGGATGCCTCCGAGGTATAACAAAATGAAAAAGAAGAAGCAGTTGTAAATGAATTGTGTGCTTTTTTTGTTTTGTTTTTTAATCAACTGCCAACTCTTGGAATTCTAACTGTTGCTATGGACTGATTAACATCTATTTCATCAATGCGAGACGACACCTGTGAGTGTCACTCCATCAGCCTCTCAGTTATCAATGAAGGTGCCATCTTTGTCTTTTACAAAGCTTGGTTCAGGTTTTTTTTCTAACTGTTTTTGCTTCCATTCTTAGTGTATAGCAGTGTGTTCTCATATTCAGCTGCTGAGCTACACAGCATGCTTCCAGTCATCGAGATCGACATGTGGTGGGATGTCTGTGCACAGCAGTTGTTTTGTTATGTATGGGTCAACTCATGAATCATTCATTTGATTTATACTTTTAACGCCACGAAAACCAAGAAAGAGTGAATGGCCACTTTGATTCTTTAGATTGAATTTCTATGAGTTTGAGTGTTCAAGCTGTGCAGATGTTTCACTTTTCAACTTTTACCCATCTATCTCATTTATTTCTTGTTCTTCTCAACAATACTCCTACTGTTCATATGATGTCCAGTGTGGTTCACTGAGGCCCTTTAAATCACAGCATGTGACATGAATGTAAAGGAAATTTACATTTTTTCAAGTTATAAATTGACCATAATGTGTCAGAGATTACAAAACATGTTAAATTCACAGAGACCATTGTACAACTGATGTATTCAAATTGTAAATTGTCTATTTTGGTCTGTTGTGCCAACCACCACCTCCACCATCCATTCAATAATGCAGCCCATACAACACTTGGGTTACCAAAGGAGTTAATCAGACAGCGTTACCCCGAGATTCCACTGAATCACTTCCAATGCCGCGGCAGAGACGTAACGCGACGTCTCCGCCACTTTAATAAATGTGTCAGCTTCCACTGACTCCGTCTGTGTTTTGTACCGGCTCCAATGTTGATCCAGCTCCGATGTTGTTCCAGCTCTGTTGTTGTTCCGTCGGTCCTTGCGGCACGCTGACAAAGTTGTGACCATAACCAGTGGGTGGTGACGGATTGAGCTCATGCAGCAACAATGGAAGGTAGATGCAACGCGATGAAACATGCATCATGAAACGTGAAGTGGAATCCCGAGCTAAGCTGCAGCTATTGGTCAGAAATGCTCAATGTTACCAAAACTAGAAGTCATTGCTTCCCCTCTCATCAATGTGGACCGATGAAAGTGCAGAGGAATTTGGAGACAGGTGCCAATAGGGCTAATTCTCTCCGAAACAGGTGGAAACATGTTGGTGTAACTACATTATTCCTATGATGTTACAGTTTTTTCTTCTTCTGTGATAATTCTGACGCGTGGGACCCTACTGTACCCGCATGAGGTGCACAGGGTTGTGTGCGCCATCATATGTTTCTTCCTGGTTATTGATACACAACACATACATACCCTACTCCAAGTTTTAGTAATGTGGCTGAGTTGGCCTGCAAACCTTATCGAGGAGTCCCCCCAAATTATAGTGAAGACATTTCTTGGCTGTCTCGGGAATGCATTAGTCAGTCTTGAACGCTGTCAGCAGAATATTAACCACACAACAGAAATACTGGCTCATGCAATGTGGCAGTAAAATCAGCCATTAAAGAGGCATCTCTAGTGTTTAAAGAGCACCAGTCAGCCAGACTGAAGGAGGTGCAGGTGGCGTAGTGGATTACTCAATAATGTAGGATTTGCAGGAAAAGACCTGGGCAACAGAAACACAGCCAAAGAGTTAGTTGCAGCTGGTCAGGAGCACATTAACCCATCAATTCATCTCCTTATGTGTGAGTCAGGAACAATTCCAGCCAGAGTCAGGCTGAACCACTATCCAGACAAGTTTACCAGGGCCTTTCACAAAGCCTGAGAGCTTTAAGCCTGATTTATATTCCGTCTCCTGTAACACTTTTAAATGTGTCGAGCAAAAGAAATGGACAGAAACAATGTGTTGCTCAACATTTCTTTCCATGTCTACATGTCATCTTCAGCAGAGCTCAATTTGCCTTGTCGCTCTCTTGATTGTTTCAACCTACGGAAGTGATCAACCCCAGTTATCTCAGGGAAAGAAAAGTAAATAAATGTCTTCGTCTTCATTTATCTCAACAACTGAGAGAGAGGCTGATGAATCTAAAGCATCTATTATCAGAACAAAGAAAAAGTAGCAGAGGTCTCGATACAGAAAGCTGACAGAAGGACAAACTGTCCTGAGGCTGGAAGATAGTGCGGTTGGTTGCCACATATTGCGCAAATTAAAAATATTGTGAGACTCATTATGTTTTGTCAAGTCACGGAGTATATGCCAGATTTTAGTCGCAATTTCTCTGAATACCCACATAAAGCTCAATAGTTTAATATAATACAACTCTCACCAAGGACAGGATGTTTGTTTTTGTTTACCTTCATGAGAGGGTAGGCTTTCTTAATCAAAAACAAATACAAAGTGTGTAATTAAAGCAAACAGACTCTTTAATAAACAGCCTGATTCAGTCTTTAATTAAGACATGGCATAATTATGAAAATGCTTTTTATGTAATGAATATCTCTGTTGAAAATACAGTCATACTTGATTATGAGCCTGTTCAAATTAGTCTATGCATGTCTGTTAATTAACCACAAAGCAGTAAGGAAATAAACACGTACAAGAACCAACTTAGAAAACTGAGAAGTGAGAGTTGGGGTGGGGTTGGACAAACTCTTATTCAAGCAAAATGCATATTAGAAATAACAACAACCTTTTGAGCCTCCTAACATCATCATTTGAGAAAGGGAGTACTCTGGGATTAACCTTTATTTAGCCATAGCTGTTGAATCACAGTGATGAAAATCAATGAAATCAAAAAAAACAATGACAATAAACCACAATTTGAAGATGCTTGTAATGCTGTAGCCCATGATCTCGCCTGCCACCCAGGTTGTCAGGGTAAAAAAGAAATACATTACTCCAAACACCGGACCCCACTGACAAATGGTTCCGAGTACCCACAAATTAACTTTTTAGTTTTACTGAAAAAAAAAAAAAAACTGAAGGAAAAAA
This sequence comes from Solea senegalensis, assembly GCF_019176455.1. Taxonomy (NCBI): domain Eukaryota; kingdom Metazoa; phylum Chordata; class Actinopteri; order Pleuronectiformes; family Soleidae; genus Solea; species Solea senegalensis. The sequence continues at coordinate 18,479,634 of NC_058030.1, forward strand.
TAAAAACACATTTTCTATTTTGTAACATTTTTTTTTTTTTCAAAAAACAACTCAGTTTCATACAACTAAACCAAATCACAGAAACACTTGAGTCAGGAATATGCTCACCATAATTAAATCATTTAGTGCAACAAATAGAAATGTGGTTAGACTTGGCCAAGCTCAAGGAAGACAGAGAAAAACATTTTTAAACTTTTGCGCATGTCAAACTCAGCATTGGTGTAGCAAAAAATAAGTGCGGGACTACCATGTCCTGCATGTACTTCCAGAATTATTTTTAAATTATCCATCCATCCATCTTCTACCACATTATGCTCGATATGAGGGTCACGGGGGGGTGCTGTGCCAATCTCAGCGCCACTCCATCACAGGGCCACATAGAAACAAACAACCATTCACTCTCATCATTCATTCCATTTTTTAATAATAATTAAATTCAAATAATTGTTCATCTTCACCGTCTTTTCCAAAACTCAAAACTATTCCATCATCTATTTTGCTTATTATTTAAGAGTTGTGTAACATGACACGTCTCCAGCCCATCACAAGGTCAGGGTTAACGTGACCCAAGGTAGAATTTTTGAAAAGTGGATTTCTTATCATGCACCATGTATCTTCAAGATGATGCCAAAATGTGGCAGTCAAACAAGGGCCATCTGTTGGTATGCCCCATTCCGTCTCTGTCCATTTCCTACAGCCTTAATTTCCGGTCACCGCTCTCCCTTGGTGTTCTGAAGCTATAGGTTCAGGTTTCAGGCTTGTCTTCATTACAGTTTAGTGTTCAAACAGGGGAGGATTCCACATCACAAAGTGATGATGGATTTCTCGTCAGTCCAGGTTTTCTGTTGCATAAAAAAAGCATTTTTTTTCTCTCCTCTTAAAGTGAATGAATGTATCGTAGGCCTACTTGATTGTGTTGCATCATGTTGTTCCTTTACTGTGTGCAATTTGAATTTGAGGGACTCCATTGACATAATGTCAACTGGCAAGAAATAGCATTGCTGTAGAAAAGCTACAAGACTCTTTGATTTATTTACCCATATGCTTTTTGCATTGCTTTGCACACACACATTTTTTTTTTTCTCAACTAAACTGTATGAAAGTCATCCTGAAAGGATTCAATAACACTTAAAACACCCTTGTTATTTTGTGCAGTGATGGAAAATGTAATCAGATTATGAAAAAAAAATATATATATAGAAGTAACAGATGTATCCTTTGCATAAATTAGCCTATTCTGAAAATCTGATATTATTGCCAGTGTCTTTTGCATGTGCCAGCTGATATGAAATGCCACAGTTCCTCTCCCCTGGTATTATGTTAAATTGGCAAAGCCAACATTGATGTTGTCTGGCCCAAGAGAAGGAACAAACAGATGTGAGGAAGTGGCGTGCCAGTAGGATCATGTGGCTGTGACAGTAAGGTGTGTTGAGAGGATGACAGCAGGCAATGGACCAAGCCATCTCTTGAGTAGAGCACTAGAAGGCAAACAAAGGCCTGAAAGTTTATCCCCTTTCTACGCATTTAATACTGAATGCAACGCTGCCAGATCTTTGGACACATTTGTCAGTTTTTAAAACTTGAACTAGTTTTAAAAACGCCACGCACTCATCTTGTGATGTGATGTTGTATTTCTTTGGTTACATGTCTAGTTTTGAATTCCTTTTGTGAGCCAGTTTTTATTGGTTTGTGCTTGTTTCCCCTTTACATTCTTTGTGGAGCACAGTAGAAATACAATAATGATGATATACTGTATATATGGTTTATGTATAGATGAATGTGAAATAAAACCACATTATTACAAAAACATAAAAAAATCCGCAAATCTGTGTGGTGTATCTCTCACGTTCCCAAACAAAAATAAACTGGTCCTTCCAAGAAGCTACAATTTCTTCCAGTTCCCAAGTATTATCCTGCAGACGAGACAACAAGAACATAAGTTTAACACACTTTTCCATGGTAGCATAAACATGGGGATGTTTCAACTTGATGAGGCTTGGCAGATTGTGTCCTGTGTGACCACTTTGCTTCGATGAGGTCCTAATTATTTCCATATAACAAGTTACAAATCTCTATAAATGCTTATAATTGTATGCCAAGGTTCTTGTACAATCCAACCAGCCATTATGAGGTGTTATCAGTGTCCTGAAAAATGTCTCACCTCATGAACCAGCTGTTCAAGGCTCATTCCCGGCTCGGAGCAGAAACCGAGCCCAGCTAATGTGAAATGGATAGACGGCTTTAATTGTGAGCCATGTTCCAGCTGGCATCTTGCCTTGGAAGACGACACATCCCCTGCCCCTTCAGAACTGCAACCAGATCTGCCCATTTCCCCCTTCTGCTCGAGCTAAACATTTAACCTCTTCAGTGACTTTGTGTTATTACAAATGACAGAAATTGGGGCATTGCTAGAACCGCAGTGGTGCTACTCCAGGCAGCATCAGTGGCTATCGCTCATGCTCACAGATAGCAATAACAGAAGGTCTGTGACTCTTTGATGGCACAGACGTTGTAAAGGACAAAAAGCACATTGACACAGGGGCAGACTTCTATTTTTTATTTTTTTTTACTCTCCATCTCCCTCTCTGTCAGGCCACAGACCAGAAAAACGATTCTGAAGTTTCCTGCTCTCTGCAGGTGTGCAAAGCCCCAGAGTGTAACACCTTTTCCCAATTTGACCTTCACAGTAAACACTCCAAAATTAGATTTTTATGCTGCAACGACATCCTGGATGTCACTGAAAATTATGTAAAACTTGTGCAAGCATCCACACAAAATGTGTATGTATATTCATCTATTTGTTGTTGTTTTTTTCATTTATTCCCATTTTTGTTTGGCTATATCCTCAAACAATAAAAACAATGTTCAGAAAAATGATGTATATTCATTTAGTTCTTGTCTTTTTTAGTTACCCCTGAAGATTGATGTATTTAAAATGTGTGTTGTGTGGATGGTTTGATGAACATGTCCTCTTTATTTTTGCTTATATTCTCCTAATATGAAGGAAATCTTCTTACTCAGTGGAGCTGGAATGCTTCCGTGTGATGGCAGTGGCTACAACTCAATTCAGGAACAACAGCGCCTCCTATGGAAACAAACTGCAGTGCATAATCTGTGATTTCCTCCTGCCACTGCAAATCCTACCACCTCCTCTGCTGTCTCGGCTGCTTTGTTTCGCTGATTTTGGGGCAGAGCCTTGGGGCTTTCTGGGAGAGACACAATGGAGGTCAGATTTTGCAAATATGTAGAGGGTTTTCAAACGCTGTACACGAATGAAGAGAGAACAATTGCATAGTAAAGGCGAAAGAAATAAGGAAGCTTTCAGTAAGAATGGATTTGTAACACACAGAGAAAGTCAGTCTTCAAAAGGAAGAACAAGCTTATTTTCTTTATACTTGGCCACAAGTTTGTCTGGCAGCACCAACGCACAGAAACGAAGGCCAGCATGTAAATCTGTGTTGGACAGTGACAATTTGATAACACAAACTGTTGCAATAAATTAATTATTATATTTTTTTCTAAGATATCCACCATATGCTGGATATGCTAGAAAAACATAATGAACGCAATAACATGACAAGAAAGTTGAAAGCAGTTTTATTTTTTTTTCCCAAACAGCAGAAGTCACACACACACACACACACAGACCACTGCCTGATCAAAAACACTCTAATATTTGGTTGGACCGCCTTTCGCTTCGATTACGGCACTCATTCGCTGCGGCATTGTTTCCATAGGCTTCTGCAATGTCACAAGATTTATTTCCGTTCAGTGTTGTCACCAAGATCTTGTATTGATGACGGGAGAGTCGGACCACTGCACAAAGCCTTCCCCAGCACATCCCAAAGATTCTCAATGGGGTTAAGGTCTGGACTCTGTGGTGGCCAATCCATGTGTGAAAATGATGTCTCATGCTCCCTGAACCACTCTTTCACAATTTGAGCTCGGTGAATCCTGGCATTGTCATCTTGGAATGTGCCCGTGCCATCAGGGAAGAAAAAATCCATTGATGGAATAATGTGGTCATACAGTATATTCAGGTAGTCAGCTGACCACATTCTTTGGGCACAATTTTGCTGAACCTAGACCTGACCAACTATAGGAGGTTCTTACCTATTTACTTAGTCAAATCCAGGTGTCAAATTGACAGGAGAGTGGAAACAAAATTGTAATGAATAAAGATAATCTTTATTTATATTATATATCTTTATTATATTACAATCTTGTCTTTAGGCAATTCATACTAAAGAAAGTTATAATTGCATAAATTCTATCTCATAACTGAACTGACTTGGAATGTTCTATGAATGTTGTGACAAAGTAACAACCTTCATACAACCTTCATACAACAATACTGTTTTTCAAACGTTTCCCGCACGTTCTGGGGACCAACAATTGTTAGCTGGGATGTTCTGTCCCTCTGCCAGGAATTGGTTTACCAGTAGTTTCTCAGTTTCTGACCTGTCTCAATGTTCCATTGCAACAATCATTACACCAAATTAAAATGTCGTAAACATGCCAATTCAAACCTATTTTAAGACAAAAAAAGCTGCTCTAATTGCGCTGCTTTCAAATCTGATGTTGAATTTTCTCCTCTTTCACCCCTTCTGACACCCTATTTACTGTAACTATTGCTGTAGTACTTAATTATAATGAGGTCTTTAGAGCAGGATATATAAAGTGGATTCTTGATACGATTATTACACCTTGTGCTTTGAGTGGGTGGTTTTTGGATGCTTAAAGTCAAACTCTGAATACGGCTCTGCGTCTTGCCCAGAAAGCTATTATACATCTATGGAGTTTAGCAGTTCCTCAAAAGTTTTGTTTCATTTTCTGAAATGATCCTCAGATGATTTTTCTTTTCACATGCTTTTGTCCAGTCTGACATCGATTGAACCTTGTCCTTTCACCCATTTGAAATGCAGAAAGGTTTGCAGATTCTTAGCCTGAATCATCTTCCACTGCCTTTCCAAATTTCTCCCTTACCCGATTTTTATATTCCAAACATGCAGAGAGGACAGCTTCCACTCACGCTTCGTCAACACGATGTTTCTTAGGTTGCTACCTTGGCAACCACTTATTCTGGCCTCAGCGGGTTGCAACTGTCCATATGTTCTACTCTGGTCAATGATCTTGTCATATGGTTCTTTTTCCTTGACCCTTGGAGATTTCAGATTTTTAGCACTTTCTACCAAGGTTTTTTTTCTCTATGTGATTAAGACTGATGACTCTCAGCTCAAAAGCAGCGATGCTGCCAATTCCATGGGTGTGTGAATCCCAGAGTTACCTGTGCATCAGCAAAAATATCCTGAAAGCACTTTTTAAACTTACACTAAAGCGGCACTGCCCAACTGCCAATACAGTACATACAATATCCTGCAGCATCAAAACAGTTATGTGAACTTTGAAGATTTCAGCCGTTAAATCCTTAACCATGACAACCATGCATCCCTTCTTTTTAAATCAAGAAAATGTCACCATTGCGCAAGGCGCCATGCAACACTGCTTGTGCAAGAAAGGACTCTTAACCAAAGTACAAAATGTTCAAAGCCCTGAAATAACTGTCTAATCTTTAAAAAGGAGAGGCTCACTTAGTGTCATGTAGAGTAGACAGATGAAAAGCAAACTACTCAAGGAGAAAATTGATTTTTTTTTTTTTCCCCTTTAAGACAAGGGGCTGCGGCATTTCCAATATGTGAAGCATGGGAGTACAAGTAAAGTCAGCAAGGAGAATCTATGGTGACAGGTGCATTCCTTGATGTGTCCCACAGTTTTGCAGATGACAGAATGAGATGATGCCGGTGATCAGGTGCTAATAGCAGTCAAACGTCATCTGTCAGCAGAGCTTTGCATGAACGTCAAAGCCACTTCCAAAGGTTCAAAGAAAGGCGGGTCACTCTTCATGAAAGGACATGTCATATTTGACTTGTGTTTGTGGTTGAACTAGAGGAAGAAGAAAAAAAGTCATTGCAAGAGGAAACATATTTATGCTTGAATGTGCCATGTGCTCCTTATGTAACCTGTGTTCATGTGTGTGTATCTGTACAATGTGCATCGGTGTGGAAATCAGGATGTTGGGATGCAACACTGGGTCATCATCTCAAGCATCTCCTAGACATTAAAAATTATTATCCCCTCACATGCAAACACCAGACATAATATTAAAGTTATAAACAGTATAAAACACACTTCAACCTGTGTGTGGCCTTGGTTCCCAAGCGAGGTTGTTTCTTTTCTCAGCCACATCATTTGTCATAGTCAAGATGGTGTGACCTAATATTTGTTCCATTCATGGCCACTCCTGCTAAATGTATTCAGAAGCCTGCCCTTACATGCATCTTCAGGAAAGTTTATGTATGGGAATAAAGGGGGCACCAAGTTATGAATTTTAATGTGCGAGGTTCTATGCACATTTTCAGATTTCATCATTCAAGTTATTTGAGCAGTAGTGCGTTTTATTCAAAGGCTGTGCATGCAGGGTTGTGTTAAACATTTAAAATAAGTCGGACTGTATGTAGAAATGTGCTTATGTGTCGTGTGCCCCGACGCGTTTCCCATGACTTTGTCCCTCAGGTGCCTGCACCTCCACCATCCCTTGTCCCCTACAAACACACCAGTGCATGTGAAGGAGGCATATGCTGCATTATTTATCAGTTCTCATCCATGTCAGTGCTTTATGCCCATTTCCCTGTGACATTTCAGAGGTGGAAGGAAAAAAAAAAAGCAACAAAACAATGTAATGGAGAGAAAGACCTTCAGCAGCGCACAATGGAGTTGAAAGAAGCGTGACGAATGAAGCAAATGCCTCGATTACCACTCACAATTCCTTCTCTTGCTCGCTATCTGTGCAGTCTGGTGTACAGATCACATGAACAAGAGACCAGAAACACATCAAAGCCTTCTTTATGATGAGCTCCTTACAATTATATGAGAGCTATTACATGGGATTCACTTTCTCCTTATTCCCATCTTTACAGGCCTCTTTCATCTGTCAAATCTAATGAACAGATGTTGCTCAGCTGTTGCAGTCAAGATGATGGACCGATTTGCTGGAAGGCACATCTTTCTGCTGGGAGAGAGGGTCATCTGGCCAGTGAACAGCCTGCTGCGGTGCCTTGACTCTTCTGTATTTCTCATTTTCTAGCTTCCACATTGCTATCGTCATATTTGACATTCAGGAGCCTTCTCAGCCTGAGCCCTACCTTCAGCATCCTACCGCCCACCGTCTTGTCCATCTTAGCCCTTGTCAGCTATTCTGTTCAACTGATCACTTACCTGTAATATGCCCTTGTCCACAACTGGAGTTGCCAGCTGGTAGAAAGGTCAAAATCTTTATAATAAGGTCAACAAGGGCTCTGAGAGGCAAGGGAGAGAGGAACAGCAACAGGAGGGATGTGATTGAAAGAAGGTTACATGAAAAGTCATTCAATATTTTTGAGATGGAGAAACTGAGTAGTATAAGCCTCTGGATGCAACGGAGTTCTCACGATTCTTCCCAATCCCCCATTCTTTCGACTAAAGCGAATCGGTGAGATGCACGTTGACGAAATAGACACATTCAGTACATTTCTAGACACATTTCTGCTACAGCCCTTCATCATGGTTTAAATAGATTATGTTGAGATGGTCAAGCAAAATTATTTTCTTCAGTATCTGCAAATCGCAAGTCATTTTAAAGCTGTAGTGCGTAACTACAGGTGATTTTTGTAATTATGCAACATTTGACTCTATCAAGACCAATAAAATGAACTTCAGACACTGTTCATGGGCAGTTATTTGTGTTTTCAGTCATACTCCAGCCTGTTTGCAGCTGTATGCTTTACTAGTTTAATGTTTCCGTTGCTTTTGTCTGTCTTGATGAATGAATTCATGTGTGAAACACAGTAATGGTGAGTGGTGCTGGTTAGTATGACAACAGTCACACGATCATTTTTGATGACTGCTGAATAAGCCTTCTTGGACATTTTTAGCCATAATCCAGCCATGACTCTGGCAAAATGGCAGCATGGCATGTTGTCTAGTGACACAAGATCTAAATACCATGATACTGAAACGTGAAAATGTGGAGGCTTAACGTCCAGCTTGCTGGATGGAAACCACATGGCCATTAAACTCAGTCTCCATAGATCCGCCTTCTTTCGCACTTCGGTGTGAAAACCATACGAATGGTCACTGTTTGACATACATGTCAAATAACACAAAAGCCCATGTTCTTGCTCCAACTGAAGCTCCTTCAGTATGGAGCTACCCAACTCGGTAAGGAGGACCTGAGTAACTGACCCCAGTTATTAATTTAATAGTCAATCGTCAATAACAGAGTGAAAGTCAATAACTGATACAAACGCACATCATTTCATGGCCCCCCACTTGATCCAGGGTACTGTCACTGTCGTGATTTGTTGTTGAAACCTGCATCCAATGTCCAAACTTTTTCAGGAGAATTTCAGGAGCTTAGAAATACAGAAAATTTCAATTGTTCAATTGCCTTTTTTGATTACAAGGTATAACTTATAAACAATTAGTATTATATTGTATGACCATATGGTAAGACATTTTTAGGAATGCATCTCTTTATTTGATGCAAGTTCATGTATTCGCCAAGTAATACGGTACTTGCATGCAGTGGAAGTTACTGCATGAGGGGGTATAAGCTACCCCTGGACTTTGTACCTCATCGTTATTACCCAAACTCATAAAGGAAATATGTTATTTTACTGGTAGTTGCTAGTATTTAAAATAAATAAATAAATAAAATAAAACCTTATGAGTAAGGCAAAAACAATTAACAGCATGAAGGTGCCCTCAAACACTCTGTCTGAAGGTGTCCCCCAGGGTTCGATGCCTGGTCCTCTCCTCTTCATCCTCCACATGCTCCCCCTTGGAAACATAAGTCGCCACAGTCTCTGCTTCCACTGCTACGCTGACAACATCCAGATCTACATTTTCACCATATCAGTCACCACTGCAACCCACTGCACTCTAACTGCTTCACAAAGATCAAACAATGGATGCAAACAAACCTACATCTCAACTGTGATAAATCAGAATTCCCCCACCCATCCCATTCAACTTCTCCGTCACAACTGACAACTTCACACAATCTCTCTCCCCACACATCCACAACCTCTCATTTGATCACCACATCAGTCACATTAACCACCTTCCACCATCTGAAACCCTTATCCATGCTTTCCTCACATCCAGAATTGACTATTGAAAACAGCATCCTATACAACATTTACAGTAAAAACTCCATTGCTTGCCTCTTCACCTATACTCGCTCTTGTCACCATATCACACCCGTCCTTCAGAAACTATACTTGCTCCTTTTTCCAAAAGCATGTAAATCTTAATTTTCCTCCTCACAAACTACTCCACAACCAGGCCTATTGATTCCTCACAGACATGCTCCACCAGCACTCCCCCCGGTATAACTTCCACTCCAAAAAACCCAGGCTGTGTCATCTGCACTTAGCACCTACCACTAGATATAACAGAACCTTTTCCATTGCTGCCGCCGTCCTCAAACAAATCTGTTTCTATCCCCCTTTTATTAAAAAAAAAGAAAAAAAAAAAGATAAATAATGTTATAATTAGTGTTTTGTATTTTATTGCTTTTATGGCTTGTATTATTTTGATGTAGCGTGCCTTTGGGTACTTGCTATACAGCATTATTTTATCATATTATAGGAGATAAATACTTGGCATACATTCTCTAGTTCTTAACGAATGACCAGATCATTTCCCAGTAGACCACACAAACCCTGCAACAATACAACAGATGGACACTGCGTTTTCCACTACTTCCCCCTTATTTAGTAATTTTACATACAAGTTTCCATTATCCACATATACATGATGAATTTGTGCACACTGTGCTATTACACCACCAACACTAATCTTCAGTAGTTAACTGATGGCAAGTGGACTTCTTCAGTTCTGAGGAATTGGTGGAAAAATACAGTCATTAGCCTTCTGTAGGCTAGAAACCCCAAGTTAAATAATGCAGGTCATTTACCCCTCTGATCCAGGTTCATTATTTTCACCTGAGTTAAGGTGTGAAAGAGGGTCTTTAGGGTCACCTGAGAGAGACAGTCTGCTATTGTGTGGGTGTTCGAGTTCACCTTTGTTTTTCTGCGTGTCAGTGTGGAACCTTTTTGGAAGAGAGCTCAGGACAGCATTGTGGGCGGCTGATAGTGGGTCTCGTAGGCCACTTCCCCTGTTAAGTGATGGTTTATCCAGGTAAACATAGATGGCTTCCTCCACTCGAGGCGGGGTCGTCTTTTCTGTGCTGTGCCATGTGTTTATGCAGTGGTTGTTTGGTTTCCCCAATGTAAAGGTCAGGCCACTCGTTACATTGCACTGCATAAACCACATTGCAGCCTTTATGCCTGGGAGTATTGTCCTTTGGATGAACACGTTTCTGCTGTAGAGTGTCGCAGGGATTGATGAGTGCAGGTATGTGGTGATTGATTAAAAACATTCTCAGTTTCTCGGCGACTCCAGCAATATGGAATAATAATGTTGTCCATTTATTGCCATTGTCTTTCTTGTGTCCTTGTGATAAAGGTAGCCACAGGTTTTCAGTATTCTCCTTTCCCTCTTTAGTTGTAGGTATGTTAGGCCCAGGGGTGCAAGGTTCTGATGGAACACTAAAGATCACACTGTAACTACATGCTGTATTGTGAGCTGTACACTAAGGCATTACCTCCGTTTTCTTACTAGACCACCTCACCCAGAAATGTGTCAGTGTTGACAGACTCACATTTTTCCAGTTTAGTCAACTGTGCTCAAGCACATCTGTCAAACATATTTTTCAGTGTAACATTTCCTGTTTTGCTGTCTTCAGCAGGATTCACTGATGCTCATAGTTCTCTGTGTGCTCAGCCAGTGTAACACTGACTGTGTTTCTATAGTCCATGTCTTGTTCGTCATCACTGGTTTCAGCACCCTTGCAATGTCCAAAATCTTATTCTGCTAGGCTGACATCCAACAATCACTTTTCTTTTCCCCTATTGCAGTTTCAGTCAAATGTCACAGAGTTGCTCCACCAAGGCATGTGATAAAATCTACCTTATAAACATTTTGGGCCATTTGGTTCAGGGATATTTTTATATTTTTGGTATATGGGGCTCTGTTTTGAAGAGTATCCTCTGACTTAAATGGTGGCTGGTCTGTATTGCAAATGTTTTATAAAGCTGATTCCTATAAATGTTTAACTTACAAAATTTCTGCTTTAGACATAAAAGAGTGTTGGGCCTGTTTGAGGACTGTTGAGACCCTTGCTCGGCTTCATGCTTAAGTGTGAAATTCAGCAGAGCTAAACCTGCAGCTCTCATCGTACAAAAACCAACTCAAACCCAAAGGATTGCTTCCACACATAACTCCCATTGGCAGTTCAATCAACCATCTTATTCTCAAGTCAGAAACCTCTGAGCAGAACCAGCGGAGTCCCCATGACGATGCCAAGGTCCGGCAAGACAGACCAAACACATCTTACTCTCTCCATGAAGTGAATCAAGAGACTTTTACTGTTAAACTGAATTTGCTTCTACTCTAACCCGTGTTATCACTGCAGCTTTCATGAGTACATTTACCCTCGCCATTTGTTCAGTGCTGCCACCCACTCAAGTGTTTTGTATGATCCACCTGCTTCACTAGACTGCTAGTGTTAGTCGGGCATCGTGTGTGCACCCAGCAGATTGTCTTATATGCGTTGAGAAACCAGAGAATGGTAGGCGGGTCACCGTTTCCCCCTAGTGTTTCAAGACAATCACCTTATCTCATCACCATTTTTAGATTTACCATGTTGGTGCTTTCACTGCCCTTTTCCTCTCCCTACATGCTCTCACATACGAACATCACCCACCCCTTGGAGTAAAACATGCAAGCTTGGCTTAGGTTGACAAAACGTGTTAACTAGGTGGACACACAATAATCAAGTCTTAACAGTATTAAGAACCATTGATTGTACAGGTAATATTTAATAAATGTTGTTGTGTGTGTTGATATCATGACAAAAGCTGTGTCGTTAATCATAAGCTGTGTGGTCAGTCATTAGCTCTACTTCACTGTTTATTTAATTGCGAATGCCTTTTGTGACTGTCGTTTATTACATTCAAATACCTTTGAGACTTGACACAAATGTGCTATTTGATTATTCCCTGAATCCAGGGTGGTATTTTTTTTTTTTTATTACCAATATTTGATGATTTTCCAGATTTTTTTTAAATACAAGCCAGGTCTGATTGTGTTTATTTTTAATTAGTGAAATAGCTTGTTTGAAAGCAGCAGATTGTTGTAATGACTTGTTTTAACTTTATTCAAAATGCTTCAGACTAAAACGGTACCACGTTTGTTCTTGCGACCCTAGGGACCTTACAGTTCATAATTCAGACGACATAATTGCCAGTTTGACAACATCAGGGTTTATTTAGAGAATTCAGTCTGTTGTGTTCAAACTATTGTCAAATGATTTCACACAGTGCTGATTAAGCCCATCAGCTCCACACTCCAACTCTTTGTTCCTCAGTATAACAATGTTTTGTTTTTGTGTGTGTGGTGACAGATTGATGCATTTTACATCATGCCTGATTGAGGGAAGGTGGAAGCATAACAGCTGTGATAGTAAAGCAAGACACTGCCGCAAGAGTGAGGTAGTTGGATAATTAAACTATCCAGCTCCTGAATCATGGTAAGTCTCGTTTGTGACACTAGCGCTGTTTTAGTGACAAAAGTTACACACTGTAGCTTGACGTAGTCCTTATTTGACCTTACCGGGGTAGAATAACCTTGTGTTATCTGATATATTTTAAACAAATATAAGCTTGCTTCCAATGAGATATTATGTGGTTAAAAATAGGGTGAACTGGGTGTTAAGTACCATAATTCAATCATGTTTGCTACAGGCCTCCCTGTGGGGTGACATGGTTTGCTCCCAGTCATCTGACACAGGTGTAAAATTGTTACCGTGACACTGATTTCAGCCCTGGCTCTCACAGCTTCTTTCTTTCCTGGGGGACCACTCAAAAATGAAGCAAATGCACAAACTCTATCTCAGAGCGAGTAGGGAGAACTAGAAAGCCTACACCATGGGCCAGAGTCTTTACATTATTTGCTCCGCACGGTGAAGTGCATGTGAGGAATATTACCAATGTAACGGCAGCTCTTGCACCGAAAAGATCAGAGCTTTCGTTTTTTTTCCATCACTCTTTGACTCTCTCAAAACTACTGCCAGATGTGATCCAGAAAAAAAAAAGAAGAGGCGCACACACAGACGGTATGCTGCAGGAAATACAACTGGATTACATCAGATATCAGGAAGCAACAGAACAGGAGGAGATAAGTAGGAGGGCTAAATCACAAGCAATTAATGTTTAAAGGGAAAGTTCACTACTGGTGATGTGTAGGCACTGTAACATTACATTAGCATTAGCATGATGCAAGTTTTTAGACATACAAAACTCTCAATGTCCCTAAAAAGCTTCTCCCTGAAGGGATTTAATGTTAAAGCTCATCAATAAGTGTTATGCCAAGGTTACACTACAAGAGCCTTTTGTTTGTTATGATTGTCACTGTGTCACACAATGGCATCCAAAACAGTCTGTACTCTACTTGCTGTCCCTATGAGGAAGGACAAGAGAGAATAGATAGGTTAGTGGAGTTATATGAGGACAGATGAGGAAGTGTGCCTAAATTAAAGCCTTGTTTATACTAATGCGAGGCACCGTGACACAGATGGAGCATGTCCTACGAGAACACATAGAGGCCAATCATTTCCCGCAGGCTTCTTAAGGTTCTTAAGGTTCTTAATCACTGGAAGAGCCAACGTCTGCCTTTGATGCATATAGTACAGATATAAATTCCATATCTCTATAGTCATGTACGATACACTAGTTGTCATTTTACTGATTGGTAGGTAAAAATGTGTTTTTAATGTCAGCCGAGGATGAACAAGAAAGGGATTTTATTTTATATTGCTTCAGAAAGATAAGTGAACCACTTCTTTTACCCAAGCATTAGATTTGCATTTATTTACACAGTTACGTGACTGACAGACCACCTATGTTTATGCATTTATGTAAAAAGTAAAATAAGATTTGTGCAAAAATAAACCCCCAAAATTATAATTTCCTGGGTATTTCCTGGGTTGTTTTTTCAATGTATTTGTGCATTATGTGGATGGAGTAAAAATGCATTTGTAAGTAACGTCTAATAGACTGCTCGGAAGTAATAAGAGATTCCAGCTGTACCTCAAAGATGTTTCATACAGCAACATTTTACTTCTTCCCTGTTTGATTTAATTAATTAATTACTCCTATCATTACTCTTGAACCATGCATTTGCTTAGTGCCAGATGTGCCTGCCACCTCTTTCCTTGGATGTGTCCATTTTTTTATTAGTATTAAAAAAAAGTTTATTGGTGCACGCCAACCTTTGGAGTCCTCACGCACCTCCTGCAGACAGAGATGGCCTCATTTCTGATGTGTGTACCCTCCTGCCAGACACACTTCAAGCTTAAGGCTCGCCTAGTGAGTACTGTGCTTCACCCTCTGCCACCGGGCAGAGGAAAGCTAAAGAACCAAGACGAGATGTGTAGACATCTGCCATGGCAGGCCTCCTAGTGTTTTGGAGCCCAGTTGTGGCATTTCCTCCAGATCCATTGCCTGCAGCCCTCTGCTCTTCCTGATATTTATTTTATGGGGACAGGGCTTTCCATAGGTTTTTGTGCAACTTGATGGTTGAAGTCTAACCTAATTGTTCCATTTTAAATGCACGTTATAATTAGATTAAGGAGTAATCTCTCATTGAGCACATTGAGACATAGGTCTCTTATTGAGATTTAAATTATGGTTTCATTGGTAACTACTGAAAAACTACCATCATTACATGACCAAGTCTGGCCCATGGTCTGTAAATCTATACCATCTTTAGATTTACCAATTACAAACACATATATAGGCTTTGCCAAATCAGTTCAAGAATATGTTATCACATACACCACATTTTTTTGGTTTTACATCTTAAATCTTAATGATAACCACACCGGTTTCCCAGCAAAACAAATGTCAGAGTTGAGAGGCTGACTCCATAACTTGAGGGTTATCAGTCTGATAAGACCTTTCAGTTTTCTCTAGAAAATCATCGGCCTCTGTAGGAAGTCTAACCGATGAGAGGGGTGCAGGGGGAGTCCATGTTGTCCCTTATTCCCAATTCAATATGAAATGCAATTGCTTTGTCTCACATTTTACTCCCAATCTGCCACACTAGACCACCTCACTCATCTAATATCATTCCCAGGAAAGAGCTCCCCTGATATGGAGAAAGAGCGATTGAAGATAAGGACCGAAAAGATAGCACCGAGTTACGGACGTAAAAGGATAAATAAAATGGATGTGGCCATGAATGCAGTAAGGTCTCTGTAACTCACTGAGTGAACACCAGTCCCTCTTTCAGCGTTGGAATTAGACTTAAGTACACAAAATTCATGTTCACAGCGCTCTATACATAATCAAACACCATTAACGGACACAGAATGACACAGCATACTAATCTACACTTAAGAGTTCTGTATCTGCTTTAATTTGTTTTTTAATGCAAGTCACTATTTACAAATGTACAGTATATACCTCTCCTATCACTGCTGTGTTGACTGTGTGCATGTTTCTCTTAATCCTGAAAACAAGTGATGACATCTTTCTAATATCCAACTCTCATTACTTATGTGTAAAGAGTGTTAGAGTAAATTACTACCCCCTTTTGCTGTTTTCATTTCAGAAACATTGCCAAAATGAAGACCACTGTGTGACACGGAAACCTGATGATCATTGTTCAAGCCTTTAATTTATTTCAAATATTAAAATTAATTTCTCATTGCTGAAATCAAGGCTATTGTCTGGGATACCACAGGACGTCTCACATCACCCCATCTTTAAAATGGCTTTGTATTAGGTTTCGGAATAATTTTAAGCATCGCATTTTTACATATCGGACACTACAAGATGGGCGCCTACATCAAATATCCACTGTTAATGTGAATGTACTTGTGTGAAAATGAACATTATGACTGAATTGAGTGTGTGACTGAATTTCACTCTCCTCACTTGTCTGACTGAACTGCACCGCGCATCATCCTTTGTTGCGATGCCGTTTTATGTTTCACCATGTTTTAATCATAGCGTTCCACATGGGTGATTACTGATCACTAACAACTGTAGCTCAAGGGAGGTTTTCATAAGATGGCAACTCTCACAGGAATAGCTTTATGGAATGAGCAGTCTGAGCAAACCCACTTGTTCTCATAGAATATGCATGGGCCATCGTGTCAACAAAGAGATTGGCTGCTACATATTTTTTACTGGAGAAAACAGGACCAATAAAAGAGCCCTTTGAATAAGTTGTAAGCCTCAGTGTTGATAGATCCGACAAAAAATGTTAGCATTAAAAGCTTGAACACTGCTATGGTGTACTATTACAGTGTTCTTTGTACAGTGTAATACAGAATGCAGCAACACCACAATCATTAGCCTTAACAGACATTAAATATACCATAATGCAGATTCACATATGATTAGATGCAAATATCTATACAGAAAAAATACCACTCATTTTCCACATACTGTCCAACTTTGAGCAGCGCTCTAGAAGGTCAATTGCCTGATAAGGATTTTGTGCCTGCTAATTTGGGATGACAGCCCATGTCATTGAGAATGTTTTTTCCAGGACCTGATTATCATCAGAGCTGCCCATGCAAATGACAGGGAGACCTTAAGGGATATCATTTTCCATTAAAATATGTAAGAGTAATTACACATAAATGTCACATTAGCTGTGTGAGATAGAGAGACCTGGAGTGAAAGGGACCAAATGCGCTCATGGAGTGATGTGAGAGAAAAAAGAAAAAAAAAAAAAGGTGGCAGGGGTGGGGGTGGGGGAGTACTCTGTAGGTCTAATAACACTGTCCAACATCATTAACACACTTCAGCAGTTGTTCTGCAGGTAACATATGAAAATATGAATGCAGAATAAAAGCAGCAAGAGCATGAGAGGAATGATTAAATTATAAAATAAATACACTCGATAGCGAGTGCGTCTGTGCTGCAGCATATGTGAAAATATTGATTTCTTGGCTGTCTTAGGAGGATCAGTAAGATGATTGTATGCGCCACTCCATCACTTAGCACCAGACGTATTTGTTTAGCACTATTCATACAAATACAACAAAGTCTTTCACAACTCAAAGACCCCCTGCACACATCAATACAAAACATTCTCGCAAAGGCCAGAACACACACGAAAAAAAGGGAGGGCTGAGGAAAAGCCATCCCAGTGTGCAGATGAAAGACAGAGTTGCAAGTAAACAAATTAAAAATATTAATAAAATCCTAATATCAATGAGCATAATTAAAAGAAAAAAAATATATAATAATGGGAAGAATACATCAGAAAATTCACATTCCCATGAGTAAACCAGACAAACATATAGAAAAAATAGAAATTCAAATAAAAGCTAGACTTTTTAAACCACGTTCATCAACACTGTTCTGGGTGAGAGCCAGAGAGATGCCCCCTTTTATGGATATTATTATCCATAAAGTACAATAAACTTGTGAACATCCATACTTCCATTTTCTGCCACTTATCCAGGGTGAGTTGGCAGTGGCAGTAGGTCAAACAAAATAGTCCAGATGCCACTCTTCATGCTGCCCCTGGGGGAATCGCAAGGCATTTCCAGGCCAGAGAGATGTATAATCCCCTCAGTGTGATTTGGGTCTGTACAGCCTTCTCTAAGTTGGACCTGCCCAGAGGAACTATTTTGGAAGGTACTCAAGCGGCAGCTGCTCACAAGTTTGAAATTCCCCTGGATCCAAGGTTACGATCACCTGCAAAGAAATCTGAAAAGATGAGCACTGAAATGAGGATACTGATGAAAACTGTTATACAGCTATAATTGCAGATATTGACCCAATCTCCTGCAACATTCTATTTTTACTCCCACCTGAAAAAAATAGCATCTGGTGATAGTCCTTGAACCCTTAAATGGTCCTTACAGCACAACCATTTACAGCAGTATAGATGGTAAGAAAGCATGTATAATTACCAGCTGGGGAATAGTACACAAAGGAAAGTAAGAATATACATCATGTATACTGGTCTTTCAGTCCATCACTGAAGGAGCTGCCTAGTGCTGTGATTATGCTCTACAGGTGGTGGAACAGGTTCTCCTGAGATGATAGTTGATCCATGAGTCCTGGTTGGGCACAGATCAAAAACATTAGATGCAGCCTCCGTGTGGGCCCACCAGCAGCAGGGTTGAGATGAAATGTGTGACAGGAAGCAGGCCAGATAGGAGGGCTATACACTGGTAGTAATCCCTGTTCTCTTGTTAGTGTTTGAAAGACAACTACAGACAAGGAAAGGTGAGAGTTGTCTTCATACGTCTCTTGCCAAGGAGCGCACCACTGCTCTCAAAGATGGACCGAAATTGCTCGTTAAAGTTGGTGAATATTGGATTTAATTCATCCAACGGACAGAGACTCAAACTCAATGGAATTCTCAAATGCAATTATCAATGGATAATTGAAAGTCAAGAGTGGGCAGGCCCAGGTGCAGTTCAAGTGGCGTTATGAAGGGATGATTGTTAGGAAAGGAGGCAAATGAGATAGAGAGATTGAAAAAGAAACATTAAATCAGCCCTAGACTTTATTTTTTTCACATACCAAAATGCCTTTCTTTCCGCGTAACGAGAGCATAAAAAGCAGACCAACATACTCAGGGTGTCACTTTTATAGATTGGTTGAAGAACATGCACAAAACTGTTTTCATTTAATGTCATGAAGAAAATGTATTTCATGGTACTTGCCACAAAATTACCCTTGTAACTTTTACACATACTATTTATCCTGTTTTTATTTAATTGATTACGTTAAATATAGTGGAAAAATAATCCAGGACAACAAATAATCAATTTGTGTGTCCAGCAAACAGATCAAACTCTAAAAATCATAACTCATATTAGGTAGAAAGGGAAAACAATCCTCAGGATTTGAAAAGCTGAAGCTACTAAATATTTGCACATTTAAATATTTGCATGAGGACAATATAATACCTCATACTAGACAGGAAAACAGGAGGATTATGTGTACCCAGACATAGGGTCCAGATGACAAATCTTTCAGAAGACAGTTAATACAAGTTGACCAGGGTAAGTGCTGATACTAGGATGGTTGGGTAGATAAAGACAGACCACAGTAAAAACCAAACACTGAAAAAACTTCTCCCCACACATGCAGTGATGCTGTGAAATGCTGGGGTTTTTAAACTGTGGAGACCAGGTGAAGGTGATGAGCTAATTGCATCCAGGTGTGCTCATCAGGAGGCGGGGCGGTTCCAGAGCTCCAGTAGGAGGGGGCAGACAATTGAGAGCCATGCCCTGGTTCACAGCTGTGAATAATAACATATAATAATAGCCTGTTTGTTTTTTTTTTTCTGTTGCTTGCTTTGCTGTTACACATAACACACCATTTTGCATTTGTTTTTAATGATAATAGGTTTGAAAAGGTGTCCTTCCAAGTCATTCATGCCAGAGTTGCCATTAAAGTGTGTCCATATGTACTTTGACAATGCCCCTTGGGAATTTAACATGAAATATATTTTGTGAATGTGAACTGATATGGTGAGACCAGGCTAACGGTTAAGGTATTACAATTAAATTTTACACCTTCAGCTTTTTTTTCATTACATGATGTTCCTGCATTGCATTGCATGAAAACCTATCTACATTTTCACAGGAAATTGTTAAACTTTTAATGAACAAACTCATTAAAAATGGGGTTATATTCAGAAATATCCCTATTGGCTTCCATGCATGAGATTGAAACCACTTTTCAATTACCATGTAGCCCCAAAGAGACAGACAGGTTTTAAAGCCCTCTCTGAAGCCACATCATTAAAACGTAATGAGAGGCTAGAATGCCGTATTTTGTGCTACATTGTACACTTCATCCAGTTTCCTGGTAATGGTTAATGCTCTTTGCCTGCATACCTTTACACCAATTTGAAAGATAGGCCAAGAGAACAGGACGATGTAAGAAAATGCACAAATGGCCATTATTTTAGTGGCTCAGATAATTGTAGTCAACATGATATATTGTAAGGTGTTTAGAGAAACTAAATATGGTGCTATGTCACACACTTTTGACATGTTGGCTTTATGAATGCAAATTTGCCAACACGTCCTGTTAATTAAAAAAAAGCATCAAGGTGACAACAATACAGGACTACAGATATTGTTAATGACTTCCTTACTAGATAATTGTTGTCTTTTATCTCCACCTAAATCAGAAAACACACAGACCAGTCATTATCACAGTGTAAAGTGATAATTTACTACTCTTTTTCACAGCAGACATTTTAACATTACATTGGCAGAAAAGCACAGGTGTAGTGATTGTTGATTTTGATGTGGCTTCCTCAGTTCCAAGGTGCATGTTGGCCCAAATTGACAGAGCCATCGTTTGTGTTATCGTTCTGTGCTTTTACCATAATTTTAATATCACAGTGGCTGCAGTGGAAAGGCTGATTGGTTTGCCAATGTAGCTAAATTTAGTGTCACTGGCACCAACACCCTTGCTGACTTCCATGTGTCAAGGTATATGTCGGCTCAAATTAACAAAGCCATCGTTTGTCTTATCATTAACACCTTTTCCCAGAGTTTTAATATCAAAATGGCTGATGCGGAAAAGGCTTGGTTTGCCAAAAGCTTGGTTTGCCAGTGCGGCTAATGTTAGCAAGGCACCATACCACCTTTTATTTCTTTGCAAGTTAACACATGTATGCCTGTGCTAAATGACTAGGTTTGTTGTTTTCACAGCAGCCATTTTGGCTATTACACTGGTGGAAAAGCACATGTCTGTTGACTGTTGACTTCCATTTAGCTTCATTGTGCACGTTGTGTTAAATGAAAAGAATAATGTTTTCTATGACACCATTCTAATATCAAAATGGCTGCTGAGAAAAGGCTAATTGCTTTGCCGATGGGGTTAAGTTGGCAACGCTAGCACCATCAACCTTTGTTTGTCTTTGTTTGTGGTGAATGTGGGTAAAACTTTTCGTGTGAAACTGTTGTTTAGAATGATTCTTGCCTGCGTCCAACTACTCTCACATTAAAAAAAGGAGAAAGATTTACATATTCTGTGTTTACAAAACTTACGCAACAAGAGGTGAGAACTGCTCTTTTTAACTCATCGTTGGTCCCATTTAACATTCAATATAGCCACAGGGCTAAAAATCACTAGAAGACGGGTCCATAGAGGTTTGGACAAGGCTTCCACACAATGTGGACAGAATATTAAAAAGAAATATAATTACATCATGTAGAGATTACTTAGTGATCAGGTTTGAGTCAAGTAAAATATTTTATAACATCTTTTGTGATTACTTCCTCAAATACACAGATTAACGCTAACCCTTTAAGACTGAGCTTGTTTTGCATTCACACATCTCTCTGGAGGAAGGATTCCATTTTTCTGCAATTAGTCTGTTTTTATTTAGTCTAATGTGATAAATCAAACAGCCACTAGAGTAGAGTACAGTCAGTCACTTCCTCTATCTCCAGCACAGATGGATAGTTGGAGTGAAGACTTGGAAAGAGTCTCCCTCAAAGGATATGGGAATATGGCTCATGGACAACAACGCCAAAAAGGACAAAACAGAGAAAGAATAGTGCTATCATTTATTTAAAGGACGGGGTATAAAATATAAAATGCTAATGTAAGGACGATTACAAAGGAGCAAAAATCTGTGTGCCAGAATTTGTGGGCAAACACAGTGTCTATCAGCCGAGACTGCTCGCTAACTTGGAAGGACAACAGGTTTTCGGGATTTGGCCTGCAAGGGTACAAGCTGTCAGTGCCCCCCCACCCCCCACCCCCCATCCTGCCCCTTGGTTCCTTCCACTAAGTCTCTGAGTTAGACATCAAGGCCATTGTGATCTGATTTCATCCTGTTTATCTATTTCAGCATAGCCAAAAAAAAGAGAGCAACTGTGTCATGACAGAAAATAGTATGTGTAAATGCTTCAGTCTGGATCTTGAGCCAGTATTTTTTCAATTATTATTATTATTATTATTTTTTTGCAATGATGGCATATATGTTTGATGATTCCATTCCATTCACACCTGCCTCATACCGATGCAAAGGAGCATCGGAGAAAACAGCCCACCAGATGGGATGGAAGGTGTAGGTACTAAAAGACCATGGGAGGAAAAGCAATTTGAAATATAGTTCCTTTTTTTTTTTTTACTATGTGCTGAGCTTCAGATGAGGGCCATTGGAGATTTAAGTATTATCGTGTCAGACAGGACACCAGAAAGACAGCTTTAAATTAAATTTAAGAAAAAAAGAGATTTATCTGCTGAAGATTTGGCTACTGAAAGTTCTGGACACCTAAATATGTACATCCAAGAAAAAACCTGATTTCTCTTTCTTTCAAGCTACATTTCATTAGAATGCAGTATTCAATGTTTGACTGAACTAAGTATGTCATCCAGTAAAGCAGTAACATGATGCAAAGTTTGTGGACTAGTTGGCTCTGCCTGCGTCTTTCTGCTCACACCAACCACATATTCCATCATCAAACTTACATGAACTTCTTATATTTGATATTGTTATGGATGATTGTTTCACTTTCCTTAGGTGACTGAAAGAAATGAAAGGTCAAACGTGTAAAAGAAAAAAAATACAAAAAAAAAGTGCTCCTGAAAGCATTTGATCACCACACCAATAGAAAAAGAAGTTGTCATTGTTATACTTATTTTGTCATCTGTAATTGACAGAGCTCCAGAATCTAGGTCACAGGTTTTCCTTGCTAATCAGGAGCTATCGGCTGCACCTGTGTTGTTCTGCCTCAGCTGAGGCTAATCAGCCTGGCTGGGAGGTTATATAGGCAGGTTGGTTCCCTCCGCTCATTTGGTTCTGTGTCTCAGGAGAGTCGGCACCTTGACTTTCTGTGAGGTTTCGTTTTATCTTACGAGTTGAAATTTGTGTTCATTTCTTTCGGGGGTTTATTTTGTTTTCCCTGTCTAGTGATTCCTGTTTCACTATTTGATTTTTCCGTCCCTGGGTACATCTATCATTTTGATAGAATCAGTGGGTAGCTGTTGGGAGTTTTAGTCCCACTGCCACCTTTATAAAACCAAATGGCTCATATTTGTCCTGACCTTTCTTTAACCATGACAGTCATTTTGGTTTCCAAACTGAGAACCCTGACCTTTTGGCTTTGTTTATGGAGAAATGGAACACTTTGAACAGATGATGTTCAATAACTTGGTTGGCACAATCAAACTGAGACAAGGTTTACAAGTTAAACACAACAATCATGCTACATAACCTTCCAAGCAGTTACTGAGCAAACAGATTGTAATGGCTGGTGATTCATAAAGATTTAAGTGGATAAAATATAAGGTTCTGTATCGGAGAGAAAATAAAAAAACAAAACAAATGCATGTCACAGGCCGTATAGCACTCACTGCATTCATTTATTTTTCAGTATGTATTATCTCTCCACTGGATGAAGTTCTAATTTCAGCAGCAAATTGGGCTAACAGCATGAACATGAAAACAAAAAGAAAGAATAAAAAAAATATGCATGAAACCTGAACACAATCAAAACTTTTCTTAACATATTGGAGTACGGAGCCCCTAAAGGGACATCAAAAATAAAAAAAACTAAACGAGAAAGTATTGTATGCGCGCGGGGCAGAGCAGCATTACCTCAGCCTGTACTGATGAAATGATCCGCTGACATCGCTGTCATTAGATGGTGATCGATAGATTTGTTGTTGACCCGTTATTTTGTTTTTAATGTAAACGTTTCGACCTGACAGTTTGAAAGTTTATATATTATTAATGTTTTATTTATTTTGACTTTGAATGTCAGCTGAGATTGGCACATCCCCCCCCCATACACATGCACTGCTGTAATATATGTATTTTCCACATGGTACTTGTTACGTTTTCTATATATTCTGCCATTTTAGGAGGGAAAAGTCAACACCTTTCTACTTTCTCGTGCGTACAAGATACTTTCTGGTGCGCACCAGAAACGTTTATTTTATTTTATTTTATTTGTTTTGATGTCCCTTTAGGGGCTCCGTATTGGAGCCACCAATGTTACAAATATGATTTTTTTTTTTTTACACACCACCAAAATCTGATTGTAAAACTCTTGGACATAAGATGCCAATAAAACTGGAAAGTGGAAAGAAAGTGGCCATTAATAATGTATGCAGTTGATTTTATTTTCTTTTTTCCTTGACATTTATCTGGAAGCAGACAATATATGCACACCCCTAAAAAAAAAAAAAAGACCAGTGCAGGGAAAAAACAAACTTAAGGCCCTGGTATACTTCTGTGCACATGCCTTTGTTACCAGTGGTGTACACAGACATTTGGAAGGGCAGGGGTGAAAATTACCACCTTTGCACGCCACTGCTTGTCATTCAAGTCCTGAAAGTCTTAATATCGCACCATGGCAGGCAGGTCAATTGTGGCAGTGCTACAACTCAGGAAGGCGGATGACTGCATATAGTTCCAAGTATGCCGTTCTCTTTGAATTATAATATCAAAACCCACCCAGATCTCTGATATATTATCTGCTGTTGTGGCTGATGCAAAAAATGTACACTTCCAGTTTCTCTGGAGACACTGTATATTGCATTGGAGCTGTTCCTTGCTGGGAATGTCTGGTATTTCATCAGCAATCACTTATAAAATGGGTTCTTGAGCTTTTAGCTCAATTTTCTCGTTGAATATAATGGCTTGCTGCCTCAAGCTATACTCTTGGATCTTTCAGGCATTAAGTTGTCTCCTTTTTTAGCCTGGTAGTCAACTCAGACTCTTAACAGCTGCCATAAAACCTCATGCAGATTTGCAGATTCCTACTTTTATGTTGCTCTTGAATTGTTAACGCTGCTCAGAGTTTCTGATATCAACTTGCTCTGGACACCTCACATGTTTTAAGTATATCCTCTGAGATAGGAAATGTAGATTTTGTCCTACCAGGTTATTACGTCCTCTGTTGCTTTTGGCCTATAGGCAGAGATTTTGGAGGTGTACTGTAGTTGTCAACAGTTGTCAGCAGTTGTTCTGTCTCTAATAGGAAATTAGCTGGCTTGCTAACCTGGTCAATTTGCACAAATGTTCTTGCAGCAAAAAATCAAACATGCATTACACAACGTCTGCAACTGTAGCATGTATCTTTCACCTGGCTATCATTCCTGACAGTTGCATCACAACACTATGAAAGCAAGAATATCAAAAGGTGACAAAATGGCAAGTATAATTGTCTTCAAAGAAGACTTTTCAGACAGTGTAGTTTGGTGGAGGAGGTCAACAAACTAGACCTGTGTGCCAAGCTCATTTGCAAAATGGCCAAATAGCTATAGGGTGGGAGTTAGATTTATATTATTTTTCAGACAATGCCTGAAAATTCACACTGATAAGATGCATAATGATGCAATATTTCCTTATAGGTCATGATTTACAGTGGTTTGGGAATCGTTAGGCCATTATATAAATTGATGCACGTGTGATTAAATTGACTCGAATTTGTAGGTCAGTTTGAGGCTAGTTGCATAAAACATAGTAAAATGTGCTCAATTGTGGCAAATGGTTAATAAAGCATTCTGGCATTTACAGATTTGAGCTGAAATGCTGGTGTAAACGGGAAGTTGATTTTCTCAGTTTCAGAAAGAGAAAATTTCTAAACCAAGTTGTGATGTAGACTCTGAATGAGCCAGTGTTTGACGGGGGGCATGTGCCACTACTCAAATCCGTTATCCACATGAGGTGTGTATGTCTGTATTACAAAATCATTAAACACTAAAGTATGAAAAAATCCATATTAAAATAACTAAACTGGATTTGACAATGACCTAAACTATAAGCACAAAGTCCAATTTATCTAGTGTCCTGTTATTATACTGTCCTCCATGACACAAATGTGACAAGATCATTCTTTATCTTTCGGCTTCTCCCTTTTGGGGTCGCCACAGCAGACTATAAGCCAATGGCGTAAGTTTACAAGACTGGTGGGGACACAGCTACTTTTTTTTTGGTGGCATGATGTCTATTAAAGAAAACTAAATCACATGTGTGTTAAGTCGTGCAGGCCAGAGAAAAAAAGCTCTAAGCACTTGAAACAAACACTGGACACGTGAACATCACGTATACTGCACCCTGAGAAATGATTACTCTGGGCCATGATATTGAATTACTGGCAGTACTGGCATCTCATGAGAAGTGTGGACATTCCAAATAGTAAAATCAAGAAGTGCCGGTACTGGCCCACTCAAAGCACTGGATTTAGCCTTATGCTAAGTCATCTTTGGGCTCATTGACTTTCTGTGACCACAGTTATGCTTTGGCTCTAAGCAATAGCCTGCTCTGTACAACAGGAAAACACTTCTATCCACAGGATGAAGAGGAAACATTTCTTTCCCCTTCCTGTCATGCTGCCTTAAGGTTGAAACAAGAGAAACACTGCAGGTTCTCCTCCCCACAGGTATAACATAGGCAAAGATGCAGCAAAAAAATGTTTGGCCTCCTGCTGTTGTAAAGAGACCATGAGATCTGGCTGAAACAGAAGAAATCTATTGACCTAAAGGAAGCACATGGTGGCTCAACTGGGCCAATATGTTTGACAAAGAAAAGGGCAATAGTCTTGACACTCTTGTTTGTTCCAGAGGGTATTTCACCACTGCAGTGGCCTCCACGCAACATCAGTGTGAGGCAGAGAAGAAAGAGGTCAAGTTGCTCAGGCTTTCTCTCCCTTGCACAGTCCCAGATATTTCTCCACTTGAACTGAGGCAAACCTTCGCGCAGGCTCCTTCACAGGTGTCGGATCACAATCCCAAAGGCGCCTCAGCACAACCAATCTTCCTCCCCCTGGCAGATTGGACCAGGCTGGCTATCAAACTTACTCAGTAGATTTCCAAGCACACTGTCCAGACTGCCAAAAAAATCAAGCGAGATACAATCTGGATATGTTTAAAAATCTGATATAGGCTGCAGCCTATACAAGGCCTGTCTTTCTACCATCCATGAACTTTAAAATATACAATTCTTTCAGCTGATGGAGCATAAATTCTGTCTCATCAGTCAAAATAATTTAACGGTCTGAATTAAAGACGGATGGATGGAATTTCGCAGTTTTTCCGGCTTCAAATATTTTCTGGATGTAAGTCGCAGGTGAGAAACGTGGCACAAGTGCAGAGCGCCAACTCTGGTCTGACTGAAGCAGTGGTGATTGCTCTCAGACGTGCACTAGAACGCGATTAGAACATGTCACTAGTTCATTCGGAATCAGCTGTTTATAATGGATGACGGATCGTCTTGCGTGATTTTCGTATTGCCATAGGAGACTCCGCATTAAGACCACTTGAAGCTCAGCGTCAACTGCTCTCTATGGGACGGCACAGCTTCTCTTGGAGCTTATAGCTTCTCTCTGAGTCAATGGAGCAGTGGGTGGGCGTGGACGCTGGGCTTCTGCGTGATTTGGAGGAATCGTCTGGAAGGCGGAACCAGTTTTTGATTGACAACGTTGCAGAAACGTAAAAAGCATAAACGTTTCTGCCTCAGTCCTGTGTGGATTTTGCGAGGACGTCTGGAGACAAATAGCTGGTCATTATGTGTTATTTGCTAGGTGATATAGACCATTTTCATTTGTACATATACACTTTAATTAAACGCTACTATAGCATCACATTTCCTTGTTTAGTTGGATTAATACTAGTTTCTTTTCTCTCTCTACTGACTCATATGCTTTTTATTGAAGGGGGTGCAGAGGTTTCTCCCAATCTCCAGATTGCTCGTTTCTGGAAGAGAAGAAGGGCTCCCCCTTTTTTTTAATGTATTGAGGAAGTGGACTTTGAATGTATATGCATTCAGATGTTACAGGGAATGTATGTATGACATTCATTTGAAAAGTCTTTGTACTTGCTCGCATGTTTTAAATGTTTTGATTTCGTCTTTCACTCTCTCATTTGGAGATCTGAGGTCCTACACGCTGCTTGGTAGTACATGCACATGGGTGGATTAGATGAGGGATTTCAGACGGTGCAATTAGCTGTTCATCCCAGGCTTACCCCTTATTAGGGGAATTGCTAAGAGCAGCCTTTCCCACTCGGTGGTCGAGGCAATTGTTTAGGCAAATATATAAGCCAAAGCAATTGCCAGCTGCAGTTCTGCATGTGCACTCTTTTTGTAGCTTGTTCACATCCCAGACCTTATTCAGTGGACAAGTGATGCAGAGAGATGTTCTTAGCATCTAAATGTTAATTTTTACACTGTCCCAAGCCAAAGAGGGTCTGAACACGACACTGTGGTGCACACTTGATCTGGCAATGGAAAAGATTTGGAATTCTACATCCAGTAGTGGAGCCATTGAACATAATGTGAAAAAGAACCCAAGATCATGTACATTACACTGGTATTTTGAGAATTCTCATTGGGAGCACTATGGCAGCGCTATAGAGGTCACAGAAATAAAAGCTAATTAAGAGCTAACATGTATGGTCGCTCCCCACTACTGGAGATACTTGGTATGCAAATTAATTCATTTTGAGGCTGAACTGCAATGTGGTTGATTTGTACACCAATTCAAAAAAAAAAAAAGTATAGTAACAACTCATAAGTGGAGTATGCTAAATACCATTAGTAGATGGAACACTGCAATTAAAATCTAAATAGGCTTCAGCAGAATTTACACACAACCTGAGCCTAAGCTCTCCTCTCAGGATGGTGCTATACAGACTCTGAATACCTTTTTCAAATATGTAATTATTTGAAAGCAAATGCCTCAATGATTGTTGCAGTAATGTCTAAACGTGCATCTGCACACACCGATACAGTTCAGTTTTTCTTCATTTTAAAGGTTGCAGATGGATTGTATGCAGGTTTAATTTTCTTAAAATCTCCTGTCAAGCTGTCTAAATAATGTCATTCATCCAGCCTACTTGTCACCCTGCTGTGTTCACTTTCTTACTCAAGAGCTGCAATTTGATGGTGAAGTGTTCAGCTCACAATGGCATTAATATAGGGGTGAGCTTATGTTCTTTTCTGCCATTGTGTACAAAATCAACTCAGTCAAACTCAAACATTTCTCTGAACAGACTGAGTGTCAAAATGATTCTAACACTGCTTTTTACTGTAGTATTGCAAGTGCACAGACTAACTCAACAACTCGCTGGGTTCTGCCCACACTCCTCATGTGATTAAGTCAAACACAAACAAATTGCTACTTGTAGCATTAGACATCTTTGCAGCAGTCTATCACCAGAGTGGTCAGCTGGCACCTGTTGTGCTAATATTCACGGGAGAGAAAAGCAGACCGCCACCATCTCTTTCGTCATGAACTCAACGCACTGACCGTTTATTCTGCGCATGCTCACAGTTACATTCAGGTGCACTCAGACATATCAGTTCTAACATTAACTTTACTGTGTAGGCTGTTTTACATGACTTTGCCCTTCATAATATCAAATATGCTTAACACTACTTTACTAAATGCAAGACTGAAGAGCAGCAGGGCAAAGGGTGGATTCTGACAGAGGGAAGCACGTGTGCATCACTAAAGACATTTGAATCACTCCTTTTTACCCATGTGCAGGGATGAGATGCATGTCTGTAGGGAAACTGGTGTGTCAAAAAAAATGAGTGCCCTTCTTCAACTCCTGTCCCTTCCATCACACATGCAAATTCATACTCTTCTGGGAAAATCTAATACACACAGTCCAAATATACTGTATGCACTTGCAAAACAACACAGATGTGCACGCACATGCACATAAACATGGATGTTGTGTATTCACATATCCCTTGAGGGCACGATGGGCTGCTCATGGACCTCCTGTTTCTGTGATTCCCCCAGTTTTTTTTTTCCCAAGGCTACTCTGATAATCAGCTGCCTCTGCTTGGCCTGAAGCATGGGTGAATAGCCTTTGGTCTGCAGATATGAGATCCAGGGCTTTAAGGCCTAAATACTGCAAATACACTGTTCAAGTGAAAAGATGAGCAGATCCAAAGTGTCAAAGGAAAAACATATCCAGACGTTGCCCTGTTTACTCTTAAGTGAATGGCTTAGTTTAACTTAATAAAAAGCATGAAAGACGTAATAAAAGCACAAGAGTCCAAGTCTTGGAGATCAGAAGCTATCATGGTTATCATTTGTATTGATCTGACATCACATCGCTCCAGTGGCTAAACCGCTCCACCCCCATGAAAAATCAAAAGCAAGGATGGAAAATATCTTCATAAAATAGGTAGTAGGGTAAAGAGAATTTAAAAGATAAGCTGCATCGAGTACAAGGCTTATCCTGTAAACTTCTATAATTAAGACAGCAAATGTGTTACAAAAACAGTGTAATCCTAGGTGTCAATGAAAGCAATTACCTTCAGCTTATTACTAAATAATGAATGTGGGCAGTTTGACCAGACAAACCAACCTGGGATTTGGGCTTCTCTCTTTAGGGTTAAGCCATATGGCTTGGGGCTCTTGACACGGAAGATGATCCTTAATTACAGTATTTCCTCATCTGTCAAAATTTGAATTTATGCAAATAAGCCTTATCAGCTTGCTTTACTAAACACTGTTGTCTGTGGTTGCCCACAGTGGGAACAAATCCTCCTGCTTTATCTTGTGTTTACTAGTCTCAGTATACTAATCACTGACAGTGTCATGAACAGCTGACTGGTAGACAAACTACGCCACCAGCTCTGTCACTTCTGCAATATCTTCTGAAAATGGTAACTTCTCTTTCACCAGCTGTTTAACATTAAGGTATATTTTCCTAAATGTTTTAACATTTCTTTACACTGTAAGGACAGACATTAAACATTGCAAGGCGGCCATCAGGCAAGCATATCTCATGACTAAGGATGAAATTATAACGGACATCTTAGTTTGGCACCTGTAACAATGAAACGATTTATCGGAATGTACTGTCCGTCTAAATTACTAAATGATGAATGCCTCACTGACATTGTAATTAACAATGATGTCGTGCGATATTGGACCTCACAAAAGGTTCATTGTAAAGTTGAATTAATAAAGGTGGCATCACATATCAAGCACATCATGTATTCATGTTTATTCAAAAAAACACAATTCCCTTTTGATTTAGTGTGTTATGTGTGGGGAAATATAATGACTGGACTATATAAATACATCTGGAGACACTGAATCAGCTTTAAAATAGACATTTGCTGCCATGTTAGTGTTGCTATACATATTGAAAATCCAAAATTGTCATTTCTCTCCATGGCAAGACGATCGGCTTTCTACTCCATTACTTGGCTGCCAGTACATTACTGTGGGATACCCTTGTTTTATGGGGGTGAAAGGAATTGATGTGAATGGCCATGAATGTTTCAACCCCTAACACACCCGCACGTAATGTATGATAATGGAGTCTCTTTCATTCCAAACCAATTGCCTCGACATTGTTGGCCGTGCTTTGTGGTCTGCGTTTTAGTTCATTAAAAGCGAGGCCAGAAAGTCAAGAGACGAGAATATAAGTCGAAAACGCTGATCTTGGTTCAGGCAGGAATAATTAAAGGAAAAGGGAGAAAAAAAAATGTCATACTATGAGAACAGAATGAAACTGTGGTCACTGTTAAAACTCAGATGGATGCAGCTATTCGGCAGCTTAAGAACTGAGGCACTGTGACACAATATGGGTAATTTGTATGGTCCTGACAGCCTTTGTGGTAACCTGTCCTTCCCGTAGGAGGTTGCAGGTAGAACATACCCCTTGGAATGTAGTCCTTATACTCTTTTATATTAATATTATGAGAACAGTCATCCCTTTACCCCACAGTTCAAGGAAAATACTATATTTGATGCTCAACGTGTTTTTTTTTTTCTGCACATAATTGTATTTTTCACTCACTGTTAATTCTCTACTCCCCTGGAAGTTTTGCCATCTAGGTCAAGGGTATTAAAGGGTGACAGTGACTGCTCCGTGCAGCTTGCTTCACAGTAAAGATGCTTCCAAAGACACAATGACATTTGTGTATTCCTGTTTCACATACAATCAATCTGAGATAAACCAGAGGTAAGAAATATCTAATATTAATATACATAACAATGGCTCCAGGGATGAAAACTCCATTTATTGCCTAAAAAGCCCACTGAAGTACTGTACTTTAAAGATGAGAAAATATGTGAAGAACCAGTGACAAAACAATGTAAACAGCCAGCCTCCAGAGTCACTCATGCAGGCTCTGTGCTGTTGCTCTGGCCATATAAATGTGACACTAACGGCCTCTGATCAGGCTCTAATGGTATTCATAGTTGCCATGGGTCCTTTCACTGTGATAATATAAGATCATTTTTATTCATGATATCCCCCAAATTGTCCTTGGAAGAAACAGCAGATTATGTGAGGCTGCTGACCCGTGGGTTTTGAATAAACATGAAAAACAATCAGCGTTCCATTTAGAGGAAGAATGGCATTCAGTCCTGAGCCTCTGGGGTAAGATTGGAGAAAGGGGGGAAGGGCAACAAAAGTAATGTAATCATTAGAAATGAAATGAAGTGAGTGAGTGATACAGTAACACTCCATCAAGTTTGGAGGCTTTATATTATGTACTATAGACATTAAAGGAAGCAATTTGACTGTATAATTGAAAATGCAGTAACCTCATTGAATCTTCATAGTCGTTATCAATAGGCTGAGATCTCAAGTCATGTGTGCGTGAGCCATGTCTTTGCAGCTTTGCCTTATTGAGTCCTTTGCTTCATGTGCACTTCACCTTATTAGCTAATTGGATCACGCTGTACAATATAAAAAAAACAGGTTTGAGTCCAGTTGCACATTCATTTTTTTTTCAGGAAACACGGTTACTGTACTTTTGACCTATCAACATTTGTCTTATCCCGACATTACAACGTCAACATTACCATGATGACAACGTATTTTGTAGGAAAGCAACTGGTTCAGGTGTTTCAATGCGATCCAATTTTCTCATGTGTTCATGTTCACATACGGGAGCGAGTTTGTCCAAAATGCGTGTGATTGCTTGCCATTTATAATTCTTAGCTATAGCCATAGCTTGGTATCTAATGCTAATTAAGGTAAAAAAAAATTTGATTAAAAGGAGAACAGTCAAACCGTGACGTTTTTGGTTAGAATTTTATACCAACAGAAAAGTATTTGCTTTGAACAATGTGTAAGTGGCAATCATATGAAAACCAACAGGTTCAAAATTAGCTTTTATGATTTGATGGGGTTTAATAATATGGACATAGATTGCCTGTAGCAAAAGATGAAGGGGAAACAAAGTCAAGTGATTTATATTGTACAATGGAAAACTGCTCACGGTGGATTATCTAGAGAAACTGGGACATTTTTTTACAAAGAGCAGGGCAAGAGCGGGCTCAAAGGTGGCTGATAAAATCGCTCCAATGACTTCAGCTTCTGTTCCAGTCTTTACAGCATGTTTAAAACATTCTAGCGCTTTCCCCTTTTCCGCCAGGATACTATATTCAACAGCATGTGTACCAGGATTAATTTCCCATTAGGGATCTTTTTTTTTGACCATTCAAAGTGAAACCATCGCAGAGATTCATGTTTTGGACTTGTCAAAGCTTCCAGCACCTCAGCAGAGGATTGAACAGAGACCTGGCTGGGTGCAGCAGTTGTCTCATTCCTTTAGACTCTGGAATAAATGAGGTTTTTCTTATTCTGATGATCATAAAATGAATTCACGTGACTGCCAGTCTATGCAACTTCACCTTTGTTACCTACGTATTAATTTACAATGCATAGTAGTCGTGTAGTAAAGGAGTCATGTATTAAGACGCTGCTTGGTTTGGGGGTAGATGGGTGCTCCGCAGCGCTGCTTAGCTATGTATATCAAATACATCTCTGAACTGCCACACTTTACACTGTACAGTCTTCTTCTTCCCAGAGGAACCGTATTGATCTTGTTGCTGAAGCCTTCTGCAGCTGAACTCAGCAAAGGTTTTCCAGTCTGACAAATAAGTGATTTTAAAGAACTGTCACAACATCAGTGCAGGTAATCTGGTGCTGCGTCATCTTATAGTCCCTTTTTGTCTTTTAACGACATTTACAGTTTCTAAAACAAGACATGAAATAATTGTATTTTCTGTGCAATGCTAAAGCTGCAACCTTTGCCACCATTGGTTTTCATATTTGAACCA
The DNA here is from genome assembly GCF_019176455.1 of Solea senegalensis. Taxonomy (NCBI): domain Eukaryota; kingdom Metazoa; phylum Chordata; class Actinopteri; order Pleuronectiformes; family Soleidae; genus Solea; species Solea senegalensis. The sequence goes on from NC_058030.1 coordinate 18,513,859, forward strand.
AACACATTATTTGTATATTACATAATCTGTCTGTCAAGTAATAATAACAGAACTGACTGAAGAAGCTTTACATTATACAATGTGTTTGCAGCCCTGTTGCTTTACCAGCACAATGTTGCTGTTGCCGTCTGTCTTAAAATAAAAGTACTAATTGTGTGCACCATGGGAATGTCACCAGGCACCACATTATACTGAGAAATGTAGTCATGTGCAACTTTTGTGCTTAATTACCATTTTGCGAACTTGCAGTGATACAAATCTATATTTTTGACCTATTTGTGTAGTTTATTCAGCTCATTGCTATTATACTATCTGCACTTTTTAAGATACATCCTAACATGTATGTGTCTGCTTCCAGTGTAACATTCAGTAGTGATATTGCATTCACTCACTGTGTCAGTGACTCCATTCAGATTGCTCTTCTTTAGGACTGTGTGGACACAGATGACATGGTCAGATCTGCTTTGCATCACTTCAGTAATTGGTCTTTAGATCTATTATTTCCTGAAAGACGGCATTGTTTCAGGAAATATCTCCGTCCAACCTGAAGCGACTCAAAACGCTGTAGTACGTATGACCGCACTATGTGATGCTGTAACATTACAACAACAAAAAAAGAATACCTTGTACACATTTCAGATATAATAACAGAAACAGAGACATAATGAACCGAGCCAGGGGAAAGAAAGGAGATAATGTCTGTTTGTTTACGTTCCATGCGCATATTTATTTAGCCCGGCAACTTTTTTTTTTACTGACTTTCTGTCATAAACCTAAATACTTTACAAGAATGCGCAATTGTGCTGCATGAGTGAGAGTTGGACACACAAACAGTCAGCGCGCCTTAACAGAATCACAGACAAGTGCAGCCGACTGTGTGGAACAATCACTAATCTGTTTTGTTTTTGTAAAGTTTATTTTCTCCTGTCTTTATTTTACAGTTCAACACTCTTTTTCACCCTTGTGTGAAATCTCTAAAGACAGGACAGTGTCTTTTCATGCTGACTTTAGTTGCTTTTCATTGACAGTAGTTGGTAACACTGTCAAGAAAATGAATGACGGCGCAAGAGAGAGCACTCCTGAAGTAGTCTATTCGCTGTCAATACACGGAAGCACAAAGCCGGCGTTGTGAGATTTTCCCACTGTGGGAGGTGTTTTCAAAAAATACCATTTCAGGTCCTAAAACACTGTGTCCGTGTGATCCGTGTGAAATTGCGAGCATTGGTGTTTGTTTTGGAATGACGTGACTGAAAGTTGGTCTTAAATTTAGAGTTAAACTGTAAAAACCAGTAACGTGAATTAGGGTTCCGATCCAGTTTTAAAGGAACCATTGTCAAACTATTGTCCTAGAGGGTGGGTCACACCAAATACTTTAACCTTTTGGAAAAAAAAAAAAAAAAAGAAGTATATTAAAACTGCATACCTGTATTTTCTCATTTTCCTTTATTTAACCAGGTAAAAAAAAACTTTAAATTGAGATTTAAAACTTTTCTGGATGTATTCCAATGAAGTGATCTATTATACCATTGCCAAAACAAATCTGCTAGGGGCCTAAGACCTATGATCATTCGACATTAGTCAGAGTGTCTCACAAATGATGTTTGCTGTTATCAGTGACTCACAATAAATGTATGTGCACTGCTTGAGAAAGTAGTTGAGTTCATATGAAAGTCAGATGCGAGACACTTGATACTGATGAATCTGAATTGTCAAATTTGTCCGACTGGAACAGTGTGGCTCAAAATATGAATGTGGCCAATTTTTCTTTTTAAATAATCCAAACAGTATTGTTTTGGCACAAATTGTGTCCCACCTGCCAATCACAGTGTGTATACTTTTGGTTTAAAATAAGACTGGCACAGAGTTTAGTGCTTGATAGGATCTGGAGGAGAGTGGACTTGGCTGTGTTGTCAGCAAGAATTTGAATATGTCGTCCACATTCTGTTATTGAGAGAGAAGGGGATAAACAAGTGCAGTGGCAGCCTGCAGGCACAAACTGTTTGGGAATATCCATAGAGAGAAAAAGTCACAACTAACAGGAGGAGGGATCCTGAGTGACAATACAGAGACAAAGAGAGCAAAGGGATACAGTCAGGTGACTCTCGCCCCTTGGAAGCCTGTCTCCTGAAGACAAATTGAGCTGTAGCCACGCACCTAGGTGGAGTAACAAGAGGCTTTTTGTCTTTTGGATCTTGACAGTTGAGTAGAGACCTAGGCTTAGGGCACAGAGGTGGCAGTTACTCTGTCGGGCTGTTATATATTTCCCATCAGCACTTTGCAATAACATGGGAAAGACAGGAAAGGGCCTGGTGTCAGAAGATGTAAGGAAACACTGGCTGCTGAAAGTACCCACAATCAGTGATAATGGGGCTCTGCCTGCTTGTGCACAAACAATTCAGGCTCACAGGCAATTAACTATTTATTCTCCACATGCTTGAAGTGGAGCTTAAAGGCATGAGGTTAAACTCTGGTTGAGATTGTGCTTGACATCTTGTATAGTGGCTCAATTGGGTCTGTTTCAATGGATTTCAGTTTCCATTATAACCTTTTTACACCAGAAAGCACCGGCTCTGCTCCTGTTCAGGCTGTAGTTCCATTTGAAATTGTGGTTCTCACCAAAGCAGCTCACGTTCACACCAGTTGAGCGTAGACCAAAGTTTCAACAATGAGCAGAAATAAACGCAACAGTAGCATCATGGCTGATCACATTGAGCTTTGAGCCCAACCATGATTCACTGCATCATTTACACCAGCATCATGTCCTCCTTACTTATCTAAAGCTTGCACTGATACACCCACCGATCACATGAGTATTCTTTGTTCTTGCTGGGCGCCGGCCTTAAGTTCTGAACTGTTGTAAATAACCTTTATTTTACCAGGAAAGCCTTAATAAGATGATTTTACAAGAGGGTTACAGACAAAACAAAATGACAAATAACAGCAACATTTACAAAGACAAAATATATCATAATATTCATCCAAAAGAAACATTCAGAATGATAAAATGTAAACCACAAAATGTACCCATTTGACAATAAATCAGGACCGAATGATGCAGCTAAATCATCTACAGCCACTTTCATACAACTCCCAAGTTATTCAAATTTAATTCGAAAACATTTTGAGACCAGCTCTTTAAGAGTCAACTGCTTTGCAAAGTTGTTCCTAGATGATGAAGCACCAAAGTTGAAAGTCTGTTTTTTTCCCCTGAAGTCATCCTGGACCTTTGGGACAGTTAATAAAAAGTCCTCAGAGTGTAGGTCATAATTTCCACAATAATAAAGGAGCCTAAATATGAAGGTAATAGGCTAAGGATTGCCTTATATCTATATATATCTATATATATATACATATATAGATATGTGTATATGTATATATATATATATATATATATATATATATATATATATATATATATATATATATATATAAATACTGTATATGGCAGTGAATTTATCTATGGACAGATGAGGGAGGTCATCCAACCCTGGCATTGAATAGGCAACATGTATTGTTATATCAAGGCATCTGGTTCAGAAAGAAGATTGGAACAAGTGCCTTTCTGCATGGAGTTTGCATGTTCTCCCTGTGTGTGCGTGTGTGCGTGCGGTTTTTCTCCAGGTTGCAATCTGGGGATTAGGTAAACTGGACACTCTAAATTGACCATAGAGTAGATGTGAATGTGAGAGTGAATGGTTGTTTGTCTCTATGATGGACTGGCGATCTGTCCAGGGTGTCCCCTGCCTATCGCCCTATATCAGCTGAGATTGGCCCAGCATCCCCCCGTGACCCTCATGTGGAGGATAAAGCAGTAGAAGATGGATGGATGGAAGTCAGCTGGTTCAAAATTTGGTTAGGGAACTAACTGTGCTGGAGCTGTCTGTGTTAAAGTGCTAACTGTATGTTGCTTATCGGCACTTAAAACATGAAACTTGATTATTGAAACATTAGTGAGAACATTAGAACATAAAATACGACAAAACACGCAATTTTACCTCCACAACATGCTTGATACAGTGACATGAGATTTTCAAAAGGGTTATACTTGGTCTCATAATTATGTTTTGATGTAAACATTCAATAAATCTGATTGCAATCTTCCATTATGTTGTGAACCTGCTATTTTGACAGTGTGTTTGTGCACCTGCATGTCCTGCTATCTTTAACGTGCCTTGATATTTCGCGGTGCTGACCTCAGCTTTGAGGTTGCTCCAAAAGCACAATTGTTCTTTGCTGCCTCGCGACTCTAAAGCTCTTCCATCATACGCTGTTTTAAAACACTGAAAACTGCGTCCGTCTGTATCTTGCAAAGACACCTGTGTTGCTACACGCGGCTCTCATTAGTCTTCTGTGGGAATACTTGATAAAAATGAGTTTGATACTCATTTTATGAAACATCTGCTACCTCCACGGCAATTTTAAAATCTTGTATGGAGAAAAAAAAGCTAAATAGCTATTATTGCATAATATGTGACTGAATGGGTGTGTGCTTTGTGTGTTTGTGTATGTGTGTGTGTTTGGTAGTGGCACAATGACTGTTTTGTGTCTGCCCATGCACCGTCTCTATTTGCATGTGGTACTCAGGGTCTTAATATGATCCCGAGGTTTGCAAATGCATGCCCAATATGAGAATAACGACAGCTTGGAGGCCTGATGAAACTGACCTTGGTGTTAATGAGCTTTTTCGCAGACAGACAGCGGTCCTCTATGTAGCTTAATTGACATGGCACCCCTACTTGCGTTTTACCACTTACCTGTGTCAATCTTAACAAGACTCCTCAGCCCATATCTGTCAGAGCCATTTCTCGCTGCCTCCCGATCAAAGGATGCACAAGCATTCTCATCATCCTCTCTTAAGTGCCTTTCCATTTATTCCGTCATTGGATGCAGCCCTATTTTTAATTTGTTTTCTTTCACAGTGGTGTGCCTGGGGTAAATTAATACACTTTGAATCGTGTTCAGCAACAGGCACAGCATTTGCATGTAATCATTTGAAGCCTGCAAATTGGACAAAACTTTTTTTAACATGTGATGAGCTCGGAAAGTAGAGATGTTTTCTTCTGATAAGCTCTCTGTTGTTCAGCCTCATGTTATTTCAGGCAAACTTTTTTTGACCCTTTATGGCTGCCTTTATGCTCCAGTTTTTTTGGAATATACTGTATTGTACACTAATTCCTTTGTAGACATGCACACAATTCCCATTATACTCCTTGCAACATCCTATTCTATCACAGATGAGCACACAATGTGAATGTGCATTAATATTATGGGGTCTGCTTGTTTGTGCAGTCATATGTAGATACACAGGGAGGTCTGGTGAAGCCAGTGAGGATAATTCTTATTTTATGGACTGAACAAGTCAAGTGTGTAAAGTTCAACGGAAACATCAAAGAAAATGAACAGTGGCAATGACATTTTAATCGAAACGACCGCCCATGTAAAAATAACATTGTTGACGGAGGCATTTCATTTATCCATAACACATTTTTTCCACAACCCCGACCACCTACTGTAGCAGAAGACATTTTTTTTCATGAAGGTCAAATATAAAAAAAGAACGGGGAGAACAAATGGCCAGGTGTGCATGAAATAAAGACACAAATTAGTATTGAGGCGACCATTAAATGTTAACATATTTACAGTATGTGTTCGTCACTGTTGGTATCCCTTATATCTTTGACTTGTTCAACATCATCGCAAGTTCCAAGACAAACAATTGTGACCAAATTTTTCTAAATGTCACAATATAAACGGGTTGGACTGTAATTGAAATTGAAATATAAATGGACCTTCAAATATAGGTGTTTTTAATATCGCTCTAAATATCACTTTCATGAAGGGGAAAGGTGGCTGCGAGGCAAGTTAGTCATGGGTTTTTGGACCATTCTTTGAACATCAATCACTACCTGACAGTGTGTGTGGACGCAGGGCAATGCTGCTCCCCCACATCAGTCACCGACTCCCTCTTGCCCTTAACACTTCAGCACAGGACATGTTCATGCACTATCAAAGTCAGAGCGCTGCGGGCTGACAGTAATGGCTTACGATGAGGAAGCTAGCGGTGCTAGCAGTGCTCCTCACAACAGAAGTTTACGCACTGGAGCTTTAAGTAGGCTTGTTTCATATCAAGCATTACAATGTAAGATGTGCGAGAATGTAGTAAGAGTTGCTCGATGAGAGAAGTGAAATGATATATGCCAAGATGGATTTGTATGGTGGATCTTGTTCAGGGTCATCACAAAGTCTACAAGGCTATGGCTTACAGATAAAAACAAAACATGTATACATTATATATTAAATTAGTCCGCTATAAAACAGGGTTAATGTGCAGAGACTGGCTTAAGGCCCTCGCCATTTTGGTTGATATCGTAATTCAATGGTGAACATGACTGAAGTAATCTGCATTTAAAACACACCACCACAAGACTATGGGACCTTGGGTCAGTTGCCTGCTTTGCTGTTCAGTAATAAAACTTTGCAGGCAACAGCACAAATATCACACTTAATGAGATTGGATAAACCAGAGGTGGAGCTAAAAATCATGTCTGGAAAAATAAACCTCTTGTCTGACAAACAACCTAAGACACTTTGACCGGCCTTAATATATGTAGTTACTGTATATACAGCGATTAATTAAGAAGTCTGCCCAGAACAGTTTCTCAAAGGTGAGAGGAGCAATGCATTATAATAAGATCCCCTCAGACTAGATTAGAGGTTATCCAGTCACTGTTGCGTCATGTCTTTCATTAGCCCTGCAGTGCACGGGAAAAGCACTGTCACATTTGAGCTATTTGGAACAGACGTGTGTGACTCATCCCCCCAGTTTGTTTGCGATACGATCAAAGGGGTCAAGGCACCATTTTGTGTGTGATAAAATGAACTTTCCAGTGGAAGACATGTTTGCCAACATGACACTTACTACAGAGGAGTCATTTGCACTTGTAGTGTCAGCATGTGCAGACACATGAAGCCTTTCAAGTGTGGGTAATAATTGCATTGTTCAGCTCACCTTCAGCCTACCATGACAGGTGATATTTCAGGATGTTTGTCATCTGAATAGTGTATGCGTGTAACCCGATGGAAAGTAGAACATGTAGCAACAATAGCCGCATACTTAAATCCACTCAGGCATGTGGTGATCATAATGGATGTCACATTATGGGCACATCAGTTTTCAAGCACCACCTGAAGGTGAAGCCAGTGCTTAAGGTCTAAAATTGCACTCATACTGATGTTTAGTATATCACATGAAAAGATGCAGTGATCCAAATGAGTGTCAGAAAATATCAACCTCAATATATAAAAAAAACTTTTTGTCGAACAGCTAAAGATGCTTTACTTCAGGCAGTCAAACGGGAAATTAATAGAACAGTAGTTTTCAGTTTTTCTAGTTAATAACATACTGTTATTTTGCACAAATTAAAAGTGCCTGAAGGGCATCTTTAATGATTGTGTTTAAAGATGTTTTTGGCAACAGTAGCGTTACTTTTATCTTAAAACCAACCACCAAGTGAATGCAACGGTATTAATCCCCTCGGTAAAGGAACTTAATCAAGAAAAATGTGTACTCCACACTACTGTGATCAAGTAGATCAGTCAACTGCAAGACAAGACTAAAATAGAAAATGATGACAGGTCTTGACAGGTCTTTCGGTATCAACGAAATAGGCAAATCACCCACCTCTGGATTAAAGCTTTGTACTGTAAGGTCAGCTGTTTGTGCATGACAATTTTGAACAATCATACTCCTTTGTGTAAAAGTCAGCCTGAACTTCCCTCTGTTATTCACCACTATTACAGGCCTAGCGGTCAAAGATATGAGTAATATTACCTGCTCGCTGAATAATAATTTCCCCTCTTCTAATTAATAGTGCAGTCCATGGCTCCTGGCTTCTTTTTGGCACACAGCATGCTGCACCGACTGCATGAACTTAAAAGGTAATAGTGACCTTGTGATTGTGTCACTGAAACAGCCAGTGTCCTGTGGATGTCTTCCTGCCAAACACAGCTGCCCAAATTATGCAGATTTTATCGACGATAATGTCATTATTTTGGAGAAATAAAATACATGTCATGTTTATGCGTACAGTATGTATAGCTAATTAACATTTTATTGTATGTAATTGTCTATTTTAATCCCAACTCTTGTGTGCATTAGACGTATATGGATGCCTGCAAGTCACTGAGTACGTCAGCATTTATATACAGTATGTCTATTATGTGAAATGTGTAAAAAGGTCCCAAAGGCAAAACAGTCAAGTGTTGCACCACCAGAATGTTTCACTAATTCAATGTGTAACAGTTTTAATTCCGAAGCATCACCGCACTAATATCTGCACTGAAAGCACGGTAACCTGTACAATAGTATAGTCAGTGCACCATGTGTAGTAATCTCTATGCTGCCACTGTGTTGAAATGCCTGCTGGTGTGATACTAACACTTTATAAACTTTAATATGAACTTTGTTTTTCGCCAGTGCAGTTATTTCCATTGTATCAAGCTCCAGTAGTAGTGTTTATACAAGACAACACATACATTGGTCAATATGTCAGACAACTCATAAAAGTGAAGACGGTGGATAGATGTGCCCTGTGATGCCAAAACAGTCGGAGGCAAGCTAATGGGTCAGCATTTTACAGGATCCCCACAGATCCAGAGAGATGGAAGAGGTAAATCACTGCTATGAAACATATTCACAGTGAGCAGAAGAAGCGATGGGAACCCACAAGCAATGGATTTTGTAGTTAGCTCTTGGTAAATCTAGTCCGAGTCCATGATTTACCGAGAGCTAGTCTGCACAGCAACATTAACGCAGCAATTACTGACATTACATTGCCCATTGTTAATGTTATTCTGCATTATGCTAACGCAACACCTACTCTTCCAGCGTTATCTTTAGCTGGTTGACTTCAGAGTTCAATGTTTGTTGCAAAGCCACATTGCAACCATTTGTTTCCCTCCAGGCTTTTGGAAACTTTCAGTGACTCTCTGGAGTAAGATGAATGGAAGTTAATCAGAAAGTCGAAGATGTCTGAATATATCTGATCCTTATAATGCCCCCGTTGTGCTGTTTACGAGTTTGGAAACAGCCCGAGAGGACATTATTCCACATCTGCAGTCTCCTGTCAAGTTTTGCGATATAGCGGTCGATCTCGGTGGATTTACAGTATAGAGTGAACTCTGACAGGTTGAATCCTGGACCCGTCACTTTAATTTTTGCTGCATCTTAGGCTGCCAACATGGCGGTTCATAGAATTCATAGTCACATGTTTTTTCACGTGTTATGGGACAAAGAAAAACAAAATCCAGGAGATGATAAAGACGAGGAAAGTTGAAGAAACAACGCATTCAACTTAAACAGAAAAAACAAAACAAAGCCAATACAATCCCGAAACCCTAAACACATCACATTTAAAAGAGACTTCAAAGTGTGTATTTTATCCACACAAAGCTAGAAATATCTGTTTAACAATGTAGCTGCTGTGGATTTATTTCAATTTCTACTAATCCCGTACAGTGAAAACACAATGCCACCTTGCCATTTGATGCCATTAGACCATGGTGGTTTTAAGCTACTTACTATTTCACATTTTGAAGGTGATTACTGATCAGATGTCACTTTTGCAACTAAACATTTTGATGCGCCACAACAGATCGATACCCCCCTACTACCTGAGGAGTGCAATGGACTGAACGCTCATTTGTAACCTTTAATAATGCCCCCCTAATGTCGGGCTTGGAAAATCACCCTATTGATCCAATAAAAAAAAAAAATAAAAAAAGTGGCTCAGTAATTCTGTTTTACCCACATGAGGGATCTGTAATTTTTGTCTAAATGCAGGAACAGTATAGACACACAGGGAGAGGGACAAAACAAGAAACAAACTCTTCTCCTTCGAGCAAATGGACACTTATGCAGGTCATCCATTGTGAAGCACAAACTGCTGCAAGCCATTACAGGTGCAAATGAGCCATTGTTCTCTCTTTGAGCTGGTTTGTGTTCCAAACAGTGCCTGCAGACACTTGATACGCTCAAACTCAATAGAAGTAGGTAGTGTAACTCTTAGGTTCTGGCATATTTCATCCTGTTTGCTCAGCAAGAGTGCTACTTCGTGTAATTCCACATCTGTCCTTTTCCTGTTTGTTTTCATCCCCCTCTATTATTTTCACTTTTTCCTCTCTTGATCTCTGGCTCTCTCCCTGTGGTTGTATTTATATAGGTGGAACAGCATTGGGGGAGTGATTGAAAAGCTGTCCTGTGGATCAGGGTGGTTTGTGGGGCCTGTCCATGCTCTAATCCATCCTGCCGCCCAGCCACACAAACAGAATATCAAACAGGCAATCCCAGAGGAAAGGAAGAGAACGATGTGGAGGAGAGAAAGGGGGGAGTCACAGAGTGAGAGGGAGGAGAACGTCAAAGAAAGGACAAACATCGGGACTCAAAATGGAGAACAAGAATACGAGGGGAGGCTTAGATGGAGAAAATGAAATCACAGAGGAAGCAAAAAGTAAAGGGGTTTGCAAAGTTTTATCGCGTGTCTTTCGGCAAAGCAGCACTGCAAGTGGGGGGGACGAGGCAATTCCTGCAGTCTCACTCCACTACTTTTCTTCATTTGACTCTGATTAGCTCTGATAATGTATCTGTGCCATTATGCTGCTAATAAAAAGGGGATGGGTAGCACAAAGGGAGTAGGGTAATGGGGTCCAGATCCACTACCTAAAATAAACCTGGAGCCTTTTTTTAACCACTCACTGTCACTAATCAGAAACCATTTGTATCCACTGGTTGAATTGAATCGTTCCTAAACTAAATGTGTAGTATTTAGTCAGGAAACACGAGGCTGGGTATTTCCGAGACAAAGGCCACTATACAGTTTTTGCTTTATTTAACCCTCAACATCAAGGGCAATGCACATTTGACATAATGTGCTGCAGTTGCGTCAGCGGACCTCTACTGCCATCCACTGGATTTATTTATTCTCCAATGCACCTGAGGTGATTGTGTATCAAGACTACCGTTACAACATTTGCTGTGACAGTATATAGCGCAGGTCACACAAGCAAGGTCACTTCCCTTGGCAGGATGCTGTTCACCTCTCAACACATATACTACACGTTGCAAATATCAGGCAATTATGTGACACAACGAGTCTATTTTGCTGGCTGTGTTCATCATAAATGTGAAGGTTGTAGATAGCTGTTGTGCCGGATGTCAAAACAGTCAGAGACAGTTCTAACAGGACAGCATTTTAACGGATCCCCACAGATCCAGAGAGACAGTGGCGGTGAATCGCTGCTATGAAGCGCGTGCTTGCAGCGAGCAGAAGATCAGGAGCAATGGGAAACCCACGCGACACTTACCCTTCCAGTGGCAACAATGCTATCTTCAGCCAGTAGACTCCAGAGTTCAATATTTGTCACATAGCCAGATTACGTCCATTTGTTTCCCTCCAGGCTCTTGTAAACTTTCAGTGACTGTCCAGAGTAGGATAAAGGGAAGATAATCAGGAAGTTGAAGATGTCAGGATACTGCAGGTCTGGATGGTTTTGCGATAAATCCATCGATCTCCGTGGATTTAAAGTGCACAGTGAACTTTGACAGGTTAAATCCAGCGCCTGTCCTGTTCGCCTGCCAACATGGTGGCTCATAGGGACTGAGTCACGTGATGTCCGGAGCTATGTGTAGCTTATTGTTTCCATTTTTGAGCAACCCATTAGCCTCAAGTGCAAAGGAAGATCTTTATCTGGGCTCAGGTCAGTGAGTTTAATATATTATAGAAATATGGGGCTATGTGTGTCATCATTTACTTGCAAAAAAAAACTACATGGCGGTCGTGTTAAAATCCATATTAACATCTTGTCTCAGGTGCACTGAACTCTAAGTACAGGTTTGGAATCAGCTCACTCAGATCAATCATTCAGAGGTGGTCTGGAACAGCTAATGCCATTTTTGTTGTGGGACTGTTGACTCAGCTGACATCCTCATTGAAATAATTTTACTACCACAATATCAGACCTGACCGCTAC